>NW_027132540.1:0-424342 GCF_026122565.2 Emydura macquarii macquarii | reverse complement strand
GGGGAAAAAGGAGGTTTTGCATTATATATCAAGAGCATATACTCTTGTTCTGAGGTCCAGCAGGAGAGCAGAGGTTGAAGGTCTCTGAGTAAAGCTAAAAGGTTATAAAAAAACACAGGGATGATGTCCTGGCCTACTAAACACCACCAAATCAGGAAGAGGAATTAGATGAGGCATTTCTAGAACAATTAACAAAAATGTCCAAACCACAAGACCTAATAGTAATGGGGGACTTTAATTACTCAGACTTCTTTTGTAAAAGTAATATGACAAAATACAAAATATTTGGTATATTTTTGGAACATGCAGGGGAAAAGTGTTTTTTTTTTTCAGAAGGTGGAGGAAATAACCAGGGGGACGGTCATTTTAGACTTGATCCAGGCTAAGAGGAAGGAATTGGTTGAGCATCTGAAGGCAATTTGAGTAAAAGTGATCATGAAATAATAAATGTAATGATTTTAAGGAAAGGAAGGAATGAAAAACAGCAGAATAAGGACAATGTAATTTTTAAAAAAACAGACTAAGAAACCCAGAGAACTGGCAAGTAAGGTTCCATGAGAAGAAAATCGAAGGGGAAAATGAGTTCGTGAGAGCTGGCAGTTTCTCCAAGATACAATATTAAAGGTGCAACAGCAAACTATTCCGCTGTGAAGGAAAGATAGGAAGGATAGTAAGAGGCCAATATGGTTCAAACAGGAGAGCTTTAATGTCCTGAAAATAAAAGGAATCCCCAAAAGTGGAACAGACAGATTGTTAATGATGAGTACAAAGGGCACTAAGAAAAGGTTCTTTAATATGACGTTAGGAGCAAGAGATGGATGAAGGAACGTATAGTGCATCTACTGGTGGGAAAGGAAAGCCAATAAAGGATCATAACAAGAAGGCTGAGGTATTTAATGCCAAAGCAATCTAATTTCCTTCTTTGACAGGGTTGCTGACCTAGTGGATGGGGAAGCGATAGATGTGATCTATTTTGAATGTTTCACATGATATTCTCATAAGCAAAGTAGGGAAATGTGGTCTAGATGAAATTACTATAAGGTAGGTACAAAACTGAAAAACTACTCAAAGAGTCATTATCAATGGTTGCCATCAAGATGGGGGGATATATCTTGTGAGATCCTGAAGGGCTCTGCTCTCATCTAGTATTATTCAGTATTTTAATTAATGACTTGGATAATAGAGTGGAGAGTATGCTTATAAAATGTGTGAATAACATCAAGCAGGGTGAGGTTCCCAAGCACTTTGGAGGACAGGACTAGAATTCAAAGGGATGTTGACAAGTTGAAGACTTGGTCTGAAATCAACAAGACAAAATTCGGTAAAGAAAAGTGAAAAGTAGTGCACTGAGGAATTTTAAAAAAGCACAACTATAAAGTGGGAAACAACTGGCTATGTTGTAGAATTCCTGAAAAGAATCTGGGGGTTACAGTGTATCACAAATTGAATATGAATGAACAATGTGACACAATTGTGTAAAAGGCCAATATTCTGGGATATCCTAGCAGGAGTATTATCTGTAAGATATGAGAGGTGATTGTTCTGCTTTGCTTGTCATTGCTGAGGCCTCAGCTGTAGTACACTGTCAGTTTTGGGCACCACACTTTAAGAAAGATGTGGACAATGTGGGCAAAGATGAGTCCAGGAGAGCAACAAAAACAATATAAGGTTTAGAAAACTTGACCTCTGAAGAAAATTTTTAAAACTGGGCATATTTACTCTTGAGAAAAAAAGACTGAGAGAGGGGGACATCTGAAAACAGTCTTCAGATATGTTAAGAGGTGTTATAAAGAAGACAGAGATCAATTGTTCTCCATGTGAATATAGGACAGGAAGAAACTGGCTTAATTTGCAGCAGGGGTGACATAGTTGATAGCAGGCTAAGTTTCTATCTATAGGGATATTTAAGAACTAGAATATGATCTGAAGGGAGGCTCTGGAATTTCTGTCATTGGAGGTTTTATAACAATAAGTTATAAGAAACATGTGCTTAGGATGATCTAGGTGTACTTGGTCCTATCTCTGCTCAGGGGGATGGACTAATGAACCTTTCCATGTGTCTTCAAAGGTAATTTTAACCTCCTTATTCCAGTATATCCATTTGAAATGAATGTCTTAATAGCACTAACATCCTTCAAGAGTATAAGGACAGATTGGGCTGGTGGGAGGGCTTGGGAAAGGGCTGAAATGGAGAAAAAGGGAATGAAAGAAGACTTTCAAAGGTTTCCCTCCAAAAAAATAATCTACGGTACACGGTAGAGACTGAAAATTGCTAGCTCAGTCAGTTCAATAAACGATGAACCCCACTGAAAATCCCAGCATCAATAATCTAGTGTGAGGCAGTATTAACACTTAACTGGAACCAGAGAAACAGAGACATCTCTGCATCTTCCTATGATTCTCTGAACATCTTCAGGTGTTGCCCTAGATGCCAGTGACAAGATCCCAGCTGCCACTCATCTGATGGAGGAGAAGCATGTCTACGGAGGCAATCTGAGAATACCCTTACAGTTTTAAGCCTAGTACAGTTGAAAAGAAATATCCACTTAACAAGGGAACTACTCTGGCAATAAGCTACTACACAATGTGAGCAATGGTGACAGAATCTGGCGCTAAATGTCAGTATCCAACTTCTGTTGCAGTATCTTTTAGTTAAAATAAAATCCCATGTCCTCACATTCTTACTAAAACTTACTGCTTCCTCTCAGACAAATCCCTTGAGTTTACCTTTATAAGGAGAGAGAGACAGTAAAGGTAAAGCTTCAAATGGAACTCTTAAAATCTTACAGGAGAAGATATAATCATTGAAATAATAGAAATCTAGGGCTGGAAGAGACCTTGAGAAGTAATTTAGCCTATCCCCCAGTGTTGAGGCAGGACAAAATAAACCTAGAACATCCCTGACCGGTGCTTGTCCAATTGTTTTTTTAAAACCTTCTATGACAGGGATTCCACAACCTCCCTTGGAAGCCTGTCTCAGAGTTTAACAATCCACATAGCAGGAAAGATTTTCCTAATATCTAACCTAACTCTCCTGGCTGCAGATTAAACCCTTTACTTCTGTTCTGTCTTCAGTGGACATGGAGAACAATTAATCACACTTCTCTATAGAACAGCCCTTTACCTCTTTGAAGGCTCCCAGTCGTCTTTTCTCAAGACTAAACATGCACCCAGTTCTTTCATTTTTCCTCATAGGTCAGGTTTTCTAAACCTTTTATTTCTTTTCTTGCTGTCCTTGGGATTCTTTTCAATTTGTCCATGATTTTCTGCAGTACAGTGCCCACAATCTGATACTGTGCTCCAGCTGCAGCTTCATCAGTGCCAGGCAGAGTGGGACAATTACCTCCTGTGTCTTGCATACAACACTTCTGTTAATGCACCCCAGAATGATGTTACCTTTTATCCATTGTTGACTCGCATTCAATTTGTGCTCCACTATAACCCTTAGATCATTTCTAGTCCTACCCAGTACTACCCACCCAATCAGTTATTTCCCGTTTTGTAGAGTTAACGTTGATTTTTCTTCTAAGTGAAGTACTTTGCACATTCCTTTATTGAATTTCATCGTATTAATTTCAGACCAATTCTCCAATTTGTCAAGACCTTTTGAATTCTAATCCTGTCCTCCAAAGTGCTTGAAAACCCCACCCAGATTGGTGTCACCCACAAATTTTATAAGCAGACTATCCACTCCATTATCCAAGTCATTAATGAAAATATTGACTAGTACTGGAGCCAGGATAGACCCAGACTTACAGACATTAAGCCAAGAAGGCGCCAGCATGATCATCTAGTCTGACCTCCTGCAAATTGCAGTCCGCAGGATCTCACCTACCCACTCCTGCAATAGATCTTGAATCTCTGGCTGAGTTATTGAAGTCCTCAAATCATGATTTAAAGACTTCAATTTACAGAGAATCCACCATTTACTCTAATTCAAACCTGCAAATGACCCATACTCCACATTTCAGAGAAAAGCTAAAACCTACAGTCTGCCAATATGACCTGTGGGAAAATTCCTCCAGACCCCAGATTTGGCAATCAGTTAGACCAGTGTTTCTCAACCTTCTGATTCCAGGGACTGGCTTCTTATACTGTGTCAGGGAGATCTCAGGGATCAGTGCCGGTCCATGGACTGGACTCCACATGTGGGAGAGACCCATTGGCTAGATATGTGGGAAAGAATTCATTGAAATAACTTAGAGACCTCCCCATCCAGTGTCCCATCACTGGCTGTTGGAGGTATTTGGTGCTAGCAGCCGCAGATGGGCTACATACCATTGTACGCAATCTCATCACACAATCCCCTCCTTAAGCTTTTCAAGCTCAGTCTTGATACCAGTTAGGTGTCTTGCTTCCACTGCTCCCCTTGGAGGCTTTTCCAGAACTTCACTCCTCTTATGGTTCAAAACCTTCATCTAATTTCAAATCTAAACTTGTTGATGGCCATAGAATCATAGAAAATGACCTCAGGAGGTCATCTAGTCCAACCCCTGCTCAAAGCAGGACCAACCCCAACTAAATCATCCCAGCCAGGATTTGTCAAGGCATTAAAAACTCTAAGGATAGAGATTCCACCACTTAGTTTGTATCCATTTATTCTTGTGCCAACTTTGGCTCTTAACGTAAATAACTCCTTTCCCTCCCTGATATTTATACCTCAGATGTATTTATAGAAAGCAGTTATATTTCCCTTCAGCCTTCATTTGCTTAGGCTAAACAAGCCAATATCCTTAAGTCTCCTCTTGTAAAGTAGGTTCTCCATTTTGTTCAATCATCCTAGTAGTCTTTCTGTGCACCGGTTCTAATTTGAACTCATCTTTCTTAAACATGGGAGGCCAGAATTGCACACATTATTCCAGATGGGGTCTCAGCAGTGCCTTGTTTAATAGTCCAACCCTGCCATCCCAACCAGGGCTTTGTCAAGCCGCAGCTTAAAAACCTCTAAGGATGGAGATTCCACCACCTCCCTAGGTAACCCATTCCAGTGCTTCACCACCTCCTAGTAAAAAACTTTTTCCTAATGTCCAACCTAGACCTCCCCCCTGCAACTTGAGACCGTTGCTCCTTGTTCTGTCATCTGCCACCACCGAGAACAGCCTAGCCCCATCCTCCCTAGAACCCCTTTCAGGTAGTTAAAGGCCGCTATCAAATCCCCCCTCACTCTTCTCTTTTGCAGACTAAACAAGCCCAGTTCCCTCAGCCTCTCCTCATAAGTCCTGTGCTCCAGCCCCCTAATCATTTTTGTTGCCCTCCGCTGCACTCTCTCCAACTTGTCCACATCCTTTTTGTAGTGGGGGGCCCAAAACTGGACACAATATTCTAAATGCGGCCTCACCAATGCCGAATAGAGGGGAATAATCACTTCCCGTGACCTGCTGGCAATGCCCCTCCTAATGCAGCCCAATATGCCATTAGCCTTCTTGACAACCAGGCACACTGCTGACAAAACCAGCACCTTGGAATCTGCGGGGATCCTGGCTGAATGCTAATTAGCCATTGCTGGGAAAGGCAGATTGAAGAAGAACCTATCTTGTACAAAGGCTCTAGCTTATTAAGTTAGGCCTTAGCTATTAGCATGGGTATTTTTACTTTTGTTTGTTTGCCTGTATTCCTTTGACTTGGTATCACTTAACCAAGTTTTTTGTTTAATAAACTTGTTTACTTTTACTGTAAACCAATCCAATGCTGTGTTTGAAGGAAAGTGAATCTATACCCCAGTTAAATTAATAAACTGTAGGGTTCTAGCTCTTTGACAGAGTGGGAGCCTCAGTGTCTTCTGTGAGTGTGATTATTCCTCTCTCTTCAGCTCTGGTGAGGCCACATTTGGAGTATTGTGGACAAATTGGAAAGAGTCCAGAGGAAGGCAACTAAAATGATTAGGGGGCTGGGGCACATGACTTATGAGGAGAGGCTGAGGAAACTGGGATTGTTTAGTGTGCAAAAGGGAGGAGTGAGGGGAGATTCGATAATGGCCCTCAACTACCTGAAAGGGGGTTCCAGGGAGGATGGAGGTAGGCTGTTCTCAGTGGTGGCAGATGATAGAATTAGGAGCAATGGTCTCAAGCTGCAGTGGGGGAGATGTAGGTTGGATATTAGGAAAAACTTTTTCACTGGGAGAGTGATGAAGCACTGGAATGGGTTACCTAGGGAGGTGGTGGAATCTCCATCCTTCGTGGTGGCTAAGGCCCAGCTTGACAGAGCCCTTGGTGGGATGATTTAGTTGGGGTTGGTCCTGCTTTGAGCAGGGGGATGGACTAGATGATCTCCTTCTGTCTCTTCCAACCCTAATCTTCTTTGATTCTAATGTACAGTGAGAGTTGCTCTGCGTTGCAGATAAATGTCTCTGAGAAGCTGGGGATTTGGAGTTCACTGATCTTTACCTGCTAGTCAAGATTTGTGCTGGAAGAGCCTGGAGGACTTTGCTGTGAGGAAGACAGGCTGGTGTGGCAGGGAGCTGACACAGTCTACTCACCAGCAAAGCTCACTCTTGCTGAGGTAGAGAGCTATCACAGTGACTCTTACCTCTGGGTATCCCCAGTACAGTGTTACATCCACTTTACAGTAATTTCATCAAGACCACATTTCCCTAGTCTGCTTATGGGAACGTCATGTGAACTGTTTCTAAAGTTTTGTTAAAATCAAGATATAGCACGTCTGCAACTTCCCCCGTCCAGTAGGTCACCAGCCCTGCCAAAGAAGGAAATAGGTTGCTTTGGCATCATTTCCTCTTGACAAATCCTTGCTGGCCATTCCTTCTAATCAGTGCTTAATTTGTGCCGGGCTTGCTGGGCCTTAGGCACGGCATCTCCTGCATTACAAATTAATCACTCCTTATTACCCTATTGCCCTCTAGGTTTTTACAAATTAATTGTTTAATAATTTGTTTGAGGATCTTTCCAGATATTGAAGTTGCTCTATAATTCCCCACATCCTCTTTGCTCCCCTTTTCTAAAGTAGGTGCTGTGTTTGCCTATCTCCAGTCCAATAAATAAATCAAATATGTTAATTCTTAGACTGATAGGGAAAGGAATAGCTGATGTTAAAGTCCCAGTTCTGCCACCTTTTTATAAATCAATGGTTTTCACACATGGGTGGATAGATTCTGCAATTGTTCAACTTGGCAGACTAACCGTGCTTTGTGTTGCAACTGCCAGGAAAAGCTGGTTACTATGGCTACTAGTCTAGGAAAGAAGCCTTCCGAAAGAGCAGCTCAAATTTTATTAGGAATTTGTTTCACATAGATTACAAAGGCCTGATCTTCTTACAGTGATGTCAAAGGCATCTTTGTCATCAAATTCAATCTATCTAGGATGAAATTTTGAATACAAGTAAGTATCCAAACATTATAGAAAGTCAATGGGAGTTGGGTGGTTCCTTTTGAAAATCACTCAGAAGATACTTTTGTATCTTCCAAAATATTAATGACAGCACAGCACACTGTGAGATCGGGAAATAATGTTATCTTCATTTTCAGAATAGGGAACTGAGAGGCAGAAATAGCAAAGCTGAAAATTTTCACAAGAGCTCAAGGAATAAACCTCAGGTTTTTAAATGTATTTATGATCAATTTAGTGATCATATTCATGTTTATATTTATGTTTTATATTTTATATTTATGTTTATATTTTAAAGGTGTTTATCATAGAATCACAGAATATTAAAGTTGGAAGGGACCTCAGGAGGTCATCTAGTCCAATCCCCTGCTCAAGTTATGATTAATGTAGTGTATTTCAGTATTTTGGATAAAAGGTATTCATCAGAATGGCTCCACCTGGCCTTGAAATCAATGAGATTTTGGTTTCTAGGTGCTTTTGAAAAATCCATTAGGCCCATAAACACTTTTATAAATCTCATCTCAAGTGACCAAATCCTATTGAAATTGAATGTGAGTTGCGCACCCAATTCCCTTTGGCTGCTTTGGAAATCCCAGCTCAAGAGACTGGACCAATGCCTCACCAGGCGTCTTTGGCAGAACTGGAAAATGAACATTCATTTGCTTCCCTCAGACCAGGGCATTTTTCCCATGACCATCCTTTTTCTTTTCACTAAGCCCTTCATTTACATCTTCTTCATTTGTCCTTTCTTTAATCCATATCTCATTCCTTTTCCTAAGGATTTAACAGCCATGGCGCCAGTGAGAGAGGGGAACCGCACAGCAGTCACAGAATTCATCCTTCTGGGGTTTGGACATGCTCCAGGCCACCAGATGATCCCCTTTGTGATATTCCTAGCGATCTACATAGTAACCATGTTGGGGAACACTGTCCTGGTCCTCATCATTACAGCCGACTCTCACCTCCGCACCCCCATGTACTTCTTCCTCGTGAACCTGTCACTCATAGATCTCTGCTACTCCTCCACCATTGCCCCCAGAGCCATGGTGAGCTTCCTAGCAGGGAACAAAGCCATTTCCTATAATGGATGTGCCACCCAATTCTTCTTCTTCATTCTCTTCCTCACCACTGAAGCATTTCTCTTGGCAGCGATGGCCTATGATCGATACTCCGCCATCTGCGACCTGCTGCGGTATCCCATTTCCATGTCCAAGTGGGTTTCTGTTCTGTTGGCGGTAGGGTCGTATATCTGCGGCTGTGTGAATTCCATGGTGCAAACAAGTTTCACCTTTATCCTGAACTATTGTGGGTCCAATGAGATCGATCATTTCTTCTGTGATGGCCCTTCCCTTGCTTAATCTCTCCTGCAGCAACACGTATGTCAATAATCTTGTGATGTTTACCCTGTGTGGACTCATCATAGCAAGCACTGCCGTCACTGTGCTCATCTCCTACATCTATATCATCTCCACCATCCTCAGCATTCGCTCTGCCGAGGGCAGGCACAGAGCCTTCTCCACTTGCGCCTCCCACATGGTGGCTGTGACTTTATTGTATGGGTCCACAGCTTTCATGTACCTCCAGCCCACGTGGCTATCTTCTCTGTACCCAAGGAAAGCTGTATCCGTGTTTTACACCTTTGTCATCCCGATGTTCAATCCCTTCATCTACAGCCTGAGGAACAAGGACGTGAAAGAAGCTTTGAGAAGGACTTTGGGCCACAAATCCTTGAAAAAATTATCCTTGCCATTAAACAGAGACAGAACAGAGGGTGTCCAGGTTCTTTTTAATTTGCACAAAAATCTGGGGTAAAAAGAAAAGGTAAAACCAAATTATGACAAACTGTTTCATTGTTTTTCTTCCTTATTCTCTGTCCAGCTGTGACACAATGAGTTCCCAAGATATGCAGGTGGACATGTTGCCCCTGGAAACACGTAAATAACATTAGAACATTTATTGATGGGAATCAACCCATTGATTTAAATGAGACTGCTGTCAGAGAATCATAGAAATGCAGGGCTGGAAGGCATCTTGAGGGGTCATCTGGTCCAGCCCCATGCACTGAGGCGGGATTACGCATGCCTAGTCCATCTCTGACAAGTGTTTGAGACAAGTCACTCACAGAAATAAGTGCTTGTTTGCAGCATCAGGACCTTAATAGCAGGGCCGTATTAACTCTCCTGTGGGCCTGGGGCTAGTAGATATTGTGGGGCCCCTGTGCAAAGTCTTTTTCCTAATTTAAAACAAAATGATCACAATTATGACATCAAGGCTACTAACGCTATGCTAAACTTGTCTTTTAATGAACATCAAGCCATTCTGTGGTTACATTGCAGTCTTAAAATGTGTAGAACAGGGGTTGGCAACCTATGGCACACATGTCAATCGTGGCACGCGAGATGTTTTTGAATAGCGTGCACACTCACACTGGACCCATGTCAAGTGGGAGCGGGGCGGGGGGAAGGGGCAGGGCTGGGGGGTGTTCTGCTGCCATGCGGTGCTGCATGGGGCCGGGAGTGGCTCCTGGCCAGGTTGCTGGGCCCATGTTACGTGGGAGAGGGGTGGGGATTTATTTTTGCAGGGTCCCCCTTAGCCCGAGGCCTGGGCTGCAACCTCTAAAGCCCCTGCGTTAATCCAACCCTGCTTAATAGCGACATTGTCAACCAGCAATCTAAGCTGTAGACAGATAGATTTTAAAGAATTCCAGGTGTGGCATACGCTGGTGGGTTCAGATGTGGCAGCCCCTGCCATCTGCTGGGGATGTATGATTTATTTTAAAATGTTTCCTCTCCTCTGCTGTGGAGTTAAACAGTAGCTCAGAGAACAGGGAAAACTGGCCAAGGGTGGAAACACAGAAAGTTCTGTACACAGATAGCTTCTGTCTAAAACATGCTGTGATCTCCCTGGATAACCCTGAATATTAATTCCTCTCTAATCTCTTTTACTAACATTGGTTTTAAAGTGATCATTGTGATAATGGCGGGCAAAAGGAATTTCAGCGAGACATTTGATTTTGAAGAAGTTGCCGCCCCTTGAAGAAAAGTGTCTTTAAAAAGTGCTACATACTGTCCACCAGGGAAAGTCTCTTCCTCTCTCTCCGTCTGTAAAGCCTGTGATCTAAGCCTCAGAAAGAAGGGAGCTGAGCACAGTCACCTGGGGATGAAATGTGGGAAGAGGGGCCCAGCGCAGGTTAAGAACTGCAGCTGTGGAAGAACTCCACTGCTGAGGGAGATCTCGGCCATTGTCTATTGGAGAGCAAAGAAATTGAGTGAATGGATCCGGCCTCATTTGCATTTCATTCACACGACAGTTTGGAGCATTTTGGTTAAAGCATAGTTCAATTTTGAGTTTGGGGTAGGGCGTAAAGTGAAATTGACCTTGTTGGGAGATAGAAGGACAAGACATCAGCACTGAATATGTCTGGAGTCGCCCTGACAAAGGCGTCTGGCAGGCACCGTAGGGCAAGGGACATCTAAGGTTGAGGGGCGAGTTGGGGTACTGGAAATTTTCCAGAACGCATCAGCCACTTCCATCAGCTGAAGGAGGGATAAGATACCCTGGGGGAGTCTCCCATCAGAGAACTTGATAATTTATTAGTTGCTGCTTTCCCCAAATCCAGTCTGTTGTCTAACTTCCCCCCTTCCCACACCAACATAAATTCTCTCTGCAGTAGCCCCTGGACTCAGTACTTGCCGGCAGGGAAAAATTGCTCATCAAGGGTGCTCCGATGACATACACCAATTCCCAGGTTTCTGAATGGGGGCTGAAACTGGTGTGAGTGATGTCTTTAAAGGAAGCCCATTGAAACATTGAAGCCACTCCTTCAGGCTGCCGACTCCACCTGGCAGAGCAGGTCACACCTGAAATGTCTTCCTTGGTTTTCCTTGCCAGGTTTTAGTCAAAACATGGAAAGTTGCTGCTTTCCCCAAATCCAGTCTGTTGTCTTACTTCCCCCACTTCTCACACCAAATTAAATTCTCTCTGTTGTATCACCCTGGAATCGGTGCCTGCCAGTGGGGAAAAATTGCTCATCAAGGATCTTAAAAGAAGCACATAGAAAAATTGAAGCCATTCTTTCGGGCTCCCAAAACCACCTGGCAAAGTGGGTTACACCTGAAATGGCTTATTTGGTTTTCCTTGCTAGGTTTTAGTCAAAACATGGAACATTTCAAAATGTCAAAGTCCATACTTCTTTAAAAATATGTTGTGAATTGTTTTAGCAGTTGTTTTCCAACCAGTTTTATCCCATATCCAGACATTAGGAAATCCATCCACATCTT
The DNA here is from genome assembly GCF_026122565.2 of Emydura macquarii macquarii. Taxonomy (NCBI): domain Eukaryota; kingdom Metazoa; phylum Chordata; order Testudines; family Chelidae; genus Emydura; species Emydura macquarii. Next base: position 412,725 of record NW_027132540.1, on the reverse strand, counting down.
GACAGAATTATCTGAACATAGTAGGTTGTTGACGTAGATTCCAGTGGCCTTATTCCAACTGCCCTCCATCTGATGGAAGAGACTCAAATTTAGGGTGATGAACCATGAATATGTGTATTTACAAGGTTAATTATAGAACAGTTGAAATGAACATTGTTATCAAGGGAGATACGCTTGGAGGAAGGTAATACTCAATGTGAGTAAGGGTGGCAGAATCAGAAACTTAACACACAATCCAGCTAAAATTGAAGTAACCTGTAGTTAAAAGCAAATACCGCTTCCTTACATTTGTACTCAGATTTTAGTCTGTCAGTACTCAGGAAAAATGCCCATTGAATGTCCCTGAGTAAGGATATTCTGTACAGAGGTTAAAGCTCTCAACTAGAGCCATTTCAATCTCTCAGAAGGAGAAATGCTGAATAAATAAATCATATATTTATATATTGATTCAGACACTAAAAGGAGTGGAATAATTGAGGGAAAAGGGCCCATTTCCAGCACTCTTATAAATCAGTGTCTTTGCCCTTAGAGGATTTTGCCCATGTCTTATGCAGCCAAGAAGAAGAGTCTTGAATCATGATTATAGGGGAAAGATGATTAATTTGGGCTTTGAAGTAAAAAACTTCAACCCCGCCGAAAAAACCCTGGTGTCAGATTTTTTAAAGATATTTAGGCATCTACTGGGATATTCCAAAACACCTGGGTGTCTACTTCCCATTGGTTTCAAGAACTCTTAGGAGAAGCTTCAATGTATCTTCTATATTTGACTCTTTTTTACCCTTTATCTTGTTCTGTTTTCTAAAGGAAATGTCAGCAATGGAGCCAGTAGGAGAGGGGAACTGCACAGCAGGGATAGAATGAATCTTGCTGGGGTTTGGAAGAGGATCAGGGTTTCAGACTGTGCCTTTGTGATGGTCCCGGTGATGGTCCCGGAGATTTACATAACAACCATTCTGGGAAACACCATCCTGGTAGTCATCATTAGAGCTGACGCTCACCTTCAGACCACCATGTACTTCTGTCGCTCTTAGATCTCTGCTACTCCTCCACCATCACCCCAAGAGCCATGGTGAGCTTCCTAGCAGGGAAAAAAGCCATTTCCTACAAGGGATGTGCCACCCAGTTCTTCTTCTTTGTTCTCTTCCTCACCACTGAAGCATTTCTCCTGGCAGCGATGGCCTACAATCGATACTCTGCCATCTGCAGCCCAGTCCAGTATCCCTTTGCCATGTCCAAATGGGTTTACCCTGAACTATTGTGGGACTTTTGAGATTGATCATCTCTTCTGTGATGGCCCTTCCCTGATTAGTCTGTCCTACAGCAACATGTACGTCAATAATTTTGTGATGTTTACCCTATGCGGCCTCATCATAGCAAGCACTGCCCTGATTGTGCTCATCTCCTACATCTATATCATCTCCAACATCCTCAGCATTCTTTCTGCCGAGGGCAGGCACACAGCCGTCTCCACCTGCACCTCCCACATGGTGGCTGTGACTTTGTTTTATGGGACCACTGCTTTCATGTATGCCCAGCCCACTTGGCTATCTTCTCTGTACCAAAGAAAAGTGGTGTCCGTGTTTTATACCCTTTTCATTCTCATGTTGAATCCCTCCATCTACAGCCTTAGGAACAATGACATGACAGATGCTTTGAGAAGATCACTGGGCAATAAATGTTTGAAAAAATGAACATTTTCCTTGAACATAGAGATGAAATCCAGTGGGTCATGGTAATGTGCAACACAACAACAAATGCTTGCCAAATAGTTATTTATTGTTTGGAGCAGTTTTTCAGGTATAAACAAATAAATCCTTGGGATCTACAGTATTTATCAATCTATCTGTCAATTTTTCTTTTTTTTCTGTGTGACTGTCTATGGCTTTATGCCTCTCTGAGTTAGGAATAAATTTTGTCCATGATTTATCATACAATTATTCTGTCTTTGAAACAGGTGATAATGGCCACCATTGGAGACAGAATTCTCATTCCTGGCAATTTCCTTGTTCCTATAACTTTCCAGAACACTGGCCAAAGAACATATTTAGGACACTAAGGTATTTCTGTATATATGTGCATATTGACAGATACTTAGAATAGTAATGACCTCAGTCCAAATTCTTGGGAAACGTAAATTGTATTAGCTGATCTGACTTCTGCGTATCTACACTGATCTATACCAGGTCAAGATCCAGAATTTGAATTATCACTGATGTCCTGCTTGGGTAGCTGTTTGGAAATGGTGAACAACGTGACACACTTGTAACAGGAATGGAAACTGATAGAGTCCATGTTTAACTGGGTCATCTAAGTACAATACTCCTATGCTGTGTCTTGTAACACAGCTCAATAAAACAAGTGGTCTTGATTCAAATTTCACTCATATTTGTGTAAATAAGGAACAGTCACTCACCCAGGTGTAAATTACTAGTAACCACATTCAAATCAATGGATCTGATTCTCCTCTCACTCATCCTGATGTAAATCAGGAGGAGTGCCAGAGGAGTCAATGGGCCCACTTCCTCTCTCACTCACCTCCATGTAAACCAAGAGTAACTGTATTAGAGTCAATGGGCCTAATACCCCTCTCATTCAGCCTGATATCACTCTGTTGAAATAAATGCATTTACACTGTTCTAAAGCTTGTGTAAATAAATAGAGAACTCTGCCCATTTTCTCTACATTTTAAGTTGCAATAAACTTAGTAAAATAAACAACTAAAAATCTTTTCCCTTTTGATTTGGTCATGAAATGATGAAAACCACAAATGGAGCCCAATCCTGCAGCATTTTTTGAGATTAACGTCACTTTGAGTTCAGGGCAAATTTCTGTGCATTATGTCTTGTCAAATCAAAATTACTGTAGGGATTTACCCTCGAACTCCCAGGTTGTTCATCTGCAAATCTAAGTAATGAAATTCAGAAAGTACCATATAAAAAAAAATCTAAGTATAAGAAGATATGAATTCTGATTTCAGTATTTGAATTCCTATCTTCACTGCTGTTTCACAAAGCATAAACTAAGATTCTTTCTTTATTTCAACTTTACTTTTGTTGATCAATTTGAGTGCAGTCAAGCGACCATTCAAGTCACTGTGAGTTTTATGAGTGATTTCAAAAGAAGAAGGAGTAACATTTATTTCAAACAAAATGTTGACCCTGGCTAATATCAACCCATAGCTTACTATCTGAGCCAAGATATATTGCATCAGTGTCAAAAACCCAGATATGGAGGGTCAGGCCTAGTGGTTGGAGCAATGGCAGTCAGGCCAGGACCTGGAGAGAAAGGTAAGAGTTGGAGTCAGGAGTCAAGAGCTTTGGAAAAAAGCAAGAGTGGGCTGGGAGCCAAAGTGTGATGCTGTCTAAGGGGTAAGGTGTCCATCTACACTAATATGGTCATCACTGTTGCAAAATTGTGATAAACCTGTACAATACGCCTCATGAGCTATCATTGGAAAAGTTGTAATCTGCTGAGTATTATTATCCTGCTCTACTGGGTGTATCAGCGTTGTGTCTGGAGATATGAAACTTTGCTATATGTTTGGAACTCAACATCAGCGGAGTCTGATAAAGGCCCACAGGTTTGCGCTTCAGGGATAACAAAGGAACTGTAAACTAGAGACACTGCACGTCATTCCCGAACACACCTCAAATGGCATGTACGCAGATGGTGCAAACTAGAATTGCCATTCATATAAAGAACTGATGGCAAAGAACATGTGCCATGGAGCTGCTTGACCCAATGACACAGCAAGTATTTTTCCAGCAAAAAGAGTGAAGTTATAAAAAGGGAGAACAAAGTCCCCTGGCCATCTTCTCTTGACTGGTGAATTCTGACAGGGGAAATTTTGAATAAAAGGACTGAGATCCCCAAGAACTATTTGGGCAACCCAGAGAGACTTATAGAAAACTGGCAGATTTAACATCCCTGGTATTATTTCGGACTACATACTTTGATTCACCTGTAATGTATTTTATGTGCTTTTGCCTTTTAGTAACTCCCCTTTCTTTTTCTGAGTTAATAAATTAGGATTGGCTATAACATTATCTGTGGTGTAAGGTCCTGAGCATCCATTGACCTGGATAAGTGACTGGCCCCCTGGGGCTGGAAGAACCTAATGTGTGGTGAATTATGGTTTTAATAACCTTTTACCACAGAAGTCCAGTTTGTCTGGCTGGTAATATAGCATGGAGTGTCTAAGCGGACTGCCTGTGACTCTATGGGAAGCTAATATAGAGGTACCGGAACACACATTTGTTGCTGGTTTGCTTAAATTTAATTATAGAATATACCACCAGAGTGAGGATGTCAGCCCAATTGTTTGACAGTCTGACCTGAGATTGGTCCTCCCAGCTGTGACCCAGACCAAGTCTGGTGACACAAGGGTCAGGCTGGAACACGAAAATGGCTGGAGCAGGACTGGGAACAAGGCTGGAGTCACAGACAATAATTTATTTTATGAAACATGGAAAGGACGTTGAAGAATAACTTCCTTTTAGAGCACTAATATCAGGCCCCACTTGGTCAGGTAACGCAGCTGGAGAGAGGCAGGGAAACCAAGGAGAATGAATTCCTGGTTAATCCTTTCCATCAATTTAATTCTCACCTGAATAAATAAATGAATTCATTATTATTATTACTATTATTATTATTACATTACACCAATATCTTGCTAGCCATTTTACCAATCGAGAATAAGAGACAATCCTTCCCCTGAAGAGGTTACAATCTAAGTAATAATAGGAATAATAAAATATCTACAGAAAGAAGAAATGTATTCTCCAATTGGAAAGGTGGAGTCTGACAATTAGGACATTTTTACACCTAAACAATTTTTAAATGGAAAATTGGATTTGGGAGGAAAGGAACATTTTAAAAGAAGTTGTATTCTTTCTTTGAACACTTTTTATTTTTCTTCATAAAACAGAAAACCTGAAATCTGCAAACACTGGCTCTCTTGTAGTTTGTGGACAATTTTTATTTTTTTATGTATTGGTTTCTGACTGCCAAAAATGAAAGTAAAAAATCAGCTATTGATTTTCCAGTCAGAAGTTGAAATTTCCCAAAATTGGTTTTCTACCATTTCTGATTATAATGTGAACCTGCAGTGCTATTTTGCTGCAATTGAATAACACCATTATTAATAATAACGTAAGTATTAATTATTACATTTATGATTAATTAGCATAGAATCTCAGAAATACAGGCCTTGAAGGGACTTTGAGAAGTAATCAAGTCTAGCCATCTGTGCTGAGGTAGGACCAAGTAAACCTAGACCATCCCTGATAGGTGTTTCTCTAACGTGTTCTCAAAAACCTTCAACCATGTTCCTAAGAACCTCCAGAGCTTCCCTTGGAAGCTTGTTCCAGAGCTTCACTATTGTCATAGTTAGAAAGTGTTGCTGAACTTTAATCTCCCTTGCTGCAGAGTAAGCAATCACTTCTTCTCCTACCTTCTGTGCACATGGCAAACAATTGATCAGTGTCTTCTTTATAATAGTCCTTAACACGTTTCAAGACTGTCATCAGGTCCCCCTTCAGCTGTCTTTTCTCAAGACTAAACCTGTCCAGCTGAAGGTTGCAGCCAAAGCCTGGCCTGTGCACCGATGAGGCCCAAGCTTTGCCTGTGGATTGTAGCCCATAGAACTAGCCCGCTTGCTTGCAGTACATAGATTCGTATCTTTTCTTCTTGATTTAAGTATGATTGTGTGATTATAATAGACTTATACATTTATATATATTTTTTTTGCTGTAATGCAAGGTACCTTACAGGCCACATCCTGTATGACAGCTACGTAATTATTATACACATATTCGGGAATTAGTGTTGAAAGTGTTGACGTATAACAAAAACAAGACATATATGGCCATGTTTTTCCATAGATGACTTAGCAGATAGCGGATATCCTTGGGACCTTTAGCCTAGATGTTGAAAGTGTTGATGTGAGGCATCAAACTAGAACACCACAAAACCCACAGAGGGCAAAAGGGGCAAAATAACAAAAGTGAGGTAATGGAATTCTACTAGAAAAGAGGAAGTAATATTCATTAATATTCATGAAGCTGCCAGCTAGAATATGTATACCCCAACAGTTTGGGGGGGAAAATCCAAGTATAGACTTAGAAGGAGGACCCATATTTTTAGGGTATAAGAAGGGGAAGATCATGCTATTTAGGGCAGTCTATCGTCAGCTACTCTTGCTTGAAGTTCCTTTAGTTAAGTGTTAAGATTTTCTTCTTTATTTTATACTTAGTCTTATTTGTAGGATTAGTTTTAGTCTTATAGCTCTTAGCTCTCGAGCATTGCCTACTCCACCCCTCTACTCAAAAGTTGAGGAATCAAACATCTCTCTCAACCAGGGTGTGAGTATATTAATCCAAAGCATATCATTGAAATATATATATCACATGAATCTTTAAAATTAAGATTGCATTATCCATTATCCATTTGATTGTTCATTTTCTCTATATCAGTTATTTGTCTATCATTTTATATTATCTTAATAAAATTTATAAAGTTATACAAATTTGGTCATCACTAAGAACCTTCCTGTTGTACACCCCGGGGGTCCCTATAAAATTCTCCTGGAGCCGGATTCAGGGACAAGAACCTTCTAATCCAAGCAATTGGCAAATTTATAACCCTATTAAATAACTAACACACTGAAAATCAGGCTACAGGATGCACTCTGGGTGTGCAAAGGGGCAGGGGAGGGAGGGGCACTGCCACGACTGCTGAGGGCTGGGGCATGTAGTGCCATCTGTGCGGGGAAGACCCCTGCCCCAGTTCAGCCCAAAGGCAAGAAACAGGAATAGGGCAGGGAGCTGCTTGCAAGCCTCCTGTGCCTTTAAAAATCTGGCTTTAAATCTGACTGTAAAATCCTCAGGACAGCTAAGCCTCAGCGCAATCAATAAACCTGTGACGATAATCATTGCCCCGCCTATCTCACCTGCACAGCCTTATCCACAGGCAGGCTCTGAACACACATCACTGCACAAAATGGCCAGAGGGAATGGTGGGGAGATGGCAGCTTCTTCCCTTATAACATTTAGGCCAGCAGTTTGGGCACCCAGCTGGGCTGTGGGAGACCCCGGTTAAATTCCCTCCTGTGGTTGAAATGAGGAGAATGGATTTGGACAGGTCTCTTCCACCTCAGAAGTGACTGACCTGACCATTGTTCATACGGAGTGGAACAGCTTCAATGGCCGAGATGGAAGTGTGCTGTACTAGGAGATCTTTCAGTGAGACTTGGCAGAATTCAATTTTTAGTTTTAAACATTTTGACTCATAACATCAGTCCTGACTTGTCAGCCTTTTCCCCGATTTTTGGCTTTCAAACGTTCACAGATGTGCAAAATTATTAGTTCTATGTGTTGGTTTTTTTTCTGATTTTTATCGATTTAAATGTTCACAGCTGTGGGAAATGATGGGCGGTGAGACAACACAGTGGGTCAGACAATAATCGTTTAACGAGACCAGCTGTTAGTTTAAAAAAGGTTAAAGATTTATAGCCCTTAAAACACAAATTGACAACATCACATTGTTCAATTACACAAGGTAAATATCTGTACATCAAACACTAATAAATTCTCAGGTTGCTGTTTTCTTACTTTGCCTCTGTGTACATTTCTATTGTCAGATACGGAAATATATTTGTCATTTTGGGTGTGTACAATGAAATTCAGGTTTACTGTCTCTTTTATTAATAAAAATATGATCCTTCAAGCCTACCTTCTACCCCGTGGTTAGATCATGTGGTTAAAAGGTAGAAAAACCATGTTCAAATCCCTTCTTCTCAGGAAAAGGAGGAAATTGAACTGAGCTGTCCCACACTCCGAATGCCCTAAGCAGTAGACAACAGCTTACAAGGTGCTTCCTTCTCTCCTGGCCATTTCATGACCTGTTAGACTTGCTACCAAATGAGGTACACCACATGCTGTGATAGAGACGTGTAGGACTCCCGGATCCTAACAGGTGTGTTGTGGGACTACTGACCATCATATCAGCGGAGATAGGTCTGCAGGTTTTGCATCTGTTCTTAGGTGAGGGGCTGGTGTCACTTTGTGCTGGTGGCTGCCAGTCTGTGGCCAGCTTGCTTCTGATGATGAGCATGGTGAAGGTTGGTGGTTGTTTGAAGAACAGAAAAAGAGGATTGGGAAAGCTCTTCTTCAGCTTGTGTCCCCAGCGAGTACGGGTGGTAACTGTTTAATGATACTTCAATTCACAAATCTACTAGTTAGAAAAAGTCCTGGATCCAGAAAAGACACGGGAAGCTACCCAGCCTAGCCTCTGCCCAGGTGGAGGGGCCACGGTAAAAACACCCTTCCCCAGCACGTGCCACCCAGCCTCCCCAAAGGCGGGAGTCATGGGCCACCAATGACCTTGAGCATCACTGAATACCTTCACCTGCAGTCATTATTGCAACTTACCATGAATGTCCACAGAATCATTTGCAAATGCTCATGGAAGTCACAATCTTACTCAGACCTTTTCTCAGGGCCTCCTTGACCTCCTTGTTTCTTAGGCTGTAGATGAGGGGATTGACCATGGGCGTCAGCACGGTGTAGAAGATGGAGAACACTTTGTTTAGGTCGTGCAGAGCATCCATGTCTGGGAGCATGTAGACAATGATCAGGGTCCCGTAGAAAACTGTCACCACGATGAGGTGAGAGGAGCAGGTAGAAAAGGCCTTTTTTTTCCCACTGCTGGAGGGGATTCTCAGGATGGTGCTGATGATACACATGTAAGTTGTGAGGGTTAAGAGAAAAGGGGAAAGAACAAATATGCAGGAGATGAAGAAGAAGAGCACAAGAACCATCCGGCTGGTGTCACTGCAGGACAATTTTATCAACGGGGTGTAATCACAAAAGAAATGGTCAATTTCATTGGGCCCACAGTAAATCTGTTGTGACACCCAACATGCTGTGATGGTGCCGGCTGCAAAGCCACTGAGCCAAGATCCAATGGCTAGCTGGAGGGAAAATCCACTATTCATACGGGCTGCGTAATGCAGTGGTTTGCATATGGCTAAATACCGATCATAAGACATCGCTGATAAGAGACAACACTCTGTAGATATCAGAGAACCAAAGATATCAAACTGTATGAGGCAACCAGCAAACGAAATGGTCTTGTCCCCACTCAGCAGACTGGCCAGCATCCGGGGCAGGATGGCGGAGGTGTAGCAGGCCTCCAAGCAGGACAGGTTCCCCAGGAAGAAGTACATGGGAGTGTGAAGGTGCTGATCAGCCACAACTAGCACCACGATGGCCGTGTTCCCAGCCATGGTCACAACGTATATCACTAGAAACAGCAGGAAGAGAAGAATTTGCAGTTTGTGGAAATTCCCAAAGCCCAGGAGGATAAACCCTATGATGGACGTTTGATTTCCTGGTTCTGGGTCTGCCATGGGTTCTATTGAGAAAAATAATTCTTTAAAAAGAAAAAGAAAAACAACCTGTGAAATATGATAAAAACATTCATTTTGTTTTATCTGGTCTCACCATATTTTTGTTTAGTTCTGGTTTTGGAGGCAATATAATAGATGTCAGAGAAATTTGGTGGGGCAATGATAATCAATGGCCACAGTAATAAGATGGCATAAAATATATAGGAATGACCAAGCGGTGGCAGGGATGGGGGTGTAGCACCATATGTGAAAGAGTCAAATGGAGTACATATCTTAAATTAATCAAACTATACCATAGACTCTCTTTGGAAATGGAGTTCATGCAAGATTCAATGCTTGAATAATAAGACTATAGGAGAAGGTATATACTACCAACCAGCTGACCAGGTTTGTGATGGTTATTGTGAAACACTCAGGGAGATTAGAGAGGCTAAAAAAACAGATAACCCCATAAAAATGGGGGATCTCAACCATCCCCATTTTGACCGGGTACATGGCACTTCAGATATTATGTTGTATGTCAGATACGGGAGGTAATTCTTCTGCTCAACTCAGCACCGGTGAGGCCTCAGCTGCAGGATTGCATCCATTTTTGGGAATCAAACAATAAGGAAAATATATAGAAAAATTGAAGAGATAGTTCAGCAGAGACCAACAAAGGTGAGAAGAGGTTTAGAAAACCTGCCCTGTGAGGAAAGGTGAAAAGAATTGAGCATGTTTAATCTAGAGATGAGAAAATTGATGGGGGACCTGATAACAGTCTTCAAACATGTAAAAAGTTGCTATAAATAGGACAGTGATCAATTATTCTCCATGTCCACTGAGGGTTGCAAATGAAGGGATCATCCTAATCTGCAACAAAAGAGGTTTAGATATAGTAAGAAAAACTTTCTAACACTAAGGAATTCTAGTTCAGCACAGGGACGGATTACGAAGGCAGGCTGTGTAATTCTCCTTAACTTAATGTTTTTAAGTGAGCTTAGATAAAACACGTGTCAATGATGGTGTAGATAGTCAGCACGGCAGGATGAAATAGATCAGTGACTCTCAACCTTTCCAGAGAGCTATACCCCTTTCAGGAGTCTGATTTGTCTTGCGTTCCCCCAATTTTCGCCTCACTTAAAAACTACTTGCTTACAAAATCAGACAGAAAAATAGAAAAGTGTCACACCCACTATTACAGAAAAATTGCTCACTTTCTCATTTTCACCATATACTTCTAAAATAAATCAACTGGAATGTAAATATTGTACTTACATTTCAGTGTCTAGTATATAGAGCAGTATAAAGAAGGCATTCTCTGTATGAAATTTTAGTTTGTACTGACTTCGCTAGTGCTTTTTATGTAGCCTAGTTATAATACTAGGCTAATATCTGGATGAGTTGATGTACCCCCTGGAAGACCTTTGCCTACCCCCAGGAGTATGTGTACCCTGGTTGAGAAGCACTGGAACAGATGACCTCTCAAGGTCCTTTCCAGCACTCCATGGCTATGAGTTATTATTCTATTTCCTTGTTCTACTCAGATCTGAAGTTTTCAGTTAACTAGTATAAAATTTGTTGTTTTTTTAAAGAATGTCTTTATTTAAGAAGTTTTGCAAGTTTACAAATCCTAGCCATGTAACTTACCAGAGACAATACAATATTAGTTTTAATACTTGCATATTTCTTCTTCATATCTGCTAGAAATCACACTTTGGCAGTCATATCAAACTGTAACCTCATTTATTCTAGGGTTGCTTTTCTCTTCTATAACTGAGATAGCACTCAGATGGCATATTAAGATAGATATATAGATATTGTGAAGGGAAGGGAAGACACAGACAGACTGTCAGATAGGCAAAAATAACGAACACAAGCAAACAAGATAGATTGTGGAGGGAAGGCTAGATTGCAACACATGGGCAGACAGTCAGCTAGCTAGATACCTGATTGAAAATTTCAATATCCAAACTTTGTTTCTCCCACTGGATATGTGTTAAATGCTTTTCCGAGATACATTAATTACATTATCCTAAGAAGAAGTTTATTTTGTCAGTATCTGTCCACTTTCTACCCTCTTTTCCTGGCTCTGCAGTCTCACTGCCTCTGGAATTTCACCACCATCAATCCTGAACGATGCTTTTCAGTCAGTGAGTGAGCGAGGAGGCTCAAAATCTCATAAATCCTCACAAAGACTTGCCAGCTCAGCTCAGCTCTGGTTAGAACTGGAACCCAGGGTGTTCTACATACATCTGAACCTGTCTGCTCCGACGTGTCTCACAGAAAGACAGTGTCTCTGTCACACGTCATTTATGACTGTAGGTTCTAGAGAGCTACTCAGGGTCTGATATTTCCACTGTGGATAGGTTTGACTTTTAATTATAAAAACAAAAATCCCAAAAGCAAAAGCAGCTATAAACTCCCAAATGCATACCCAAAATCTGATTTCTTTTTTTTTTTCAGAGAAAAAACTGAAAATGTGCTGGGTTTTAGATTTCTTGAATTTTCAATGAAAAATTTTAAAAAAATTGAAGAAAAGCAGACACTTTCTATGAACATTTTTCTTGTGTTGAAAATCCAATTTCCCATCATGAAGAGCTTTGATGGAAAAATTTCACCAAATCCTAGCAGGTCCTACTGTGTACAGGAAAACTATGTACTAGACAGGAGGGATCAGGTATGAGAATATACATTATCCTTTACCTTCTGTTTATCGGATGAGAAAAGTTGTGCTTCCTCCAAAATGGGTATAATAAAAGCTGAAATCCCTGATGTGACTTCTTCATGCAGCCTTTCAGAGACCAGGATACAGGATCTAGAGTCTATATCCTATCACCATCCTCTTCGTAGACCTCTGTAATGAGAGAGAGTGTTGAAAAGGACTGAGAGCTCTATTTTCCTGCCTCGCACAGCTGGCTTTTACCTGATACCAAAGAGTGAATGCCTCCTCTCATTCATTACACAAGAGCGAAACATCTCCCTGGACACTTCTACTAAAGGGAATTTGAAACTACCATGAAGGCTATATTATTGGAACTTACTAACGAGTTTAATTGGGAAACTTCTAAACTCAATGAGAAATTTGTAGAGATAGAGAAATACCTAACCTCAAAGGAAATGTTTTCTTTGCTAACTGCTAAGGCGTTTTCACTCCAAAGGAGTCCAGTCATCCCCTCTGTCTGCTCTCCTGTCTCTAAAGTGGCTAGTACCAACTGTTTAGAAGAAGGTTCATAGATGCATGGACATCACTACAAGCAGTAAAGTCATGGGGACCTAACCCTGCTTTCTTGGTTTACCTAAATCTTCCATTGATCATGACTGGTAAGGAACTAGGCACAGTAGCTTGACCCAAAGTCTTACGCACGTAATGGCTTGAGCAGAGAGGTGGGAGACTCTGAGTTGGGTTCCCATGTCTTCTCTTGAGTGACCTTAGTAACACTTTGCACATCACCCATGTCAGAAGGATAAATACATTAAAATATAATTATTAGATCCAGTTAAAAATGATCCCATGCAATAATTTTCCATTGGAAGATGCTGTTTTGAGGGAAAGGAATCTTTCCAGGAGAACTCACTGATTCCACTAAAAGTTTCAATGGAAACCAGGTAGGCTGGCCAGCTGGTGGGAAGCCCAAGCATCCAGCTACCAGCTCGGCTTCTCCCCGCGTCCTCGGCTGCCCATGCTGTTTGGGAAAAAATAAAAACAGATTTCCTCTTGCAGCCATAACTCTGCCCCCCTTAGAACACCTCTTGATCTTCCATCTCCCCTCTTGATCAAATTAACTGTGCACCCAGCACAAAACTTGACTACATCAATGTCCACAAATGAGGTGGGTAGGGTAAGAAAGGGCAGTTTGCTGAAGGATTGTGTAATGGTGTGGCCACCTCCAGAATGCCCCCTTGTGGGTGACTTAGGATGGCTCTGTAGTGCCTGGTCTCCATTGCCTTTCACGGGGGTCCTCAATAACTCCACAAAGGCTCACGTGTTCCTTCTTGGTGCCTGGCTTATTAACATAAAATTTAAAAAAAAACACAGAAGAGTTTTCCAGCGCAGTCTCAAGCTGGACACAGTCCCTCCTGCCTAACGTCTCTCTGTCCATCTATCTTGAAGTTTCCAAGTTGAAAACGGCTTTTCATCCCTTCCCAGGATCTGTTCTGCTGTCTCCTCGGTCAAAGGTCCGTCTCCTGTAGGGGCCTCTTGAGCTCTGTGGGTCCTGTCACAGTTTCCTCTCCTATTTCCTGTTCTTCTCTGGCTCCTTAGAAGGAGCAGCTGCCCTCTGTCAGGCCCAACTGAAAGGCTGTTAATAAGTCCCAGATGTGTTGGACCCATTCCCTCATAAAGGCCCAGCTCAGCCGGTGAAAGGGTGTGTGAAGAAAGGAAGGCTGAGAGGGTGGAGTTCAGGTTATCCTAGAATCATAGAAGATGAGGGATGGAAGGGACCTCAGGAGGTCATCTAGTTCAACCCCTCCTCAACGTGCATGCTCTGTAATTAACGGGAGCTATGGTAATAATAACACGGATAAATGTTGATGAAGTAAATGAACTGGCTCCTCGGCTCTTGTAAATCAACATAGCTCCAGTGACTTCAAGTCAACTACGTTGCTTTACATCAGCCGAGGACATGGCTCAGTTGGGGTCTCACATGGGCTGAGTGGGTTGGATAAAGAGAGCCCAATCTGAGACTTGCCTTCAACTATCTAAGGATTTGCAGGTGGTCACCGCTGTCTTGGATTTCACTCCAGAAGTTAGATTGGGGCAGGGAAAGTGGCTATAACCGAAAGGTGGGTGGATGGATGAGACACAAACTGAACGATCAACATCATGTCTAGGATTCAAACCATGGTTGTTATGGCTACTGTATGGAATACCGCAAAAGGGACTGGCACAGACATTGTGATTATACTATGGCCTTAGGTAAGGTGTGCAAAGGAGAACAGGAAAGGAAGGCTATTGTGCGTGTTTGGGCCTCTCTGAAATGATGGCTAGGGAAGGCATTTTCCAAACTGCCAAGAGAATTGCGATGACCAATTTCCATTAAATGCTAAGACAAGTTGAGCATCTAGACCTCTTAGGTGTCTATGAAAACCTGAGTTTATTTATAAACCGGATGGATTCTCTGAATTTCCATTTCATGAGAAATTTCAACATTTGTTTTTATTTTGAATTCTGGAAAATTGTTTTGCAGAAATCTTCAAGACTTCATTTTGAAATGAAACATTCATGTTGAAATTTATTTTATTTATGGTTTTTAATGTTCTTATTGATTGTATTATTTTACTTTACTCTATTTCATTCCATAATTCAACATAATAAAAGAGTCAAAACATTCCATTATTTTATTTTATTTATAGAGTCATTAAGGACCGCTGCTACTTATTATTAAGTTTGGCAGAATTCAATTTTTATTTTGATACATAATTTGGCAGATAATATCAATGCATATTTTTAAGCATTTGTTAAAATTGATTTAAGTTTCCGTAGTAATGGGAAAGTGGGCACTCAGACAGAGATACAGTAATTATTTAATGACAGTAGACTTTGATATTCAAAATGTTCAAGGATGAAAGCTGTTAAAACACCAATTGCCAAGATCATATGGCAAAATATACAAAGTAAATATACTTATATCAAACTCTAATAACTTCTCATGAAACATTTGTATTACTTTGCTTAGCTGTAAATTCCTGTTATTATCAATGGAAATGTTTGCCATTGGTTTGTAGGTACAATGAAATTGATGTTTACCTCCATTGACCAATAAAAATATAGTCCTTCCAGACCTACTTATTATTGACTGAAATAGCTCCTCTTATTCCATAGGTCAAAATGACTTCAGTTTCCCTTGTGAGGAAACAGTATGACATTTTGTCCATGGAAATAAGATACATGCTCAGGGCAAGATTCAAAAAGGAATATAGGCTTTGCAATTCCAAATGTGTCAACACTTATAAAATCACTGGGAAGTGATTATTCCCCTCATTTCAGCACTTGTGAGGCCACATTTGAAGTATTGTGTCCAATTTTGGACCCCCCACTATAGGAAGGATGTGGACAAATTGGGGATGGTCAGATGTAGGGAAAGAAAAATAATTAGGGGGCTGGAGAACATGACTTATGAGGAGAGGCTGAGGGAACTGGGCTTTTTGAGTCTGCAGAAGAGATGCGTGAGGGTGGATTTGATAGCAGCCTTCAGCTACCTGAAGGGGGGGTTCGAGAGAGGATGGAGCTAGGCTTTTCTCAGTGATAGAAGATGAGAGAAGAAAGAGAAATAATCACAAGTTGCAGTGTGCGAGGTCTAGTTTGGATATTAGGAAAAACCTTTTTCCCTAGGAGGGAGGTGAAGCACTGGAATGGGTTACTTGGGGAGGTGGTGGAATCTCCATTCTTAGAGGTTTCTAAGGTGTGCCTTGACAAAGCCCTGGCTGGGATGGTTTAGTTGAGGTTGGTCCTTCTTTTGATCTTCTATGGTTTAATGATTCTAACTGTAAAATCCGATCACTTGATCCATTCTAGCAACAGGCATATGTTGACAGCACAATGGATTTTAGCAGATTATGTCCTTTCATTAGACATCTGAGGTGTCCTGCTTCATATGAATTATTACAACCGTAGAGAGGTGATGAATATGGGGTTTAAAGTGCACTGCTTTGGGGCACAGTGTGCCACACCCTGTCTGGGGAAGAAGGCCCTGACCTTCTTCCTCTACATCAGCCAGTGGCTGCCCCTACCTGCATCTTTGTCATGGCCAGGCCTTCCTCCGTTGCTTGTTGCGTCTCCACCTTAACCAACCTATTCCCTGGGCCAAGGGCCCTACAGGCCTGGCCCTTGAGCACAGAGGTCATGGCAGTAGTTCAGGAAATCAGGTCATTGCTAGTTGGAATCCCTCTCAACACTTGTGAGAGGTCTCCATTGTAAATACTCCTGGCATGTCCCACGTCATCTTCAGTGGCTCACCATTTCTCCATCTTAATCAACCTCCTCCCTGTGACAGAACATCCCCTTGTGTTCACATGCTAGACACTATTGTAATGATCTTCATACAATCACACCTTATAAGGTGTTATTTGAACACAGAATCTGCAGAACAGTAAAATGCATCCAGTAACATTATACACATGAACTGAAATCATGACTGACGTGTGTTTCCCAGATAAGTTTGTGGAGTTGCTAAACCAGTTTCTCAAGGCAAAGGGCAGGGCTAAGTCCTAGTCAGGTGTCACCAAAGCTGATGGGCCATCCCTATCAAGTGGCCGTTCTATGGAAAGAAAGGGAGGGAAAGAGGTAAAGAGATCTTCATCTTAGCTAAGACACATCGTGATCTCTCTTTCATCCCTGAAACATCTTGCCCTCAGGTGGAAATGCTTTTCAAAGAGGAACTGAAACAAAGGAGGGACAAACACCCCAGGATACCCCTCTCTTCTCTCTCCCTGTCCATCTCACACTTTGCACCGGAGAAGACAAAAGAAGCAGCCATTGTACTCTGGGGGAAGAATCTTGGCTGGAAGAGTCCGGTCAGTAATGCTGTCGAAAGCATGTGGTGGGAGACTTTGCTTTAAAGCCAATATAGCTTGTTCCATTAGGAACTCCCAACTGTTTTATATTTATTTTTCTTGCATTCATTTCTGACTCTTCTGCCTCACTGCTTCCACTCACTGAAAATCTCTCTCTTTGTAGTTAATAAACTTGTTTTATTGTTTTATCTAATCCCGTGTGTTTATGTTAAAGTGCTGGATAATTCCATTTAGGGTGGCAAAGTTGTGTTTATATTATTCTCTTAAAGGAATAATGCACTTGATATATTTGGACTGTCTGGGAGAGGCTGGGCAGTACAGGACATACATTTCCTGGGGGGAAAATCCAGGACTGGGAGTGTTTGGGTCAAGGGACATGCAGCCCCCGCACTGGTTTGAATTGTGCCCCCAGTACATCACAGGCATCTACTGGGGTTTTCAGATATGCCCAGGCACCTAACGCCTGTTGATTTCAGTGAGAATTAGGCATCTAGGGCCTGATTTTTAAAGATATTTAGGTGTTGAAAAAAATACCTTTGACTAAAAGGGTTTAATAAAGAACATCGGATGCAGGTAAAGAGTAACAAAAAAAACTACATTTTATTTTTCTTTAACAGGTTTGCAAAGCTGGGCACAACTCCAGAACAAAAATCTATTCTAGAAGAAGCGCGCCCCTCCTTTATTATTCAGCAGTATATATTTCCTATCCCGGCCGAAAGAATCCCTCCCTTCGTTCCCCATTGGCTGGGTACTAAAAGGTTTACACCTTTCACGACAGCCTACTACATACATGGTTTTTTTTATACAAACGTCATTCCATGTTCATGCTAATGAACCAATTTTCTATGCAGGGTGTGTGATAATATTCTAACACCTCATTACGCATGCGTCTTTAAGGTGCCTTTTTGACCTTCTTCTAACGGGATCGTTTGTTGGCACATAGCCTTTAGCAAAAGCGAGTAGACCTTGGTTTCTTTGTCTTGTGGTTTGCCCCTTATCTGTATCCAGGCGCTTGATGTCTGTTCGGCCTTCAACTTCTTCTTTATCTATTAACCCCCCTTTCTTTTCTTTCTTACACATTTCTTAGGCTTGAAGCTGATTAAATAACTTTCTAAATATATGCATATAGCAAAAATATTACTTTTCTATATCTACAACTATTTTATTTCTTTTAGTCTTTTAACTTTTTCAGTGTTTAAAGATGGAGACAGGGGGATATTAAAATAAGCATTTTATTCTTTTGGATGGAAATTTAATGCACTGTCATATCAAAATGAAATTTAGGTTTTGATTCTCTGAATCAATCCCTGAATCAATTCCAAATAATTCCTGTTTGAACAACAGCATATCTTTAGACAAAAATCTTGGCCTTTTCTTTGTGAAGCTGAATAGATTGAGCTCCATGATATACATACCAGATCCACAGCTTGTGTAAACTGGAATCATAGCATTGGACTCAATGGAGCCAGTCTCTATGTGGTGTAAATGGATGTAGTTCCATTGAAGCCAATAGGCCAGATCCGCAGATGGTATAAACTGGTTACGTTCTCTCAAAGTCAGTGAAATTCCACTGGTTTGTGGAGGATCTAGCGCTAAATGTTAAGCTCAGATTCTTCTCCCACATATATCCATTTTACACCAGTCTGAATCCTTTGACACCAATCCTGATTTATAGACACAAGGGAAAGAAGCTCCCATCCTTGTTTTTTAGTGTCCATGAAACAAGAATAACTGTCAAACCAGTTTAATAGGCATTACTTAAGCACAGAATGAAAGCTGGATTCTTCCCTCCCACAAAATGCACACCTGTTAAACATCAGGATTGAGCCAGATCTTCTGCAGGTGTAAATCAGACCAACTGCATTGATATCTGTGAGAATCTGGATTTCCATAAGTGCAACTGAGAGCAGAATCTGGCCCATTTAGATATAAACTGTTGTTGTCATGGAAACAAGGGGCCTGGACTAGGAGACTCACAGTGAAAAAGTATATATTGGAGAAAGACAGACGATTAATTCTTGGCAAATAACCTCCACCCAGTCAATCTCCACAGTGAAGCTTTGATCTCTTTGTTCCTCATGCTGTACACGATGGGATTCAGCACTGGAGGCACCGTGGAATAGAGAACAGCTGCCACGAGATCCAGAGCTGATGTGGAGCTGGAGATGGGTTTCAGGTAGGCAAAGATGCCAGTGAAAACGAACAAGGAGATCACAGTGAGCTGAGGCAGGCAGGTGGAGAAGGCTTTGTGCTAGATCTGCTCAGAGGGGATTCTCAGCACTGTGGTGAAGATCTGAATGTAAGACACAATTATAAAAACAAAGCAGATTAAGACAAAACACTTGTTAAAGGCAATAACACCAATTTCACTGAGGTATGTGTCGGAGCAGGCGAGCTTGAGCAGCTGGGGGATTTCACAGAAGAACTGTGTTGCCTCCACACAAGGTTAAAGCAAAGATGTTCCCGGTGTGCAGGGCAGAATTCAGTCTAGAACTGATCCAGGCACCGGCTGCCATTTGGAGACAAGCTCCCCTGTTCATCACTCTCTCATAGTGCAGCGGTTGGCAGATAGAGATGTATCTGTCGTATGCCATGCTGGTAAGAAAAGAAAAATCTGCGCCCATAAACAAGCAGAGGGAAAAGGCTTGCGTGACGCAGTCATCATAGGATATAGAAGTGGTGTTCATGAAGGAATTAGCCAGGGATTTGGGAATGGTGACAGAGATGGAGCCAACGTCTAGGATGGACAAGTTCATAAGGAAGAAATACATGGGGACATGAAGGTGATGGTCGAGGGCTACAGATACAATGATGAGAAGATTCCCCATCAGGGCTGCCAGGTAAAGCAGTAAGAACAGGATAAAGTAAAGATTCTGCACCTCTAAAAACATCAGAGAATCCCAGGAGAAGGAATGTGCTGACAGTGGTTTGGTTGGACATTGTCTTTCTCAAAACATTGTGTGCTTCCTGTGGAGGGAAAGACAAGAACCGGGGTCAGAATTAGGCTAGTAAAATGACTCTCCTTTTGTGCTAACCACCTTAATATCCTTGAGCCATATCCTTAGCCTGTGAAGTTTGGTGTAATATGGAAATGAGGGTGGGGAATCAGCTCCATTGTCTCAAGTGGAGTTACTCCTGATTTACACTGGGCTGAATGATTGGATTATCCATTGACCAAAGAGGATTACTTTTTATTTACACCGACTTGAAGGAAAGTAAAATCAGGACCAAATGTTTGTAAATCTTTTTCACCCAAAGAGGCATAAGGTTAGGTAAATTTTATCCTCATTTCAGAGAGGGGAGACGGCAGAGCAGAGAGTTAGATTCTGCCGCCATGTACAACAGTGTAAATCTGGGCCAATTTCATTGAAACCAGTGGATTTTCTGTGCATTTACCCTGCTGTAAATGGAAGTAGCATCTACCATGGAGATGGAAGAGCTCACTCAGGGTTTCATGTTGACATTGCTGTAGAGTCAGGAACACAGCCTAGGAGGAGTCCAGGATCCCAGGTGGAAGAGGCTAGGAAGAAGACAAAGGGCATTTCGATCTCACGCAGGCTGACTAATAACTACACTTTCTGGAGCACTCATCTGCAGGGTCACCCAATCCCCCCCTGTGCAAGTCACTGGGTTATTTCACACTTGGCAACGCTTCTCTCCTGGCGGAAGGGGGGTTAGCAGTGACAGAGCAAACACTTAAATATTATCACACAACATGGAATAATGTTGTGACAAGTGAGATTGATGTGTGCACCCACTGCCCAGCACCCCAGACAGTCTAAACACTGAACACAGTCTAGTAAATCTAATAGCAGTGTTAACAGTGCTAACCCGCACCTGAGCCAGGCTGGTTTGCAGCCAGGCCTTTGTCAGTGTTCAGTTGAAGATTAGAGGCCTTGGCATGATCTGGCACCTGGTCTGCCAGCGTCAGAGTGGTCCTTAAAAGGATGGATGGGCCTGATTGAATGGGAAACTGACTCTTGTGAATTCACAAGGGAAAGGCTGTTAAAGCCTCCCCTTTATTCCAGAGACTCTCTTCTTTGTTCATCAGCTCTGATGATAATTGATGCATCATACACCCAAATCACAGGGGAACAATGGATATGCCAGGCCACCAGCACTGGATGAGTGAGGACCACAGACTGAGAGATGTGAGCTGGTTCTCTGGTAGCCCTTCTCTTTCCATCCTCCACTGTCCTCTCTGTCAGCATTTCACCTGGTCCTGAGACCAGCTGCTCCATACGCCACCAACACAAAGAGTTGAGATGGCCCATCCAGCTCTAACCCAGCCTGAGAAGGGTCAGCCAATAACAGAGACCAGACCAGCTCCATGTTATTCCAGACCAGGGATGTGGGGTGCAACAGCTGGCAGGGGTGATCTGCCCCTAGCCCAAACATCCATCAGTGACTGTTCAACCACATGGTATGCAGAGAACATCAGCAAAAGCCGTATTTCCCTCACCTTTTCAGTCCTGTATCTTCTCTCTGCTGGGTGCTAAGGTTGCAGACCTCACAGGACACCTAAACAGACCTATGTGCCCGTGCCATGCTGGGGAGGAGCTGGTAGTCAAGGACATATAGGTACCAATGACATAGGGGAAGGTAAGAGAAAGGTCCTGGTGGACAGATTCAGGCTGCTCTAGGAAAGACATGAAGTGCCAAGATCTGCATGGTAGCATTTTCTGAAACATTTCCAGTTCCACCCACAGGGCCGGGAAGACAGGCAGAACTTCAGGTCTCAATGCATGAATGAGAGGAAGGTGTTCAGAGGAGGGGTTTAGGTTTATTAGGAACTGGAGAACTTTTGGGGGAAGGAGGTGCATCTGCAGGACAGATAGGCACCACCTAGCCTGAAATGGAACCAGATCCTGGCATGTAAGATTAAAAAGGTTTTAGAGGAGTCTTTAAATGAAGGGCTGAGGAAAGCCGACAGATGCAGAGGAATACGGAGTTTGAACAGAGACTTCCTTTGAGGAGGATTTATTAATGGGTGATTCTCTATATCCTAGTAAACAGGAAACACCAAAGAAACCCACCATGGTAGTATTTAATTTTAAAAAGGGGAAATATACAAAAATGAGAAAGCTGGTTGAATAGAAAACAAAAGAAACAGCCACAAGAGTGAAATGCCTGCAGGCTGTATGGAAACTTAAACAAACAAAAGCATATTAGATGCTCAAATTACATGTATACCTCACATAATAATAATTAAAATAAAAGAGTAAGAGGACCAAAAAATAGGGCACCTCTGTTAAACAGAGATGGTTAGAGGCAAAAAGTCATTCTTTAAAAAACTGGAAGTCATTTCCTAATGTGGAAAAGGGGAATAAACACAGACAATTCAAGTGTAAAAGTATGATTAGGCAGGCTACGAAAGTATTTGAAGAGCAGCTAGTAAAGCACACAAAAACTAACAGCATTTTTTAACTACATCAGAAGCAGGAATCCTGCCAGACAATTGGTGGGACCACTGGATGATCGAGGTGCGAAAGGAGCACTCAAGAAAGACAAGGCCATTGTGCAGAATTTAAATGATTTCTTTCCACTGGTGTTCACTGCAGCGGATGTGAGGGAGATTCCCATGCCTGAGCCAATTTTTTAGGTGACAAATCTGAGGCACTGTCCCAGATTGAGGTGTCATTAGAGGAAGTTTTGGAACAAATTGATAAATTAAAACAGTAATAAATCACCAGAACCAAGTGGTATTCATTCAAAACTTCTAAAGGAACTCAAATTTAAAATTGCAGCACTACTAACTGTGGTATGTAACCTGTCACTGAAATCAAGCTCTGTGCTGGATGACTGGAGGATAGTTAATACAATGCCAATTTTTATAAAGGCTCTGGAGGTTATCCTGATAATGAGAAGCCAGTAAGCCTAACTTCAGCTCTAGGAAAATTGGTTGAAATTATAGTAAAGTGCAGAATTATAGTAAATAACAGAAATACCAGAGATAGATGAACACAGTATGATGAGGAAGAGTCAACATGGATTTTGTAAAGTAAAACTGTATCTCGCCAATCCATTAGAATTCTTTGATGGGGTCAACAAACATGTGGGCAAGAATGATCCAGTGGCTATAGTGTACTGGGACCTTCATAAACAAACATCAAAGATGCCATTGGCCAAATAGAGAACCCTTTGAAGTGAACGGCTAAATCCCAATGGTCATGTTTACAGGGCTAGCTGCACCACTGGCCCCTTCTCTGGTATCTCTGAGTGCACCCCTCCTAGATTAGAAATCCATAATCCTCCCCTTCTGAAACTGGTCCCAGGCTAAAAACCTCTGTGCTCCAATCGTGCTTTCCCAGAAGATCTGACCGCGTTTGGTACCTGCAGCTCTTCCTGCAGCATCTGTGATCAGTAGTAAGTTGAGTCATCCTGGTCCAAGTAAAGGGTGATGTATTTACCACAGTAGGAACAAAGCATTACATGAGAGAAAAAATTACCCAGAAATGCCAAAAACTTCAATGGGAATTTTTTTTCCTCATTTTCCAGGCTCAGATTGTCTTTAGGAAAAATAGCAAAATATTTCTGTTCAAACAAGTGTTTCCTTCACATCAAGAATGACATTTATTATGATAAAAATAGGAAAAACATTTCTATCCAAGGATCTAAGTGCCTGAAAATATCATTAATACAACAGTAAAATCTTGCAATCACTAAGGTAAGCATTTCAACAGGAACTCAGCCATCCACATTCCTATGGAATCTCTTTTCCATCCCTCCACACTGTTTGAAATAAAACTTCACCTCTCATAGAGAACGCCATTAAAGAGGCAATCACACTGACACGCCAATAGAGGACAAAAAGAGACACGGCCATCTAATCAAACATATTCCACCCTTGGAAAATCCCACCCCCGCAAAAGAAATTTAGAATAAAGAAACATATCAACCAGTCAATAAATCAAAAACAAAGCAAAGACACAAAATAGAATCAAACAAACAAAGACTCTCACACCCCAAGTACATGGATACTGATTTTATGGACAATGCACTCAGACAATGTGATGGTGATGACAATATAAATCCTTAAGAGAGAAAGATAGACTATGATTTTATTTCTGCTGGGTAAAACGTCTAGGACAAAGAAGCAAATCAACCAAACAATCAATAAAACAAAAGAAAAAGCACAGACAATTAAGTCAGAAAAAACAACCCCTGAACTTCTCATATTCCAAGTAGAATTTTTAACCCCACAAAGAAGAGTCAGAGACTCCATGAAGTCCATCAGGAGCTCAGCTGTGACTATCCATTTCATATGCAAAGTGCTTGGATAGCATGGTGATGGTGGTAGCATAAATCCTAAAATAGATAGATTCTGATGTTTTTCATGCGTGTGTAATTCAACAGTAGCTCCATTGACTTCAGTGGAGTAAGTAGAGATTTTTACTATGGAACAAACAGGTTGCTGGCTATGTTCTCATGGTAGCAATGTTGTCATCAGGTGATTATATTTATAAAGAAACACAGACTGTGATCACAGTCAAGGAAGAAAGACCATCCTTCTATTCTTGGTGAATAATCTCCACCCAATCATCTTCTTCACTGCATTTTTTATCTCTTTATTCCTCATGCTATATAGACAATGGGATTTGTGACTGGAGGCACCATGGAATAGAGAACAGCCACCAAGAGGTCCAGATCTGAGGTTTAGCTGGAGGTGGGTAGGCGAAGCAGGAAATGGAAAGGAACATGGTGAGTACAATGAGGTGAGGCAGGCAGGTGGAGAAGGCTTTATGCCGCCCCTGCTCAGAGGGGATTCTCAGCACTGTTTTGAAGATCTGAACATAAGAAACAATGATAAAAACAAAGCAACCTAGACCTAAATATGCACCAAATACAATAAACCCAGCTTCACTGAGGTACGAGTCATAACACGTGAGCTTCAATAGCTGTGGGATTTCACAGAAGAACTGATCCACTGTGTTGTCTCCACAGAAGGTTGATGCAAATGTATTTCCAGTGTGCAGTGCTGAGTAGATAATACTGCTCATCCAGGCACTAGCTGCCATTTGGACACAAGCTCCCCTGTTCATCACTCTCTCATAGTGCAGTGGATGACAGATGGCCACGTATCAGTCGTACACCATGATGGTCAGTAAGGAAAGCTCAGCTGAAATAAGGAACATGAAGAGAAAGACTTCGGTGACACATCCAGAATAGGAAATCGACCTGGTGTTCATGAAGGAATTAGCCATTGATTTGGGGATGGTGACAGAAATGGAGCCAAGATCTAGGATGGACAGATTGATCAGGAAGAAGTACATGGGGGTGTGCAGATGGTGGTCGAGCTACAGCTGTGATGACGAGAAGATTCCCCACCAGGGCAGCCAAATAAACCATTAGAAATAAAACAAAGTGCAAAATCTGCAACTCCCAAACATCGGAGAATCCCAGGAGAAGGGACTCATTCAAAGTGGTTCTGTTGAACATTTTCTCAGTACATTGTGTGATGCTGAGGAAGGAAGGACAAGAACAATGTCAGAATTAGCATGACAGAGGAATGATCCTGACTCCCTTCTTCATGATAGCTCAGTACGTGACTGACAAAGGAGCACCGAATGTGTCACTTCCATTGACCAAGGGTGGTCAGGGTTGTCGCACAAGTGTAAATTGGCAGAGGTCCCTTAAAGTCAATAGGGTTGCATTAGTTTACATGATTTGAGGATCTGGCCCAAGGTGTCACTTGATCAAATGCATTAAAGAATGGAACAAAATACAGCCCAAATGCAACATAACGAAGATGGTCCCTCAGTTCTCTCAAACAATAGGCTGAAAATTTCAACATGACACAAAAATACTAAAACATCCACACAGCCTGATTCCCACTTCCCAGGGAAATACAACATTGACTCACCCAGCATCCTAAGTCTCAGCTTGTCTGTAATTATTCCTCCCCGAGCTTTGTTTGTAGATGACCTGCTACCTGATTACACATGGATTGATGGCACCGATACCATCTGCACCCCCATATCTGTAAAATGATGAGCTAGTAGCATTGCTCTGTTACTGCTCTGTTGCATTGCTTACTTCTGTGACTTGTGGAAGAACCCAAACTCAGGGGTCCTTATTTACAAGTCCATTGCCCAGCGGATAGTCCAGAATTAGCCAAACAACAGATTAGCAAAGTCAGATTTTTATTCTTTACTTAAAGAAGGTGGTCCCTTCAAATGTAAGGAATGACGACCTACTTACAAAAAACTGACCGTTTTATAAAATGGTATAAACAAGTCTTTACACTTCACAGTTTCCATGGTCATACATACTAAAAAAAATATTATCTAGGAATTTTCTAGCTGAGTATTTTCAACTTTCCTTATCTAAGTTACAAGGTCTTTCTCTGCATTCCATCTCTACTAGCGTCTAGACCTCTTAACTATTTCATTACTTCAAAACATTCTAAGACTAAATAACTGCTAAAAAGACATTTTCCATCTCAGGCTTTTTACAGCCATTTCTAAAATCAGTTCTCAGCAGAAACAGAGACCCCATCTTCTTTTCCCTTCACAGACTTCATGTCTGTGCTCTGTGGGTCAGTGACAGTCAGGACACCTGGGTTCTGTTCTTGATCAGCCGATGACCTTCTGCGTGACCTTGGGCCAGTAACTTCCCCTCCCTCCCTTTCTCTGCCTTGTCTACCTGGACTGTGAGATCTTTGGGGATGGATGGTCTGTGTTTTGTGATGTGTGTTGTCAGGTCACCCATTTACTGCATTTATGCTCAGCTGGCAGCAGTGTTATACAATCAACATGGTGCAAGACCAGGAGGTTTCTATTCTGGTCCCATTGTCCTTCAGTAGCTACGTTCAGGCACCAAGACCGCTTAGTACTCAGCTGGCCAGCCCAAACCGCCACCATTTCTACCCCTGGCTACTCTGCTGTGTTTAGCTCGTGCACAGGTATTGCTCCTCTCTCCACCTAAACTGGGAAGCGTGCTGCTAGTTGCAGTATAGATGTACCCTTAATGTCCTTGGCCAGGATGAATAGAGCTAGCCTGTGTAAAATCTATTCTGTCAGCCCTCAGCTTTGCTGCTTCTGCAGTTTTGCCATCCTGCCGCTATCCCTCTTCTACAGAAATAAAAATGAATGCAAAAGAATGAATGGTTTGAGATTGTGGTATTGCTGGACAATATCAGTGTCCCCGCTTCTGCTGAAAGCTAATTTTCCAATTATAGATAGGGATTATAGATAGGGATGTTCCAGACACACGGATTGTTTGTTCATGTCACCCCAGGCTCCATTATGATAATTGACTGCTTGAACATATGAGTGGGAACATCCTGCCTAAACATTCTGTGATTTAACATTTATGACACATTGAGGCCCTGCTTGTAAACATCTACGAATGAATATTTGGGAACATCCTAATATCTAACTGTGATAATTTACAAGTGAAGGAAAGTGCCCAAAGCATATCAGGAATGTGCTTGATGTGTAAATCATGGGGCAATGAAAGGGCAAATAAGATTTCTTGTATGTTCTTTTAGTAAAATGGTATTAATAAAATTGGTGTAGGTATAAGGAGTTTATTAAGTTAGTAAGTATAAGATAATTGTTACCAATGTAATGGAATAAGAATGTAATGATTTGTAGTAAGTATGAATGAGGAGTGAATGCATTCTGAGTCTGCTGAGATAAGACGGTGAGGAAGTAATTGCTGAGATAATGGTTCTCATCCTCCAAGGACAGGAGGGAGAAAAGATGCCTTTGTTTGGAGAACTTTTACAACCCAGATGGCCGAAGATCAAGATAACCCCGGAAAACAGGGGGAGTTAACACCCAAGGACAAGAACAAGACAAAGTGTGAAACAGGAATGAAAGAATAATGAGAAAGCTGTCACACTTGCGATATCAAATGTAAGTGATGATTACATCAAACAAGGAGACTATCTGACATGATGAAATTCATAGACCCGAATGGGGATGGATAAGAATAAAAATGGGGAGAAAAAACCTGGACTTTGGGCTCGTTCTGCAAACCCCAAGGAGCATGGTGTCGCAACCGACAGGGCCTGGCTCCACCCTCGTGTCTGAATCATCTGGCCAGGGATTCAGCTAAGGCAACAAGGGACTGGTAATTATATCCCTCCTGCAGAATTCTGTGTGTGTGTGTGTGTGTGTGTCTGTGTGTCTGTGTATGAGTGAGAGTGTGTTTTAGGCAATTGCTTTTCAAAATATGTTTTGTATTCATAATAAACACGGCATACTGCCTTATCCCCTGAATAAGATCCTGCTGTTTATTTAATAAGTGTAACATATGGAGGACAAACCATTGGCTAACTCCAAATCAACCCTTTGCAGTGAATGACTAAATCCCAGTTGTCCTGGTTACAGGGTTAGCTGCACCTCTGACTCCTTCTCTGGTCTCTCTCAGTTCACTCCATCAGGTCTCAGCCATAAGCCTGCCCCTCTTTTAAGGTGGAATCACCTGATTTTCTCACTCTCAAGCAGGGTCTCAGTCAACAATACCCTGTGCACCAGCATGATTTCTCAAAAGTGTTGGGTATCTGCAGTTCTTCTCTCAGGAGCTGTGAGCAGTAATAAGTTGAGTGACTGGCCTGCCTTCCCCATACAAAGTATGATTTATTTACCACAGTAGGAACAACGTTTAACATTAGAGAAAATATTAGATAGCAAGTCCTGATCCATCACAGCAATTATTTGGTAGCATACACATTTTTTCTTGTTACCTAGACTCAATTTGTCTTTAGGCATCATTACAATAGCTTTCTCTTCCAACTGCCTTTCCAGCATGGCAAGAATGATACAGCATAAAAAAAATTGTTTGACCAGGAATTCAGCTACTGAGACCCTTCCACTAATTTTTTTTCCAAGCCTTCATCAATGGGGAAAGCAAAAGTTCATGTCTCACAGAAAACCCCATCGAAGAGACGAGGAGATTACATCTCCAAGAGATGATAAAACACATTGACCTTTGTGATCTAGCGAGGGCAGAAAGCTGTAAGAAAGTGATCGAAGGCAGATATGTGAGCCTCAGAATGCTCTGGGCTCTCTTCCCTGCAGATTAGCTTAGAGTCATTAGGGGGCAATTAGGAGCAGCTGAGGCCAATTAGGGACCAGCCAGGTGCTCCATAAAAACCCTCTGCCCCAAACAGACAGGGCACGAGCTGGGAGGAGTAGGAGTGCCGTGCCGTCTGAAGGAGTGCTGAGTTGCAAGGAGAAACAGACAAGAGTGAAGAGATTCTGTGGAGGAACAGGCTGGAGGAAGTTACCAGGCTCAAGAAGCCAGAAGGAGGGGGGAAATTAGCCCAGGGGAAGAAAGTTTGCAGCTGGGAACATGGTGCCAGCAGCACGTAGCTGCTTCTCATAGGGCCCCTTGGCTGGGACCCGGAGGAGGGGGTGGGCGTGGGTCCCTACCCCCTCCACGGGAAGACGGGGTTACTGGAGACACCCTGGCCCACTACAAGCAACCGGAGCGTGAGACCCGCTGGGGGGAGTCAGCTGTCTGCCACAAAAGAAAGAAAGAAAGAAATTAAATATGTAGTAAAAAACCTGTTTTTCATTGGCTTATTTCCAGCACTTTCACTTCCATGGTGCATACGTCTATTTATTAACATGGCTACATGTTTACCCTCATTAGAATCTTGGACACTGTACGAAGAACAGACAAACCAGTGTAGACATGTATCTATATAAGAAGGAGTGATTTCTCAATTGCCATCATAGCCCAACCAACTATAGCACCGATTTGTGTGTGTGTGTGTGTGTGACGCAAAGGATTTATTATGAAATTTTATTGAATTTATTCATGTCTCTGTCTCTCTGATGAAGAGGAAATCCTTCCCGTAACATTTCTTGAAGCACCATCTGAAACCTTTCTCCATCAATAATTGGAATAAACAATTAATTAGTTTACATGTTGTGTGTGTGTGTGCGTGTGTTGAGACTCAGGAATCTTGGGTTCTTTTCCAGGTTCTGAAGGGTATTGCCATCCGGTGGTCACAGACATTTCCATCATATTCCTTCAGCCTGTCCATTTCCCAGTCTGTTTCCATCCCCTCAGGCTCCTCATCCCAGTTCCAGGCTCCTTACCCAGCCTATCCCAGTTTCCCCTTCTGGGCTTCCCATCCACATCCCAACCGTGCTTTCCCCCTTACTCCTTGACCCATTAACCTTTTTCAAGCCAGTACCAATTGTGGCAGGCAGCCGACTTCCCCCTAGCGGGTCTCACGCTTTGGTTGCTTGTAGTGGGTCAGGGCGCCTCTAGTCACCCCGTCTTCCCCAAGGAGGGGGTAGGGACCCGGGCCCACCCGCTCCTCCGGGTCCCAGCCCAGGGGCCCTATGAGAAGCAGCTAGGTGCTGCTGGCACTGTGTTCCCAATGGCACTTCTCTTCCCCTGGGCTAATTTTTCCCCCTCCTTCTGGCTTCTTGAGCCTGGTACCTTTCTCCAGCCTGTTCCTCCACAGAATCTCTTCACTTTGGTCTGTTCCTCCTTGCAACTCAGCACTCCTTCACACAGCACAGCACGCCATTCCTACTCCTCCCAGCTCATGCACTGTCTGTTTGGGGCGGAGGGCTTTTATGGAGCACCTGGCTGGTCCCTAATTGGCTCAGCTGCTCCTAATTGCCCCCTAACGAGACTCAGCTAATCTGCAGGGAACAGAGCTCTGAGCATTCTGAGGCTTATGTATCTGCCATAAATCACTTTCTTACAGCTTTCTGCCCTCGCTATATCACACAATATACCCACTGCTCCAGCTCCTCATCTGATTTGTCTTCCCCACTCCCACACCAGGGGGAGCTCTGACAGACATATTACCTGAGCACCTCACAATGTAACTTGATATTGGCTGAGAAATGGATTATCCCCATTTTACAGATAAGAAAACGGAGGCACAAATGGTAAAATTTTCAAAATTAATAGCACCTAGATTTTCAAAGGTACTTTGATATCTAAAGATGTAGATGTAATCAAGGGCCACATTATTAAGGGTATTTAGATGCCTACTCTGGCTCCAAGGGAATTTAGAAAACCACACAACACACCTATCTGTATGTTTAGGCTCTGAAATATCTTTAAGTCCCAAGTCACTTCCATGTCTAAGTGCCATTGGCCTAAGTGACCTAGACACTTCTAAAAATTTCACCCTAAGGGACAGATTTTCAAAGGTATTTATGTGTCTAATGATGCAGCTAGGAACCGAGGGGCAGATTTTTAAAGGAATATAGCTGCATAGTGGGATTTTCAGGAGTTTTAGGCACCTAGGTGCTTTTGAAAATCCTACTAAGTGCCTCAGTGCCTTTACAAAGTTGGGCATTCGGCACTTTTGAAAATCTCGCCCTCTGACACTTAGCTTACCTTCATCTCAGCCTATCTGCATTTTCTGAGCGCTTTCCACACAACTCTTTTCACATCTTTATTTTTCAAGCTGTGGATGATGATTTTGAACATGTGGTACTGAATGGACACTACCCGGAGTGAGAGAACAGCTAAGGGCAATTCATACGTAGCTCACAAATCTAGTCCCACAGCTCAAACCAGCCATGATGAAGTGGGACGTGCATGTGGAAAAGTTTTGCATCTTTCCTCCATGGAACATATACATAGGAGGGCAGAGATGATGAACATGTAGAACAGGTTTGGCAGAAGGAACAGTAACCCTAAATCATAATGAAGGCAAACAGTTAACAGTGTGCCCTTGTTGCCAAGAAGGCTATGGTATATTGGGCTACGCTAGTAGGAGCATTGCCAGCAGATCACAGGAAGTGATTATTCCCCTCTATTCAGCACTGGTGAGGTCACATTTGGAGGATTGTGTCCAGTTTTGGGTCCCCCACTGCAGAAAGGATGTGGACATATTGGAGAGAGTCCAGGGGAGGGCAACAAAAATGATTAGGGGGCTGGAGCATAGGACTTATGAGGAGAGGCTGAGGGAACTGGGCTCGTTTATTCTGCAGAAGACAAGAGTAAGGGGGGAATTCATAGCAGTCTTCAACTACCTGAATGAGGTTCCAGGGAGAATAGAGCTAGGCTGTTCTCAGTGGTGGCAGATGACAGAACAAGGAGCAATGGTCTCAAGTTGCAGTGGGGGAGGTCTAGGCTGGATGTCAGGAAGATCTTTTTAACTATGAGGGTGATGAAGCACTGGAATGGGTTACCTAGGGAGGTGATGGAATCTCCATAAAGAGGTTTTTAAGGCCCAGTTTGGCAAAGCCCTGGCTAGGATGGTTTAATTTAGACTGCATCTAAATAAACTATGCTTCAAGCCAGTCACACAACAGATCACAGCTCAAAGGAAAGAATTTCATTAGCTTCTGTGGGAATTGGATCAGGTCCTAACTAGACAAAGCATTAGATTGTACCTAGGTATGCGGCTGGAATACTGTGTCCATTAATGGTATTCACAGTTCAAGAAGAACATTGATAAATTGGAGACGGCTCATGGGATTCATTAAAGGATGGAAAACATGCCTTCTAGGGACAGACTCAAGGAGCTCAGTGTATTTAGTTTAAGAAAGGGAAGGTTAAGGGGTGACTGGATTACAGTGTATAAGTATCTACATGGAGAACATATGCTTCATAATGGGTAATTCCATCTAGTGGAAAAAAGTGTAACACGATCCAATGGCTGGATAGGTTCAGGTTGGTCCCTGGAGCAAGGGGCCGGGGTGGGGAAATCGAGGCACACCAGTGGAGGTTGGCTTCTAAGGTCGAGGTGGGGAAATCAGGACACATCGGGGAGGGGTTGGTCCCTGGAGTGAGGGGATGGAGTGGGGAAATCAAGGCACAGTGGGGTGGAGTGGGGGGATGGTCTCTGGAGCAAGAGGCCGGGGTGGGGAAATTGAGGCACAATGGGGGAGTGGATTGGTCCTCAGAGCAGTACATCTGCAGATCTGTCAAGGGAGGCAGGGCTGGAATTCAAGGCCACTGGCAGAGCCGTGTGTGTGAGATCCCAGCGAGGACTTAGCAGGGGGGCTGCAGGTCAGGATTGACAGGCACTGGCAGAGCTGTGGCGGTGGGAGCCCAGGGCTAGGATAGCGCAGGGGCAGTGGGTCAGGATTACTGGACGTTGGCAGAGCAGGGGTGGGAGGCTGGCACAAATATAGGTTATAGGGGCCTACGGATCAGGGACTATCAAAGCTCTGTGCGTGACAGCCCAGAGATGACGTAGCAGGGGACTGCAGGTCGGCCCCGTTGATTAATACATGCTGGCTGTCCTCTGTGCACATCGCACCAGAAATATATACTATCCACACCATAGACACCTTAGTTTGTGTTAAACATGAATAGGATGAAGTGCAAATCTGACAGCAGTTATGCAATCCAAATTGTCCAATGATTTTTATATCACCCTTATGCTAACTGTTCTGTAACCCTTTGCATTCACTCAAGTTTTGACATGAGCGATTAGGGAAGATGTCAAGATCAGGACCAATGACTGCTTTGATCACAGCAGTGGATAGGGAGTTACTTTCACAGGCCTGGCCTGAAATGTTCCAAAAGAAGAGGACAAGGTTTGTTTAGTCTGCAAAAGAGAATAATCATAGAATCATAGAATATTAGAGTTGGAAGGGACCTCAGGAGGTCATCTAGTCCAACCCCCTGCTCAAAGCAGGACTAACCTCAGCTATATCATCCCAACCAGGGCTTTGTCAAGCCTCAGCTTAAAAACTCTAAGGATGGAGATTCCACCACCTTCCTAGGTAACCCATTCTGTGTGCTTCACCACCCTCCTAGTAAAAAACGTTTTCCTAATGTCCAACCTAGACCTCCCACCCTGCAACTTGAGAGCGTTGCTCCTTGTTCTGTCATCTGCCACCACTGAGAACAGCCTAGCCCCATCCTCCCTGGAACCCCCTTTCAGGTAATTAAAGGCCGCTATCAAATCCCACCTCACTCTTCTCTTTTGCAGACTAAACAAGCCCAGTTTCCTCAGCCTCTCCTCATAAGTCCTGTGCTCCAGCCCTCTAATAATTTTGGTTGCCCTCTGCTGGACTCTCCCCAACTTGTCCACATCCTTTTTGTAGTGGAGGGCCCAAAACTGGACACAATATTCTAAATGCAGCCTCACCAATGCCGAATAGACGGGAATAATCACTTCCTGTGACCTGCTGGCAATGCCCCTCCTAATGCAGCCCAATATGCTATTAGCCTTCTTGACAACCAGGGCACACTGCTGACTCATATCCAGCTTTTTATCCACTGTTACCCCCAGGTCCTTTTCTGCAGAGCTGCTGCCCAGTTCGTCGGTCCCCAGTCTTTAGCTGTGCATGGGATTCTTCCTTCCTAAGTGGAGGACTCTGCACTTATCTTTGTTGAACCTCATTAGATTTCTTTTGGCCCAATCCTCCAGTTTGTTTAGGTCACTCTGTATCCTATCCCTACC
Organism: Emydura macquarii macquarii; assembly: GCF_026122565.2. Classification (NCBI taxonomy): domain Eukaryota; kingdom Metazoa; phylum Chordata; order Testudines; family Chelidae; genus Emydura; species Emydura macquarii. Next base: position 378,469 of record NW_027132540.1, on the reverse strand, counting down.
TTCCAGGGTATCTACCACTCCCCCCAGCTTAGTGTCATCCGCAAACTTGCTAAGGGTGCAATCTACCCTCCAGATCCTCCAGATCATTAATAAAGATGTTGAACAAAACCGGCCCCAGAATGAGGGGGGATTTGATAGCAGCCTTTAACTACCTGAAAGGGGGTTCCAGGGAGGATGGGGCTAGGCTGTTCTCAGTGGCGGGAGATGACAGAACTAGGAGCAATTGTCTCACGTTGCAGTGGGGGAGGTCTAGGTTGAACATTAGGAAAAAGTTTTCCCCTAGGTGGGTGGTGAAGCACTGGAATGGGTTACCTAGGGAGGTGTTGGAATCTCCATCTTTAGAGGTTTTTAAGCTGAAGCTTGACAAAGCCCTGGCTGGGATGATATAGCTGAGGTTAGTCCTGCTTTGAGCAGGGGGTTGGACTAGATACCTCCTGAGCTCCCTTCCAACTCTGATATTCTATGATTCTTGAACCTATTTCATACCAAACCAAAGAGTGGTCAAGCAACTGACCACACAATTTGTGAGAAGGCCTGGCAGAGTTGGAGAGAGTGGTACAGGACAGCAGGTGTCTGCAGGTCGTGATTGAAGCGCAGCGGCAGAGCTGTGTGTGTTCTGAGTGTTAGCCCAGACATGGGATAGAAGCTGGGGTTACAAGCCAGGATTAATGGGCATTAACAGAGCTTTAGGGGGCATGGAGGAGCCCAGGACTGGGATAGCAGGAGGCTGCGGGTTGGCAGAGCTGTGGGGCGGGCTGTGACAGCCAGGGGAGTATAGAGTCAGGACTGAGGTGCACCTGTGTGTGCACACTTGTGAGCCCAGAGATTAATAGCATTCGGTGGGGTGGGTTGTGGGTTAGGGCTGAGGGCAGAACTGGGGATCCCTGGCGGGACAGCAAAGCCTGTCACCATCCAGGTGTGTTGGCTGATCTCTGTCACTGAGGCCTAGAATCCTGGAATTGCCTTTCACTCGCTGTGCCTGGGCCGTGCTGCCTTGGCCAACCAAGTGGGAATCTCCGGTTTGTTTACATGTCAGTTTCACGGCATTCCCTCCTCCCCTGGCATTCCCTCACTTGGGGGGACTCTGGTGTAATTTAAGAATGGAGGATCAGCTTTCACAGGGGCTGGAAGAACTGGCTTGACCCCTTTCCCTTTACACATCTTTGTCTAACTTTAATCCATGCTTCTGACTTTCTTTCCTAATCAGTCCCGATGGGACTGCTGCCGGGACCTGCTTTTCTCAATAACATTTCCATCTCACGGCCCTCTCTGGACCCATTAAAACAAGGAGTAACTTTGTTTCTGCCGCTGGTGCTTAGTTGCTTGAGAGGTTTGTCGGCTCTCCAGGCAGTGCCTGGATCTCAGCTGAGTGTAACATTTCTCAAAGTGCAGTTTAGAGCAAGTGAAGTTATAACAACCTGTGTCTCCTCCTGTAAATCTCTATAGAGTCACGGCTGCTGCCTGGCTAATTGGAGAAATTACTTCTTAGTAGATATGTTGCTAACGGGGATTATTTTAATGAGCACATAATGAAACAAGGATTTTTTTATGTAATGATCAAGGAGAGTCAATGCAATTAACATGTTTCAAATGGAATTGATCAGGGTTCCTTCTTGTTAGGTGGCTGTCACTCCAGATGTGTGATCAGACCTATAGAAACAGCTGCATACTTAAAGTCAAGTGCCTTACACTCTATGGACAGTATTCATTGCCACCTCTTTGATCAGCGCCCAGGGGACAAAGATACTTCCAGCCTCTTGTCAGCTCCAATTCCCACCTGCTTTGTCTGTGAAATTAGCTGCAAATGGAGTGAGAAGGAATATATGTCAGTTACATAAAAGCATGATATATTTTTAAATGAAATTTAATCTCTATGACTGTGAAATGGGAAATTTAATCTCCACGACTGAAATGTCAGAAGCCCCTGCCTACATGAGAACATAAGAACAGCCATATTGAGTCAGACCAAAGGTCATCCCGCCCAGGTATCCTGTCTCCTGACAGTGGCCAGTGCCGGATGAATCAGAGGGATTGAACAGAACAGAGCAGTTATTGAGTGACCCATCCCTTGTTGTTCAGTCCAAGCTTCTGGCAGTCAGAAATTTAGGGACACCCAGAGCACGTGGTTGCATCCCTGACCATCTATAGTTTATAGCCATTGATGGCCCAATCCTCCATGAACATATCTAATTATTTTTTACCCTGTTATAGTGTTGGCCTTCACAACATCCTCTGGAAAGGAGTTCTGCAGGTTGACTGTGCTTTGTATGATGAAGTACTTCCCTATGTTAATTTTAAACCTACTGGCTATTAATCCCTGCCTGTCCTGGCTAATAGCCATTGCTGGACCTAGTCTCCATGGACTTATCTAGGGTTTTTTTTTAGCTGTGTGATAGTCTTGGCCTTCACAACATCTTCTGGCAAAGAGTTCCACAGGTTGACTGTGCTTTGTGTGAAGAAGCACTTCCTTTTGTTCATTTTATACCTGCTGCCTAATCATTTCATTGGGCAACCCATGGTTGCTTTGTTACGCAAAGGGGTAAATAACACTTCCTGATTCACATTCTCCTCAACATTCATATCCCCCCTTGGTCATTTCTTTTCCACGCTGAACACTCAGTCCCCATCTTTTTAATCTCTCTTCATATGGAAGTTGTTCCATAACTCTAATCATTTTTGTTGCCCTTCTATGTACCTTTTCCAGTTCTAATGTATCTCTTTTTAGGATGGGGCAACCAAAACTGCATGCAGTATTCAAGGTGTGAGAATACCATGGATTTACACAGTGGTATTATAATATTTACTTATTATCTGTCCTTTTCCTAGTGGTTTTGTTAGCTTTTTTGACTGCTGTTGCACATTCAGGGGATGTTTTCAGAGATCCATGATGACCCCAAAGTCTCTTTCTTGAGTGGTAAACATTAATTTAGATTCCATCATTTTGTATGTATACTTGGGATTATGTCTTCCAATGTGCACTACTTTGCATTTATCAATACTGAATTTTATCTACCATTTTGTTACCAAGTCACCCAGTTTTGTGAGATCCCTTTGTAACTCTTTGCAATCAGCTTTGGATTTGATTATCTTGAGTAGTTTTGTATCATCTGCAAACTTTGCCACCTCACTTTCTACCCGCTTTACCAGATCATTTATGAATATGTTGAACAGCACTGGTCCCAGTACAGATCCCAGAGGGAACTTGCTATTTACCTCCCTCCATTGTGAAAACTGATCATTTATTCCTATCCCTTCTTTTCTGTCTTTTAATCAGTTACTGATCCAGGAGAGGACCTTCCCTCTTATCCCATGACTCCCTACTTTGCTTAAGAGCCTTTGCTGAGGATTCTTGTCAAAGGATTTCTGAAAATCCAAGTACACTCTGTCCACTAGATCAACCTTGTCCACATGCTTGTTGGCCCCCTCAAAGAATTCTAATAGATTGGTGAGGCATGTTTTCCCTTTACAAAAGCCATGTTGACTCTTCCCCCAACAAATCGTGTTCATCTATGTGTCTGATAATTCTGTTCTTTACTACAGTTTCAACCAGTTTTCCTGGTACTGAAGTTAGGCTTCCTGGCCTGTAATTGCCGGGATCACCTTTGGAGCCATTTTTTAAAAATTGGTGTCATATTAACTATCCCCCACTGAATCAAAGCTCTGTGTAGGTCAAAAGATTATCTCATACACCAATGGAAGTTGGTCCAATAAATATATTATCGCACCCTCCTTCTCTTTATCATATCTTGGGACCAATACAGCTACAACAACACAGCAAATGTGCCAACTTAATTGATAGATAGATAGATAGATAGATAGATAGATAGATAGATAGATAGATAGATAGATAGATAGATAGATAGATAGATGTAACAATTGAATAGGTGGGCAGAGAGATGATTAGACAGATCAATGGTGTATGGATGACAAGGCAGATTGACAGAGATGTAGATGTTTGCAATGTTGTTGCAGCCATGTTGGTCCCAGGATATTAGAGGGATAAAGTGGGTGAGGTAATATATTTTATTAGACCCACATCTGTTGGTGAGGGAGACAAGCTTTCACACTGAGAATCTGATGTGCCTAAGTGCCGTGTTTTGATAAGGTTACCAGGGATAAACGGCCCCTCAATTATGGGAGCGGTTTGAAGGGTGCTTTAAGGCATTAAGGCGGTTTGTATATATTCCCTTTTAAGACAGTGTGAGACTTGGAAAACGCTAACTTAAAAAAAAGTTGGCAAACTTCCTGGAAAAATTTGGCAACCTCAATTAAATTCTTAACCACTTAATAGTCTTAATTTAACAACTTACTAATACAACTACTTGAATTAAACCTTTCTTTTACTGATTCACTTTTTATATGATTACAAACGACAAAAATTGATTACAATGATAAGATTTTAGACACAAAACTTACTAATACAACAACTAGTAACTTAAGTAATTCGCTTTACCACAAATCTTGTTCCTTATTCTATTACAAACTCTCAAGACACATATCAAACTAAAAACACAACTAACAATTATAAAGCAAGTACAAAAAGCAGTTATTCCAACAGTTACAGTCACAGTCACTCCTGGAACACAAGTAGAATTGGTATACCTAAACAAACATTGACGTTGAGTACTCGCCACATTAGAAATGAACTCAGTAGCAGCAAAGTTAACAGATGTTTCATGACCTGATCTTTCTATTTAGAATTCTAATTTCCCTCCAGGTGCGACCTCTATCGTATCCACACCTAGGGTATTTTCATCCAAGTGGAACTTCTATCCTATTCACGCCCAGGGTATTTCCCTCCAGGTAGGACCTCTATGGTATTCACACCTAGGGTATTTTCATCCGCAGGACACGTCCCAACGGGTTATCAGCTCACTGACCTGACTATTCCAAGGTATGTAGGTGATGAGAGCTGGAGAGAGGCAGGACAGCTGATCAGACCCTCTCGCAGGCACGATTCAGGTGTGCCCCTTGGTCCTCACGACAAGTCTCTCTGATTTTTGCTTTGTCTGACACCCTTTTATCTGCACTCCAGCCCATACGTCCGCCAGACCAATCATGGGCATTCCTACCTCACTTTGTCGGTCCCTCCTTGGGAAGTTCCCAGGCCAGAAGTTTATCCTATATGTCCGCCAGACCAATCATGGGCATTCCTACCTCATTTTGTCGGTCCCTCCTTGGGAAGTTCCCAGGCCAGAAGTTTATCCTATACGTCTGCCAGACCAATCATGGGCATTCCTACCTCACTTTGTCGGTCCCTCCTTGGGAAGTTCCCAGGCCAGAAGTTTATCCTATACGTCCGCCAGACCAATCATGGGCATTCCTACCTCACTTTGTCGGTCCCTCCTTGGGAAGTCCCCAGGCCAGAAGTTTATCCTATGAGACCAATCATGGGCATTCCTACCTCACTTTGTCGGTCCCTCCTTGGGAAGTCCCCAGGCCAGAAGTTTATCCTTGACCAGGTGTAACTCGCCAAATAAAAGATGCAGCGACTGCAAACTTCCAAATTTGGGCCTAGGAACTGCTGGGCTCGCAAGTTACCCCTATTTCAAGTTCAACCGGTTACTTTTGGTCAGGGTTTTTGCTGCCTCTGAGCTCCTCTCCCACGGGGTTTACAACTTGTACCTCTTTGTCTATTCTCGAGGCCAACAACTGCTCCTTATCTCCTACAAAATAACTAGGAACAGTTACAAGAACAGATGGTTACAAAACCTTGAAACACAATTAACAATCTTCAATTAATTTTTTTTTCTCTGTCTCTTTCTCAACATGGACTCGGGGCACACACACAATACAATGATTTTAACCCGTTACGACAGTTACCCAAGTAAGGGTGGCACAGTCGGGCCTACGCAGCCTATCAGTGACGGTGACTGAGCTTGGAGCACAGCACGGGTCATGAAGCCAGCAGCACTCAGCACCTCTCAGGGATGGGTGCACAAAGCTTGCAATGATTCGAGGCACCAATGACTCTATGGATTTAGCAAAAGGTGGAGCTCTGCACTTGTGCCATTTAATAGAATGTAAACTGTGTGATTCATGCAAGACTTTTGTAGCCATGTGGGCAATTTCCCATGGACCCTGAGTGCTCAGCACTTGGAAAACAGAGTGTTCTCTGTCTGTTTGTTATACTTATGAAACAAACAGCAGGATCTTATTCAGGGGGACAAGGCAACACGCCACGTTTATTGTGAATACAGAAATTTTCTACAACAAAAGCAGTTTCATCTATTTCTAAAATACATTTCTTCTGATACATTCACACACACACAAATAAAGTTCTACAGAGATGGAGTATAGTTACCAGCATCAGTTGCTCGTCTTAGTCCACTGAACAGGTGTCTAAGACATGGGGGAAGGAGCAGGGGTCTGCCGGTGCACGCTGATGCTCCTGGAGGATGATTGTAGAACCAAACCCAAAGTCCTCATCTTTCTGTCCCCTTTTTACAGGGGTGAGCTTTTATGCCACTCTATGGGTTTTGCTTTGTCATGGTGCATCTGTATCCTGGTTTGATTATCAATTACCCATATTTTTCAAGCATGACCATTGTTCTTATCTATCACAGTCCATCTTGTTTTTGTCCTTCGAGATGGACCCCAGGGTTATCAGGGTGGGCAGTCTTCGACCAGCTGAGTCGTAAAAGTTGTTATCTTCACTCCCTTCTTCTTCCCCTAAACATTCGAGGCTGGCGCCTTTCTCCATCACTCCCTAGTTTCACGTACGCACATCACTCACTCATCCATTCACATGCTAATTTTTTAACATTCAACTAAAACTTATGGCTGAAAGATTCAGATGTCCTTCAGAAACAAGTACATTTTTTCTTATCTAAAACATTTTCTACTATAACAAGGGTAATTTCATTTCACAGTGGGTTTCTTCAGGTCAGGACATATGCTGATGTTCATTTTACAACCAACTTTAGAACACATGTACTCAGAAACAATTTCACAAACAGGATCTTTGGTAACTTTACACACAGAATAATCAATGACAAGATGGCGGTTTCAAAAACAAAGTTATCAATAGCTAACAGATTCCTAATTCACAAACTGGAAGGCCAGGCTAGAATGCAAGGACACAGAAAAATGGCTGTGGTGGCTTGACCTATACCAAAAAGGATTTGGCATTTCAATGCCTTTAATAACAGAATCAAATATAACAAAATCAAGCTTTGGGCCTACATTTTAAAGTTTGCAAATCCAGCTTGGCTGCCTTTCTGGAAGATGCTTTTGTCAAACCCAAGTTAGTGGGTTCAGGACAGGGGTAACCAGGTGAAATTATCCCACCTGTGCTACACAAGAGGTCAAGTTAGATGATCTAATGGGTCTTACTGGCTATCAAAAGTATTAATCTACGAGAAAAGCAGGCACAATTAAACATTAAATTAAAATCTTAAACCTTCAGAGTAGATGACAGAACTAGGAGCAATGGTCTGAAGTTGCAGTGCGGGAGGTCTAGGTTGGATATTAGGAAAAAGTTTTTCATTAAGAGGGTGGTGAAGCACTGGAATGGGTTACCTCAGGATGTGGTGGATTCTCCATCTTTAGAGGTTTTTAAGCTGCGGCTTGACAAAGCCCTGGCTGGGATGATTTACTTGGGTTGATCCCACTTCGAGCAGGGGGTTGGACTAGATGACCTGCTGAGTTCCCTTCCAACCGTAATATTCTATGATTCCCAAAAGTGGTTTCTGGCTTTGGGCCTAATTTCCCGAGTTGCTGACCATATAGAAGCCAATGGGAGGTGCAGCTTCTCAGAGCTTCCTAAAATAATTCAAGCCCTTTATTTTTTGGTGCCCCATTTATGAGAACTGAGACCTGGATTTTCAGATTTGCTGAGCATTTTCAGGTTCCAGGGATTTCAGTTGGGGTCATGGGCATGCCACGGTTTTGGAGAAAAGGCCCAGATTGACTGATGTTAAATTGAGGCTTCCAAAGTTAGTGGATATTTTGCAAAACTGGGCTTGCAAACGCCAATCACCTGCAGAGTACAGCTTTTGTCAGAATTGGACCTTGAGCACAAGGTCCTTGTGTTGTTACTTAGGATCCTAGTCCTCCTTTCATCTTTACCATTATCATGTTGGGTTCCATTAGTAGGAGCATTGCCAGCAGATCACGGGAAGTGATTATTCTCCTCTATTCAGCACTGGTGAGGCCACATCTGGAGTATTGTGTCCAGTTTTGTCCCCCCCCCCAACCTCCGCACAGGAAGGATGTGGACAAACTGGGGAGATTCCAGCAGAGGGCAAGAAAAATGATGAGGGGGCTTATGACTTATGAGGAGATGCTGAGAGAACTGGGCTTGTTTAGTTTGCAAAAGAGAAGAATGAGGGGGGATTTGATAGCGGCCTTCAACTACCTGAAAGGGAGTTCCAGGGAGGATGGAACTAGGCTGTTCTCAGTGGTGGCAGATGACAGAACAAGGAGCAATGGTCTCAAGTTGTAGTGGGGGAGGTCTAGGTTGGATATTAGGAAAACGTTTTTCACTAGGAGGGTGGTGAAGCACTGGAATGGGTTACCTAGGGAGGTGGTGGAATCTCCATCTTTAGAGGTTTTTCAGCTGCGGCTTGACAAAACCCTGGCTGGGATGATATAGCTGAGGTTAGTCCTACTTTGAGCAGGGGGTTGGACTAGATGACCTCCTGAGGTCCCTTCCAATTCTAATATTCTATGATTCTATGATTCTTCTCTTAATTAAAAATGCTGATTCAACAATACTGTAGCTTCTCCTAGAAACACATCTGTGATTAAATTTCCATTGAGAAGGTGTCTCGGATTCAGGATGGGATTTCGATCCAACACCAGGGAGCAATAGCTAATAATAGTCAATAAAGCAGTGATCAGAGCACTTACCGGGGCTGTTCTAAATGAGAGAGAGCTGGAACCTGGGTCTCCCAGAGTCCACCTGAGTGTCCTACCCATCACTGCGTTTGGCCCAGTGAATAGGACATTATTTATACAAAGTCGGAGCTGGATAATCAATTGTAACCAATAAGGCCTGAGAAACCGATCCTGTTAAAATATGTCCAGTCAAAACAGCTCAAAGCTCACAGACATTTCTTATCAGGAAGTTCTTGTCAATGAGCTCTGGGGTCAGATGTATTTGCAGCAATTCTTTAATAAATAACACCAAATAATGAATATTTTCCAGGAAATCATTGATCTGGACATCAACAATAATGGACAATAGAAGAGGCACAATCATTGGCTTTTCTTATTCATAATCTATCTTTCTGTCTGTCTGTCTGTCTGTCTTACATGCTCTGCTAATATTTAATGTATACATAGGGTACAGAAATAAGCACAAACACATTTAAAAATAACAATACTAATAATAACAACAGCAGCAGCAATAACAGTCCGCTTTGGTGATCTAGACACGTTTGGAACCCTGTGTGGAGGAAAGACCATCGACTAATTCCAAATCAACCCTTTGCAGTGAATGACTAAATCCCAGTTGCCCTGGTTACAGGGTTAGCTGCATCTCTGTCCCCTCCTTGGGTCTCTCTGAGTTCACCCCCTCAGGTCTCAGCCATGAGACAGCCCCTCTTTTCAGGCAGAATCACTTGATTTTCCCCCTCTCAAGCAGGCTCTCAGCCGACAATACCCTGTGCACCGATGTGATTTCTCAACAAGGTTTGATACCAGCAGTTCTTCTCTCAGGAGCTGTGAGCAGTAGTAAGTTGAGTGACTGGCTGGCTTTCTCCATATAAAGTGTGATTTATTTACCACAGTAGGAACAAAGTTTAACATAAGAGAAAATATTAGATAGCAACTCCAGATCCATCACAGCAATTGTTCAGTAGGATAAAACTTTCACCTTTTATCATGACTCAGTTTGTTGTTAGGCATTGCAATAGCTTTCTCTTCCAAAATGCCTTTCCACCATGGAAAGAATGATACAGCATAAAATAATTGTTTGAACAGAAACTCAGCTACCCTGACACCCGCACAAATTTTTTTCTAAGTCTTCATGAATGGGGAAAGCAAAACTTTAAGACTCTCAGAAAACCCCATCAAAGAGATGAGGAGATTGCATCTCAAATAGATGATAAATAATTGATACCCTCATTTAAACAACCATATTCCACATTCCCAAACTCCTACCCCACAAACAAACCACGTGTAGAACAGGAACAAATCAACCAAGCAACAAACAAAATAACACACACAAAAAGAAACAATCAAGAAAACACGAAGCAAACCACTCATACCTGAAACACAATTTTTATGTCAAAAAAAGAGAAGAGACAGAAACTTCATGAAGTTCACTGGGGATTTAGCTATGGCTATTGACATGCCATGCAACATGGTCAGGTCGTGTGGGGATGGTAGCAGTATAAACCTCTAAAATAAACAGATAGGTGTGTAGGCAGATTTATGGATAGCTATAGAGATTCTGATCCTATTTACACTGCTGTAACCCTTCACTAACTCTTCCGACTTCAGTGGAGTTAGTTTGGATTTTATTACTTCATAAACATATTTCACACGTTTCAAGGAGACAATTTTGTCATGGGTCGATGAAGCTCAGAATGAAATCACAGTCAAGGAGCAAGGAGGGACATTCTAATTCTTGGTGAATATCCTCCACACAATCAGTTTCTGTAACGCAGCTTTGATCTCCTTGTTCCTCATGCTATAGATGATGGGATTCATCACTGGAGGCACCACGGCATAGCGAACACCCATCAGCAGCTCCGGATTTGATGCTGCGGTGGAGGTGGGATTCAGATACTCAAAGAAGCTAGTGAAAAGTAACAAAGAGACCACAGTGAGGTGAGGCAGGCAGGTGGAGAAGGCCTTATGCCGGCCCTGCTCAGAGAGCATTCCCAGCACTGCTTTGAAGATCTGAACATAAGACACAATTATAAAAACAAAGCAGTTTGCACCTATAAATGCACTAAAGGCAATAAACCCAACTTCACTGAGGTAGGAGTCAGAGCAGGTGAGCTTGAGCAGTTGGGGGATTTCACAGAAGAACTGGTTGATGACATTGGACTGGCAGAAGGGCAACCTGAACATGTTCCCGTTGTGCAGTGCAGAGTAGACAATACCACTGATCCAGGCACTGGCTGCCATTTGGACGCAAGCTGTCCTGTTCATCACTCTCTCGTAGTGCAGTGGTTGACAGATGGCGACGTATCGGTCATATGCCATGATGGTGAGTAAGGCAAAATCAGTTGTGGTGAAGAGGACAAAGATAAAGACTTGGGTGATGCACCCAGGATAAGAAATCAACCTGGTGTTCATGAGGGAACTGGCCATGGATTTGGGGACAGTGACAGAGATGGAGCCAATGTCTAGGATGGACAGATTCATCAGGAAGAAGTACATGGGGGTGTGAAGGTGGCGGTCGAGGGCTACGGTCATGACAATGAGAAGGTTCCCCATCAGGGCTGCCAGGTAAATCACCAGAAAGACCACAAAGTGCAAAATCTGTAGCTCCCGAATGTCTGAGAATCCCAGGAGAAGGAACTCAGTCACAGCGGTTCGGTTGGACATTTTCTTCCTCTGTATATTCTCTGATGGCTGTGGAGGGAAGGACAAAGATAACGGTTGGGATTACAGCGACAGAGGGAAAGGTCCTGATCCCCCTCTGTAATATCTCATGATGTGAGCGTCAAAGGTGCACAGCTCTCGTCCCTTCCATTGACTAGGAGTGGAGAGTTATCACCTGAAGGTAAATAGGCTCCCGTACAGTCAATGGAGATGCAGCACTGTACATCACCTGAAGGGCTAGCTCAGGATGTGTCTTGATGAAATGCCGCGTGAAGGATGGAGCAAAGTGCAACCCCAACACAACACTTCTAGCCAAGTTGGATCCCCTCTCACTTCAAACTGCAGGCTCTGAGCTTGGGCACGAAACTAAAATGACAGCACTGCCTGATACCCACTTTCAGTGGAAATATGACATAGTGTTACTCGGTACCTCTGTAATGATTGCACTGCAACACCACCCAGGCGGCCTGCTGCCTGCTGATGGATTGATGTATTACACCAAATCCCAGTTGCATTTCCCTCTCTGTGTCATCGTGGGCTAGTAGCATCACTCAGCTGCCTCTGTGCTGGATCATTTACTGCTGTAACTTTATGTGTGTGTGGGTCCCTGGCAGTCAAGAGACTTGGCTCTGCCACTGACCTACTCTGTGACCTTGGGCCAATCACTTCCCCTCCCTGTGCCTCTGTTTCCCCTCCCTACACTGCTCTGCCTTGTCTGCTAGGGCTGTGAGCTCCTTGGGGGTGGGCTGTGTCTGGTTATGTGTATGTTCTGTTCCCCTGTTAACAGCATCTGTTTTCAGCTGGCAGCAGAGGGGAGCAGCGGATCCAGCGCTAGAGCAGGAGAGCTAGTTCTAATCCCACTGACCTTCTCCATGTCCTTGGGCAGGGTCCAGAGAAACAGGCTTTGGCTGGGGATCCAACGCACCGTCCCCAGCTGAAGGCACTAGTGTGTTTAATACATACGCCGGGGGATCTCCAGCTTTGCCACTTCCTCTGTTTTACCGTCCTGCAAGTGTCCCTTTGAAACAGAAATAAGCACCATTGCAACAGAGCGAATGTGCTTTTATTGGGCAATATTCATGTTCCCATTTCGACTTACACCTACATTTCCAGGAGGGGCTGGTGAGATATTCTGTGCTGAATTTATAACAAAAGAAAATTGGGTTTTCTATTGAAGAAGCTTTCATGCAAAGTCTCTGTTGTCCTAGAAATACAATATAGATATTGTTCCAGGAGGGTAGCTGTGTTAGGCTGTATACAGCAAAAATAATGAGAATCCTGTAGCACTTTAAAGACTAACACATTTAATTTCTGCAGGCATATGCTTTCATGGGAGAGCACTTTTCGTCAGAGAGCACTTCAATCTCCCAGGACACTCTGTAGCTGACTTGAAAGTTGCCATACTCCTACAAAAAACTTGAAAAACAGACTTCAAAGAGGAAACTGCAGAGCTGGAACTCATCTGCAAACTTGACACAATCAAACTGGGTCTGAACAGGGACTTGGAATGGTTCTCTCATTACAAGAAGTAATTGTCATTGTTCACACATTCTCACCTCCTAATCAATGGTTGTGAATAGGACTCTACTGCTCTAACTGAATGGACTTTGCTTATATCTACCTTTCCCATTGTTGTTTCCTACCCTTGGATATGTATATATATACCTCCTATCTGATTTCTATTCCTTACATATGACGAAGTGGGGTACAGCCCACAAAAGCTTATGCCTGCAGAAACCTTAAATTGCTACAGGACTCTCAATATAGATATTGGAAAACTGAAAACCTTTTTTTCCTAAAATCAGCAATTTTTGTTTTCAGATTTCAGCAGTTTTTACCTGAAATCACCTGGTTTTCAATAAACAAAAAATGAAAGTTTTGGTTGTAACAATTTCTATGAAAAGATCCTTTTTTATATATTTTTTTGACTGCGGAAAGAAATCTGAGCAGCTCTAGATGTTTGATTAAATGATAGTAAAAGTCTCGAAGAGTTCTAGTTGTAATTCATAGCTCTATTATTAAATTTGCCCAGGAGATTAATACGCAAACCTATAATTAAAACACCAAACTTACTGTGTTGGTTTTGGTGGAAATTGCCCAGCTTGTGATGCATTTAACAAGTCAGGATTCTTCAGTCATTGCCTGACTCCGTCCCTGTATTATCCAGCAATCGTTTCTCTGCCCCTTCACCATATTTCCTGAGTTGCTGGGTCTCTCTGCAGTTCCTGGTAGACAAGGATCCACTCCACAGACGGCCGCTCCCTGCTCCCCTCCTCGGGCAGCTGTGGCTAGATGGTGCAGGACTAGATGGGATCAGGCACTGAATGTCTCTCCCAGCTCTAATGCAGGCTTCAAACACCGTCAGAACCCAGGATGTCCCTGTTCTGGGGCTAAATAGCTGAATCTGATCTCCAGGGCTGCGAGCCCAGCTCTGATCTCACCTCTGCAGCAAACCCCCCTGACAGCCTGCCCCAGCTGACCCTAACCCACAGCAGGGGAACACGATCCCCCTGGATCTCACGCCATGGCAGAATCTCTGGAGGGACCCTGGGCTTAAAACAAGGCAGGGCTGAGGCTCAAGGGGTGTCCCAAGGGGTTTGCAGAATAATAGTTACATTTATAGGCTAGCCCAGAGCTGTGACCAACAATAGCTCAGAGCCCAGTGGCACCAGAAACTCAGATGGGCTGGAATAGCCTATTCCTTCAGTCATGCCACACAAGCAGCTCTGAGACAGCAGAGATGTTTCTCTCCTGCGTTGCATCAGCAGCTGGTGTGATGCAGCCTCCAGAGGAACCCGCAGCTCTGGCTGCCCTGGGTGTAGGACGCTGCTCACTAAAAGGCAGCCAGAGGCAAACACTGAAAGCTCAGTGCAGTGTCCAAAACTGATGTCACTTGGTATCACTTCATTGATGCCCAGTTTGTGCCCAGTGGAGATGTGGACTTTTGATTTCAGTGGATCTGAAATTGATCTACAGCACCTGGGGATCTGGCCCATTGATTCACACCTGCTGGGAACCTGGCCATGAAACAGTTTCAAATCCCTATTCTTTGCCTGTGAACCTGAACTGAACAAGAGACAGAAGTGCCTAACCCATCTGCTCTTTCTTAGCTCTTTACCCAATGGGATTACAGCAGAACCGTAGAGTTACCAGCCACCTTGTGAATGGCGGCTGCTCGTAACTCTGCAAAGTTTGCAGTTCTGAACAAGACAGTCTGGTTCTTCTTTCAAAAGTTTACAGCTGAACATTGACTCAAGTCATCTTTGAAACTTCCCTTTGCAAAAGAGAAATGCTGCTTTTCACCAGCTGAATGGAAATGAAACAGGCACAGAAACAGTTTTCTCACCTTGTCAAATAGTTTATTTAAACTTTCCCTTTCTATTTTTGGTAATCTGTGCTTAACACAGTCCTGTGTCAAAACTGTGAGATTCTACTGTAATTGCAAGAGTGTAACTTTTCATGGTTAAGGAGTGTTTCATTACCACTGGGGACAGATCTTTGGAGGAATTCACTGTTGCTAAGATTTCCTGCATATTTCTTTCTTTCTTTCTTTCTTTCTTTCTTTCTTTCTTCGTAGAATCATAAAACCATAGAAGATTATGGTTGGAAGGGACCAAAGGAGGTCATCTAGTCCAACCCCCTGCTCAGGGCAGAAACCACGCCGACTAAATCATCCAAGTCGGGGCTTTCTTAATCCGGGCTTTAAGAGCTTCTAAGGATGGAGATTCCACCACCTCCCTAGGTAACCCATTCCAGTGCTTCATTTTCTTTCTAGGGAAAACATTTTTCCTAATATCGAACCTAGATATCCCCCACTGCAACTTGAGACCACTGCACCTAGTTAGAATCATAGAATCATAGAATATTAGAGTTGGAAGGGACCTCAGGAGGTCATCTAGTCCAACCCCCTTCTCAAAGCAGGACTAACCTCAGCTATATCATCCCAGCCAGGGCTTTGTCAAGCCTCATCTTAAAAACCTCTAAGGATGGAGATTCCACCATCTCCCTAGGTAACCCATTCCAGTGCTTCACCACCCTCCTAGTGAAAAATTTTTTCCTAATGGCCAACCTAGACCTCATGCCCTCTAACTTGAGACCGTTGCTCCTTGTTCTGTCATCTGCCACCACCGAGAACAGCCTAGCCCCATCCTCCCTGGAACCCCCTTTCAGGTAGTTAAAGGCCGCTATCAAATTCCCCCTCATTCTTCTCTTTTGCAGACTAAACAAGCCCAGTTCCCTCAGCCTCTCCTCATAAGTCCTGTGCTCCAGCCCCCTCATCATTTTGGTTGCCCTCCGCTGCACTCTCTCCAACTTGTCCACATCCTTTTTGTAGTGGGGGGCCCAAAACTGGACACAATATTCTAAATGCGGCCTCACCAATGCCAAATAGAGGGGAATGATCACTTCCCGTGACCTGCTGGCAATGCCCCTCCTAATGCAGCCCAATATGCCATTAGCCTTCTTGGCAACCGGGGCACACTGCTGACTCATATCCAGCTTTTTATCTACTGTTACCCGCAGGTCCTTTCCTGCAGAGCTGCTGCCCAGCTCGTCAGTCCCCAGTCTGTAGCTGTTGTGATGGGGCCAGTCCTGACGGCTATAGGAGGGTGCTCCTATTTACAACCTAAGGAGGTGGGCGGGCGCCCCCCCCCCCACCGTTCAAGGCCCCTCCCCCAGCCTGAGGGGAGGAACCACCGGACCTAGGATGTAACTAATTCCGGGGGACAACAAATGTAAAAACAGGAAAGGGCGTGAAGGTCAAAGGTATAAAAGAAGGGAACAGGAAGGGGACACCGAGCAGAGAGCCCCGGACAGCACCCGCTGCTCCCGGAAGGTGTCAACGGAGCCGGTGGACGCCGCCCAGAAGAACTCTCCTCGGAGACATGATCGGAGAAGGGAACGGAAATAGGCCCCACAGTCGCAGGGCGCCTCCCCAGCCAACCTCCCCTCCCTGGTATTATAGATGGTGACTTTGGCCAGGGCCAAGAGGAGGTTGACGAGGAGGTTCCGCGACTTTGTGGGGCCACGGACGGGGTGTGCGTAAATAAACAAGTGCGGGGAAAAGTGCAGCCAGAACCTCAGGAGGAGGTTCTGGAGGAGCCGGAAGAGGGGCTGCAGCCTGGCGCACTCCAGGTATGCGTGCGCCAGGGTCTCCCTCGTGCCGCAGAAAGGGCAGGTGTCGGGGCGGGGGATGAACCGCGCCAAGTACACGCCCGTGCTCACGGCTCCATGCAGGAGCCGCCAACTGATGTCCCCGGTGGGCCGTGGGGTCAAGGTGGAATACAGGCTGGCCCACCGGGGGTCCCCGACCTCCAGAGGTGGCAACAGGTCCCGCCATTTGGTGTCGGGGCGGGACACAAGGGCAGGGAAGTGAAGGGTGTGGAGCACAAGCGTGTAAAGGTGGTCTCTCGGCACGGTTCGGAAGGGGACTGGCTGCAAATCGTGCAGCCGGCTTGGTGCGTAGGGAGGGGGGGGCTGAGCGGGCTCGCGGGGCTGGGGCCCGATGGAAAGTACCGGAGGGCCAGGGCTGAGGGGCGGGCGGGGAGCACCCTCTCGCAGGACCCGCTCGAGGTAGACATGAGCAGCAGGGGGCAAGGCTGCCCTCACCTCCTGGAGTACGCGCCGGGGGGTTTGAAGGGTGGAGAGCCCCATGCGCCGAGCCAGAGCATGGGGGTCCACCCAGTCCCCCCGGTCGTAGTCCAGGAGGTCTCCGATCTTGGTGACTCCTGCCAGGACCAGCCTCCGTCGCACCGAGGGGGTCTCCGCCACCTGCACACCGAGTTGAGGGTTGTGTAGCAGGGGCTCCGCGAGGAGATCCTCCCCCTCGGGGACCAAAAGGGGCCTGGAGGCAGAGACCAGCCTCCAGGTCCGGAGGAGGTCCTGGTAGAAGACCGGCAGCTCGGAGAGGTCTCGTGGAAGACCCCTCGGGTGGAGAAAAAGAGCTGCCGGTCGTATCGGAGCCCTCGGAGGCGGTGGAGGAAGGCATGCGCCAAGTGGCTCCACGCCGGACTACCTGCACCATAAAAGAGTCTCTGCAGGGCCTGGAGGCGGAAGGTGTGGACCTGGCTGCGGATGCAGCACAGGCCCTGCCCCCCTTCCTCCAGGGGCAGACTCAGAATCCCTGCAGAGACCCAGTGCAGTCCTGGCCAAAAGAACTCCAGAACTAGCTTCTGGAGGTAGGCCAGGAAACTCGGGGGCGGGACCAGGGTGTTGAGGCGGTACCAGAGCATGGACAGGACCAGCTGGTTGAGAACCAGCGCCCTCCCCTGGAGGGAGAGGCACCGGAGCAGCCCCGTCCAGCTCCGGAGCCGCCGCACCACCCCGTCCGTTAAATCTTGCCAGTTCTCCACTGGGAAGGGATGGGTGGCGGAAAGGTAAATGCCCAGATAGAGCAGCGGACCCGCGCTCCACTGGATGGCTTGAAGCGCGGGTGAGAGGGAGCTCGCCCGGCACCCGGCCCCTACCATCAGGCTAGAGCTCTTGGCCCAGTTGACCCGGGCGGAGGAGGCTGCCGAGTAGACGGCCAGGCAGGCCTCCAACCACACCAGGTCGCCTGGGTCCTGGACCACGAGGAGCACGTCGTCGGCGTACGCTGACAAGACCAGCCTCTGCGCTGGCTCACGGAGCACCAACCCTGTCATCCTCCGACGGAGGAGACAGAGGAAGGGCTCAATGGCCAGGGCGTACAGCTGGCCCGACAGCAGACAGCCTTGGCGCACTCCACGCCCGAAGCTGACCAGTTCGGTCAGGGTCCAGTTGAGCTTGACCAGGCACTCCGCGGAGGCGTACAGCACCCGGAGAAAGCCCACAAAGCGGGGCCCGAAGCCGAACGCCCGCAGGGTGCCCAGGAGATACCCGTGGTCCATCCGGTCGAACGCCTTCTCCTGATCCAGGGACAGGAGGGCGAACGACAGACCATCCCTACACCCAAGCTCTAAGAGATCCCGGACCAAATACAGGTTGTCGAAGATGGTGCGGCCCGGGATGGTGTAGGTCTGGTTGGGATGGACCACGTCCTGCAGCATGGACCCCAGCCTCAGGGAGATGGCCTTGGCCACGATTTTGTAGTCCGTACAGAGGAGCGAGATGGGACGCCAGTTCTGGAGGTCGCGGAGGTCCCCCTTCTTGGGCAGCAGAGCGAGCACGGCCCGCCTGCACGACAGGGGGAGCTCTCCGCTGGCCTCGGACTCCGCCCAGACGATGGCGAGGTCCGGGCCGAGGACATCCCAAAACACGCGATAGTCAGGCAGATGGGGGCAGCTGAGAGGGATTTGAGTAGAGCTGCTATAAGGTGTGGAGTCAGTAGAGGAGCGGAGCGGAGCTGCTGCAAAGTGTGGAGACCAGAGGAGAGCCTGGAGGAGAGCCACAAGCCGGGGGGGCTACAGAAGAGCGACCCAGGGAAGGTAGTAGCCCCTTGGACTAAACTGTTTGAGGCTACTCCTCGCAGGGTCCCTGGGTTGGGGCCCGGGGTAGAAGGTGGGACCGGACCCCCCCCTGCTCCCACCCAGCCACACCACCAGCATAGCCGTAAGGAGCACAGACCCACGGGGCAAAACAGGCCCACCTTGCCACACTGTGCATGGGATTCTTCCTTCCTAAGTGGAGGACTCTGCACTTGTCCTTGTTGAACCTCATTAGATTTCTTTTGGCCCAATTCTCCAGTTTGTTTAGGTCACTCTGTATCCTATCCCTACCTTCCAGGATATCTACCACTCCCCCCAGCTTAGTGTCATCTGCCAACTTGCTGAGGGTGCAATCTACCCCATCCTCCAGATCATTAATAAAGATGTTGAACAAAACCGGCCCCAGGACTGACCCCTGGGGAACTCCGCTTGTGACCATGGTCATTGTCCTGGAGCATTAGACAGTCTTTTAGGTGTCTTTTTAGGGCCCAGGACATGAAGCGCTTTGAAGATAAGGGCCGAGCCTCAGACTCAATTTGAAATTCTCTGGAAAGCCATGTAGAAAGCAGAGGACGTGTGATGTGCTCATGGTAGCCTATGTTGCTGAGGAGATGCTAGTTGGGATTTTCTAAACGTTGAAGGTTTTGTGCCCAGATTTTGTAGCCCAACTCAGATGTGACCGTGGTGCAACTGACTGAGGCCTGGTCATCATCAGCCAGGATGGGAGGGAATCCTTCTAGCCAACCAGAGAGGGTAGAAAGCATTTCTCTCAACTGGCTTCTCATAGTCAGGTGTTGAGGGTGTTTCTTCTTTTCCAACCTGCTGAACAGAGATAAGAAAACAAATTAGCGGCATGGAATGACCTCCATGGAGCTATGGAAGTTGCCCACTGCCTGAGAGAATTGGGATCTGCAACGGGGACAAAACTGGCACCTCCCTGCATCAGAGGTAACATAAGCACTTTGCTGGGTTGGTGGCCCTGTGGCAGGATCGCCACCAGTGAATTTGCTTTCTGCAGCCCATTCTTTCAGGTCCTGATTCAGCAAGGTACCTAAGCTTGTGCCTAGTTTTAAAGCATGTTCATAGCCCCACGGGGAACTCTGGGAATTCATTTGTGCTTAAAGTTAAGCATGTCCTCAAGGACCCTGCGGAACTGGGGTCTGCACGGCTCGGAGCAGCTACCATTTTGCTCTCTCCTGGGGCCAGTGGCAACTTCAATATATATCCAAATTGCTTCAGCAGGAGAGACCGAAGGCTCCCCCCTATCAGAATGTCCCACGGCTCCATGGCTCTCACACTCATGAGGTGGGATAGGATTGAAACAGGCCTTTCTCCCCAACAAGCAGGGAGCTGGAGGGGGGAGGAAACCTGGGTTTCCCACTTCCCAGGTGAATGTGTTAACCGCTAGAAGGTGGGCGTCCCAACTATCTTCTCCAGCTGGATTTGGGGTCTGATCTGAGCAGGCCAACAGCAACGGGGCCCCATGCGGCAGATGAGTGGAGGAGGACCTGTCTTCCCCCAGTCGGTGGATCACCCTGGCAGGAGATAGGCAGCTGGACTCTTTGAATGAGGCAGCAGCATAGACGCCCAGAGGCAGACACATAGACACCTAGGGATCTTTTACTCTGAACACCTACAGGGTGAGGCAGCAGCCATGCAAGGGTTTTGTGAGTCACGGTGGAGCCTAAAACTGGAACTTAAGTGCCGAAAGATGGGGTTTAGATGCCTAGATATATTTGTGGATCTGTGCTATGGGGTCAGCACTGAGCAAAGGCAGCAGTGGGTTGCTTCAATTGCTCTTTGGGGAAGGGACCATCCTTTTGCTCTGCGTTTGTGCAGTGGGCTGGTCCATGACTGGGCCCCTGTGCGCTACAGCAGTAATAATAGTGTTGTCCCTTTCCAACCCGAGCAGCTTGTCGTAGGTTGGGTCCCTGGGCGTGTTCCAGCTGATGGAGGCTGATGCTCGCTCTGAGACTTTCTTGTTTATTTACTAGGGATGTACCAAGTCCTGCTTGCCCAAACACAGGAGGAGCTAGGAACAAAAGGAAACGTTCCTCAGATCACAGCCCAAGACTCTTTAGCCAACCAACCCCAAAGCTCTCTTTAGCTTTCTCCAACGTCTCACTTTGCTCACAGGCGACTGCTTGGCTTTTTTCCCTCTGTCTCTCTCTCTCTGTCCTTGTCTGTTCTCAGTTTCTGTGTGCCCTCTCACAGACCTGGTCATAATCCCCACTAGACCCCAGACATATTAATGCTGAACTATCTCTTACAACTATCTGAAATAAAGGGAGCGCTGACACATCCCTTTGAATGAGGTTTCAACTCAGCCATAACAAGTTTCCACCCAGCTCCTAGCAGTGCAGTTGGAGTAGCAATAGTTTAGCACAGGTGTTGTTCTGCTGGACGTCTCTTTTCGACCGCTGTAAAATGAAGTCCTGGACACTTGCTCTCATTAATAAACTCATCAACATAAATTCTGCATGGACTAAGTACAAACATGGAAAGGATTCTCTTTTTTAATGCTGGTCCCTCAGGGCAGGTACTTAAGTTTAAAAAATTGCTCATAGTGAATTGTTAAAGAAATTTTCCCAAAGAGAATTGCTTAAATAAGAGATTTTTGGAACAGCACTCCAGGGAGTTTCCTGTCTTCTATAGAGAGAATAATAAGAGGGAATCATCATTTCTGGCACTACTTTTCCAGAATGACACAGATTCTGGCCAGTGGCTGGTCTCCTTCCAACCAAAATCTACTGCTTGAAAAAAGACTTGATGAACTGGAGAAAGCGATGAATTGAGAAGAGTGTCAGAGGCTGTCTGCTTCATCACGCAAACAAGGATGACGATCCAACGTTCCTGGTGCAGGAGAAAAGTAAATTTTTGGCATCTGAATAACACGTTTGACAGGAAATGTTGAAATTTAATGTTTTGTTCCAATCAGGACAATCAGCATTTAGTGCTAGGCACTCAAGTTTGATACTTCCCCCTTCCATAGTTAACTGCCAGCACCAGGAGCTAAAACATAGCCCCATGTGAATTTGAATAGCAGTGAATTTGGGGCTGCCAGCATCAGAGGTTCAAGCCCCAAATAGATGAACTCAAGTGTCAATGCCATAAGTCCTCCAGCAAGCTCCTTGGGCAGCTGCTAGTGTGAAGAACAATCAGCCATTGGCAGAGGGACTCAACACTGCACAGGCAAGTCAGCAATCTGCGTCATAGATACAGCGCCAGGGCAAGTGACTTCCCTTCACTGTCATGGGCTAACCCTGCCTAGCCCAGTAGATCTCCTTTGCTGTTGAGATATTGACGCACACCTCCCACTGGCCCAGGACGCCTACTCGTTACATTTTCAAACAAGACCTTTTCTGCTGTCTCCCATGTTGCCACTCATGCTTGAGAGGCACTCCTGGTAAACCTGTCAGTTACCTCATTATCATCTTTCAAATCCCTCCTTGAATGTCTCCTTTCCTGTGATGCCTATAAAAAAACGTGACAATGGTTAGGCTGACATGGCTGCCTGTCTTCTTGACTAATATTATCTTATACCTTCCTTGCATTCTCCCGTCCGTCTGTTGTCTCTTGTCTTATACTTACATTGCCAGCTCTCCGGGCCAGGGAACATCCTTTTTCTTTGTGTTTGTACAGTGTCCACCACAAGGGGGTCCTGGTCCACAAGTGGGGCTCCTCGATGTTACTGTAAAATGAATAAATGATATTAATACTTGATCAGGATTGTGCGACGCAAAGAAAGAAGGACCTCTTGTGCCTCAGTGTAGAGGAGGATTCATTCTTGGTGTGCTGATACAGATAGTGTGTAAGGCCAACCTGAGGGAACCCAACCTACAGAAACTGACGTGAAAAGAAGAGAGAGACCGGTCTTTGGGAAACAGATGTGTCGCTGTAGTAGTTGTGTTTCAGTGCCCAGCAACCTCCAAAGCCTGGGAGAGACTCAGGCCTCGATCCTCAAAGAGACATAGGTGCCTAACTCCCATTGTCAAAGGGATTTAGGTGCCCAACTGAATGTCAATGGGACTTAAATGGCAGGGAGTTTTAGAAACCCACTAGGCATCGATCTGCATCTTCAGGCACCCAAATACCTTTATTAATCTGGTCTGCAGTGACTTGCTCACAGTCCCTCCACTACCAGCGAAAGGCCCCAAGCTAAGCTCTGTATCCATACACCTCTGAATTTCGCAGGTTCGTGATCCTAACCCAGCTCTTGACATAACAGTGGATAACAAAGTTGTGTGCTGCATAGAAAAGGAAAGCGGCTCACTTAGCTCCAGACACATGCTTGGGGGGAGTCCGGGTTAGAACCTGGGTCGTTCCTCCCCAAAATGCAGCATGACTTTACCACCTGCGTTAAAAGACGCTGCTGTGAATGGCCATGGCCAGCAAGCCCTGCTCCCTGTGTGTGTGTGTTCACCACTAGATGGCAGCACCTTCTCTCACAACACACACTCACTGCCTATGCAGGGCTGCCAACCGTCCGTACATTTACAGACAGTAAAGGAAAAAATAACATGCAATTTTACTGCTGTCCGAAAATCAATAAAACTAGAACCTCTGGGCGAGGAGGAAAGCGCCTCAAAGCCTGCTCCCCATCCCCACATTGCCACCAGACCAGACTGGTCCTGGCCCACTGCAGTTGCCATGACTACAAGCGGCCTGCAGGGAATGGGACTGGGGCGGCTCCGGCACCCGTGTCTCCCAGCGCCCACCCCGTGCACAGCCCCACCGGCTCTCTCTGCTCTCCAGCAGCCTGGCACCAGGCCTGCCCGAGCTCTCCCGGCCCCTCTCCACCGCTGGCTGACCCTGGCTGCCTGTGTCCAGCCACCACTCAGCAGTGTTTGACCGACTGGGCATGAGGGGAGGCAGAGGCATCGGCAGGCCAGGGCAAGTGAAGGGGGAGCTGAGCTGAGAGAGACCTGGGAAGCAGCTAGCCACCCAAAGCCCAGCTCCGAGTCCCCCTCCCAGTCTCAGCTCGGGGCTCATCCGGCACGGGGAAGGACTGGGACCGGAGGGCAGACAGAGCCCTGCACCCACACAGTGGGGAGGGGAGAGCTGGTTGAACCAGGCTCCAGGGCGCTGTCCAATCCTGCGGATGTCAGGCCGGCCAGCTGTCAGCTAGCGAGAGCCGGCTCAGGTATGTCCCGGCTGGGAGCGGACGCGTGCAAGGTGTGGGAGAGTCCCACCAGGTAAGATGTTATCGTTTATGGTATTTTCAGTGACGTCAGATCTTCATGTAAGTAAATAATCAAATGCAAGGTTGGCAGCTCTGCCATGATTCAGAATCTGCCTCCGAGAATCCACGCTGGTCTAAATCCCAGGTCTAAACTCCCTGGAACTGCGGCCGTTTGAAATGTCAGGCCAACCTGTGCAGCTTGACCCGTTCACCACCTTCTAAACAGCAATGGCAAGGAACAGCCCCTGGGGTGGAGTGATATTTAATGCCCATTGATGGGTGGAACGTCAGGGAACCTCATAAGGGTATTTAATCTTGATTTTCAATAACTTTTGGGACAGCAAGGAAGTTCCAGGAGACGGGATAAAGCTAACGTTGTTCCAATGTTTAAAAAGAGTAAATGGGATGACCTGGCAATTACAAATCTCTCAGTCTGACTGTAGGAAGGCGCAGTGGCCTTCCTCTGAGCCTGGGCCCGCGGAGGGGCCGCAGGCGCCCAATCAGACCCTAGACTTGCCGGCAGCCCAGTCTGCCCGGCAACCAGACTACTGGGCCCCGATAGGTCCTGCCGGGCGGCCAACCCGACAGCAGGGGGGCGGAGCCTTAGAGAGGACTGCAGCCATAAAAAGTAGGCCCTGCAGCTCAGAAGGGAAGAGGCTGTCGGCGGAGACAGACGTGCTGCCTCGCCGGCTGCGGCAAGGGGCTGAACCACACCAGCCTACGGCCACAGGTAAACCCCCCCCGGCCTTGCGGCCGCGGCGACCCACCTCTAAGGCCTGGGTTGGGCCTCCGGGCCCTCTGGACTGGCCGAGGTCTCCAGGCCCGAGGCGCCGAGTCCAGCCACAGGCCCGCAGCGGCTGGGACGAGCCCCCGGGACCAGAGAGCTGGGAGTTCTGCCCCGAAGCTGGTCCGGAGCTGGAGGAGCTGCCAGACGCCCAACCCCTGGAGGCAGGATCCGACCTGGATGAGCTACAGGAGGCTGAACCGTACCCCCAACCCAGCGATCTGGAGGAGCTGCCCCTTGCCGAGGAGCTCCCCGGTCTACCCCCCGTGGATGCCGAAGGACTGACTGGCCTATCCCGGGCGGTATACCTCGACGACCCCGAGGAGCTGGCAGACACAGGTACTGGGGAACTCGGGGAGGAAGGAGCCCAGGGACAGCCAGAGGCGTGGCTGTACTAGGGGTGACGCCCAGTCGGCATGTTGCGGCAGGAGCCCCGCCGACTGAGTGGCAACACCCGTGCCACTGCTAGGGCCCTGGGCTGGGACGCAGTGGAGTTGGGTGGGCCTGCGTCCCCCTCCCCTCCTCCCTGATCCTTGCCAATCCCCAACAGGGAATCAGCCTCTGCCGCCCGCTAAACTCGAGCCACTGCTCATTGCTCGCCCGCCCTGCTTGAGGGCCGGGGCGAAAGACTCCTGGCTCGCCCGGCCGGGGCGAAAGGCTCGCCCGCCCTCGCCCGCCCTGCTTGAGGGCCGGGGCGAAAGACTCCTGGCTCGCCCGCCCTGCTTGAGGGCCGGGGCGAAAGACTCCTGGCTCGCCCGCCCTGCTTGAGGGCCGGGGCGAAAGACTCCTGGCTCGCCCGCCCTGCTTGAGGGCCGGGGCGAAAGACTCCTGGCTCGCCCGCCCTGCTTGAGGGCCGGGGCGAAAGACTCCTGGCTCGCCCGCCCTACCCGAGGGCCGGGGCAAAAGACTAAAAGCCTAATGATCCCCTGTTGTGTAGGAAGGCGCAGTGGCCTTCCTCTAAGCCTGGGCCCGCGGAAGGGCCGCCAGGACTGGACCGGGCAGGAGCCCGTCCTACACTGACTTTGATCCCCGGCATGGTAATGGTGTGTCTGATACAGGATTAAATTAACAACGAATTAAAGGAGGGTAACACATCTAATGCCAGTCACCGTGGGTTTCTGGAGGATAGATCTTCTCAAACGAACTTGGTATCTTTGTATGATGAGATTACAAGTTTGAGGGATAAAAATAATAGTGTTGATGTAATAGACTTGGACTTCTTGTAAGGCGTTCGACTTGCCAATGCATGACATTTTGATTAAAAAACAAGAACGGTATAAGATTAACCAGGCACACATTAAATGAATTAAAAGCTGGTTAACTGATAGGTCTCAAAATGTAACTGTAAATGGAGATCATCATCAAACAAGTGGATTTCTGGTGAGGTCCCACGAGAATCTGTTCTAGGCCTTTCTCTATTTAACATGGGGGAAACTGCCCTCACTGTTAAAACTGATGCCTTATTTCATAGAATCATAGAAGATGAGGGTTGGAAGGTACCTCAGGAGGTATCTAGTCCAACCGCCTCCTCAAAGCAGGACCAACCCCAACTAAATCATCCCAGCCAGGGCTTTGCCAAGGGTCGTGGTGAATTCTGCATCACCGACCATTTTAAAATCGCGATGGGATGTTGTTGTGAAAGATCTGCTCTAGGAATTATTTTGGGGGAAGTTCTATGGGCTGCATTATCTAGGTCAGACCAGATGATCACAATGGTCCCTCCTGGCCTGGGAATCTATGAATCACCAGCCCTGTGATAGGAGCACCTCCAGGCTGGAATGCCAAGGAGGCCTTGCTAGGGACTGAAGTGCACCAGCAGAGATGGGAAACGGGGGGAACCCAGGGCGGGACAGCATTGAGGGGCACTGGAAGACCTGGGTGGCACTGGCTGGTCTAACTTTAGCAGCAGGCGTGGCTGCATGTCCTAGTACGAGCAAGAAGACCACACGGCTAGGATATTTCAGGCCATTGTTTTTCATGGTTGCCACTCACTTCCCATTACTTCAGAACAGGAGCAAGGGACACCGATGGAGCTATGTGTAATTGTGATGCACCCTCCTCATACACACCTACCTGGGGCCCACAGAGCCAGTTTTGCCCAGTCTAACAAGGGCAGCCAGTAGGCAATTAGCCAAGCACCTCATTAGCAGCAGAGCTCAGGTCACAGTGTCAGAGGGAAAGGCCAGTCAGCCGGGCCTCTGCCCGGAGAATCGACAGCTCAGCAAAGCCAGCCGTTCGGGTCGAGGCAGGCCTTTGAAGCAGAGACTCCTGCGTGTGGATGACACAGTATTTCACTTACATCATGGATTCATCTTCCTGGGCTTTAAAGCGAATCGGGGCGGGAGTGGAGGGGGGGAGAATGTCTATCACACTGGCCTCATTTCTATATGGCTAGTAAAGAGATTTGCCACAGGTGCTGTCAATACTGTCAAGTTTTTAGCAGTGCAATTTTGCAACCAGCTGGGAATGCTCGAGTCCCACCTCCCACCCTTGCGCACACACAGCCGTTAAGTAACATTCACACAAACAAGAGAACAAGTCATTTTATTTAAAGCCTCGCATAAGGTCATGTCTATAGCTGGATTACTTGGACGGAACCTATAAGCAAGAATCATCCCTCATGAAAATTGACTGAGCAATTTCCTACGTTAAAGGAGCAATTTAGTGAATGAGCGCAAACTAAAACTACTCAGAATCCTACATGATTGATAAAATACTCGGAGGCCCAGGTCCTAAATAAGGGTTTTAAACCACTTCAAATACCACGAAGGAAGTTGGGTGGTATTTGAAAGTGAGAAAAATCCAACATGGTTATTATTTCCTTTGGGTCACAGACCTTTTCCTTTTTCACTGTGTGATTTGTGCAGATCACTGGAGACTTAAAAATGTGGGCCCTTCTGCCATTGCCTGCTGTAGAGGATCACCTCCCATTCTCAGAGCTATATATTTAGGCTTGGAAGGCTTAGATTTTTATCAGTATATGTTGGTAAACGTCATTTCACTGTATCTGCAAACTGATGAAAAAAGGCTTCCCTCAACAATAATAGAAATTCACAGATTGCCAGTGTAAGAAAAACACTGCTTGAGAACTAATTTGAGTTTGATTTATTCCCTTGATATTTTGACATATGATGTTGCCTGTTTGTATTTTAATGGTTATATAGCATTCACTTTTTAATCTCATCTACTGTTATTAAATAATTGTCTGATCCCCTGCACCCTGGTCTGATAAT
The DNA here is from genome assembly GCF_026122565.2 of Emydura macquarii macquarii. Classification (NCBI taxonomy): domain Eukaryota; kingdom Metazoa; phylum Chordata; order Testudines; family Chelidae; genus Emydura; species Emydura macquarii. Next base: position 350,365 of record NW_027132540.1, on the reverse strand, counting down.
TTCCTTCAACTATGAAAATTTAAATTGATAAAAATCAGGGGAAAAATGCTTAAAAATCAACATTGATATTATCTATCAAAATGATAAATGAATAAAAATTGAATTCTGCCAAACTTATATATATTATGTCTGGGATTTTCAACGGAGCCTAAGGGAGTTAGGCACCTGACACCTCCCTAAAATCTCAGGCTGCATAGATGTAATTGCAGCTCTGAAAACTCACTGAGAAACTTCTTGGCCCATGTGACAGGAGAGTGTAACAAGAAAGGATTGATCAAACACTGGTACAACCAATCCCAGCTGGGATACATCACCCGGACTGCAGTTGTGCTACTATTACAGATCAGCAGGCTGTTGCTGTTGCAGCACTGATCCTTTGTTATACTGGTTGTCATAAAACCCCCCAAAAACGGCTGTCTATCCTGGACCAGGAAATGATTATCCAGTCACGTTAGCTACAGACCTGTTAAAGCAAGTGGCTGTCTGGAAGGTCACATTGTGTTCATTATGGTAGATCACAGAGTTGTGCCTTTGTATGTGAAAATCCTACCTGCTCTCCCTGGAGGCAGACTGGGCCTCACTAAGCATACTGTACTGCAAGCCCTATATGACTAAAATAAAGCACTAACCCTAAATATACCCCAGTGCTCAGCCCAGACACTTAGCAGTACCACAAAGCAAGGAGTAGGCCCTGAGGTATTCCTGGAGGCTTCCCCTTTTAGATCACTGGTTAGAAGGCGGCAAGGGGACATCAGTAGGTGGGATGGGACTGTCGTCAAACTTCATGTCACGGCAGAACAAGACACTTTCCTTGCCCAGGCCCAGCTGGTACTGCCAAACATAGATCTTCTCGTTGGGCTGCAGGGTGAGACTGACGGACTCTTCCACCTCGGTGGCTTCGCTCCAGTTCTCCTGCTCCGTGTTGATACTTTTCCCACCATACTCAGCCGTGAGGGAGAACTGATACTTGGCAATCGCTTCGGTGAGGACTCCCGCCTGGCACGACACCGAGATGCTCACGTTCCAGTTGTGCTCCACGCTGCTCATCTTCTCCTTGGTGTAGCCCACCTTCCTGCTGATCTTCTTGTTCCAGGTGATGGGCATGTTGGAATCATTGGAGATGGTCTTGATGGCCTCCCAGGTGCCAAAAGCTGATCCATGGGTGATGACCAACCCACCAGGAAGGAAGTTAACCACGTCAGGGTGGAAGGAATAAGTTACACCATCCAGGTTTTTGTTGAAATTGGTGCATTTGTAATACTGGACCCCCCATTCATCGTGGGGCTTCACGAAGTAATAATAGTCCGTGATGCCCCAGTAATAGAGGCCATCTCGGCAGGATGGGTGGAGGATGTATTCAACGACGTCCGAGTTGGTGTTCATGTTGGTGACCCTGCGGTAGACCACCTTGCTCTGGAAGATGATGTAGAAGTACCCGAAGGTGGAGAGATAATGGTCTCCTCCGTGGCAGTTGGGGTGGAGATTGTAGATCACGGCGTCTGCATCCGTGTTCATGTTGGATACCCGGCGATAGGCACTTCCTTTGATGATGTAGAAGAGGTCGTCTTGGTGGGCGAGGTAGTGCTCCCCGCCCTGGCAGGAGGGGTGCAGGCTGTACATGATCAGATCTTTCCCTTGGTTGAAATTGGTGGAACTCATGTAGCAGCCCAGGTCCGAGCGGACGATGTAGTAATATTTGTTCACCCCGCAAAATCGACTCCTGGGGCTTTGCTCTTGGGCACTATGGCAGGCATGGCGATCGGCCCTGGAAGAGAAAATTGTTTCATCCTATTAATTATTTGTATTGCAGCAGCACCTAGATCAGCTGGGATCAGGGCCCGATTCTGCAAGGCGATTTACATACCCATAGTAAGAGATGGCCCGGCTCAGAGGAGATTACAATCTACATAAACCAGCGCGGTGGGGTGTACAAATCCCCCAGTGGGCAGGAAAGGGTCAGGAAGCTGCTGTGGGCTCCGCCCTCCCTTTCCCACAACATCTGCAATGGGCGTCAGGCATGGAGGGAGGGGATAAAAGGGCAGAGCCTGCTCAGCTCAGGGCTGACGGGGAAAGAGAGCAGATTTCCAGTTCTCCCTCGATGAGCGGATCTGGCTGGGGCCAAAGGCTGGTGCCGGCCAGGCCCCCCAGAAGGAAGACGTGCCCAATGTGGCACTGTTGTTCTTCTGTTTTGCTGCTAATGACTCATCTGCGATTGTGGGGATGGCTGGTGCCTGGCCTGAAAGGGGGGCCAACCAAATAATGCCCCCCCTTTTGTTTCTTTACTCCTAACTGGGGCCTTGTTAGTGATTTCTCCTGCACCCAGGAGCGAGACGGGTTGCAGCAGGACAGACAAAAGAAGGATTATTTGGCCCATTTTACAGATAGAGAACTGAGGTGCAGGGGGCAAGATTTCCAAAGTGATGAGTGTCTTTGGGTGGCTGATTTGAGGCATCTTCAAGGACACTGATGTTCAGTAAATGCTGAGCACTCACCCTCTGAAAATCACGTCCCTTTGAGGGTCCTCAAGTCACACACCCAAACTTTCTAGTCATCTGGAAAATCTTGGCCAATGGCAACAAGGATGAACTTTTTCAAAGCTGCCTGAGGGAACTGGCTGCCCAATTCCCATTCACTGGAATGGGAACGATGCCTCCAAACCCCTTAAGCCCTTTAAAAATATCAGCCTGCGCGATTTGTCCAATCAGCCTGGGCGAGTCTGTGGTGGTCAGCCATGGGGCCTAGAACTTCTGAGTCTCAATCTAGGGTCTTGAACAAAGGACGATGCTTCCTCTCCTCATCTTCTGCTCTCTAATGAACAGACGTGTTCCCAAGTTTTTCTATATGTCACCTTTGTTGGCTAGGAATTTTCTCTTTTTTTACAAAATAAAGTATTTAAAATAATTCATATCAGGGAAACGACACCCGGGAAGAAAAAGGGCTCAGAGAATCATAGAAGATGAGGGTTGGAAGGGTCCTCAGGAGGTCATCTAGTCCAGCCCCCTGCTCAAAGCAGGATCAACCCCGAATAAATCATCCTAGCCAGGGCTTTGTCAAGCCGGGCCTCATGTGGCCTTTGTCTTGGCTCTAATTCTCCTGGAGATGAACAAGGATTGTTCTCCGGCGCCATCAAACCAGCAGCTCCTGCCTGGATCAGGACTCTTTTGAGTCTGTTTAGCAAGATTTCATTTCAGAAAAGAAGGTGAGTTACTAGATAAAAGGCATTTGATTCCATTTTAACCAACAGCCTAAGCAAGATGGTTGCATTTCTTACTGTTGCAGAACCATTGCTATCCGTAACAGCTTATGAACTGGCCCCCTACCCTAGAATGATGTCTGGGGTGAAAGGGTTTGGGTTGGGAAGAGCAGGACAAAACTATATCACGTCATGAGGAACCATATTTTGCCCTTCTCTAGTCACTTACATTTTAGGACCCCCAAAGTCTCTGTAACATTAAAGCCGACTCTTTCAAATATGCGACTGAGTTCAGATGCCCATTCTGGGGCCCTTTGGGCCTCCTTTTTGGGGGATATTTGCACTCACTGCCCCAGTGACATTAAATGGAGATTGGGGTGTTTGGTTCTTCTAAAAAGTAAGCACAAAGTTAGCTGGGAGCACTCACACACTGAGTGGCCAAATTTGAAAATATTACCAACCTCCAACCTCCCTACAACTATTCCCCTCTATTCAGGGCCCGTTTGGAGTATTGTGTCCAGTTTTGGGCCCCCCACTACAGGAAGGATCTGGAAAAATTGGAAAGAATCCAGCGAAGGGCAACGAAAATGATTAGGGGGCTGGAGCACAAGACGTTTGAGGAGAGGCTGAGGGATCCGGACTTGTTTAGTCTGAAGAAGAGAAGAATGGGGGGGGGATTTGATACCAGCCTTTAACTACCTGAAAGGGGTTCCAGGTAGGATGGAGCTAGGCTGTTCTCAGTGGTAACAGATGACAGAACAAGGAGCAATGGTCTCAAGTTGCAGTGGGGGAGGTCTAGGTTAGATATTAGGAAAATCTTTTTCACTAGGAGCGTGTTGAAGCACTGGAATGAGTTACCAGTGCCCATTGTACAGTATAGCCAGCCATTCCCACCCCCATCCTGAGAAAAGTTGGCAGAGGGAATCATCACTGGAACCCAGACAGCCATCAGTTTTTATGGAAATTGGTTATGTCTCTTGCGAGGCTCTTGGAAGCATTCCAGGAGGCTAAGGGCCTAAATCCCATAGTAATTCCCCGCCGCTCCTTTGACAACTCCAGCCCAGCATTGCATTCTGTGCAGTCCTGTCTCCACACCCATAGTTTGCTCTGCTTAACTTTCTGAACAGAAGTGATTGTGTCTCTGGGTGTGGGTGTCTAGCCCCTGGAGAGTGTGAACAGATCCCAAGGATATTAATGACAAAGGGTGGACAAGCCTAGCAGAGTCACTCCTGGGAGAATTGATTCACAAGGCACGCTGACCAGACAAATAGTATTGACCTAAAAGAATTAATACAGAGATGCATGTTACTTCTCGACCAGGAGAAAATAGATTCCCCTTGTTATTAGTGTGTTAATACTCAAAAATCCCAGAAGAGGGCATCTATACACCATTATGCCCATGTGGGCAGCAGAAGGTGGGGTGGAGGTGGCTATACTGTATAATGGGCACAGGGGTGACAGAGGGTGGGGGTGGGGAAGGGGCGGCTATATTGTATAATGGGCACGGGGTGGCAGAGGGTAGGGGCAGGGAAGGGGCGGCTATACTGTATATTGTATTGTATCATGGACACAGGGGTGACAGAGGGTGGAGGTGGGGAAGGGGCAGCTATACTGTATAATGGGCACTAAGGGCTGTAGTTGGTGAGGCACATGAGTGACTCCACATTGGTTTGTTAGTATTTAAAGATGAAGCTTTTGGCTTTTCGATGACTTGGTCGACTTTAAGGCCATTAGGAGCCTGTGATCATATCGTGTGAAGTGCTGCAGAGTACAGCCCCATACGATCTTTTTGAAAGACAGCAGTGTCCCTTTAGAGACCCCAGTGATGGGGAATGCACTCGATCCCTATCTGAGTTATCCCCAGGTTTAGTTACCCTCCCTTAAATATTTCCACTTTATTTCCTGTCTGAATCAGTCTAGCTTCAGCTTCCAGCTACTGAGTCTCATTCTGTGCTTTTGCTATCCTGTTAGAAAGTTGTCTGATTGTTTGAAGTGATCCCCCCAGATAGTCCGCCAGAAATCACGATCAAGACACCTGCCAACCTCATCTTGCATAAACTAAATAGTGTGATCTTCTTTAATCTCTCACTCCAAGGCAGTTTTCTCCAGACCATGAATCAGCTCTGGAGCAAGTTTTCCTATTTGGTAACATCCTTTTTCAAATGGGGATACTGGAACTGTGCCACCAATCCCTATACATGGGTTAACTCATCTGCCTTCTCATCACTGATACACCCCTGCTTATATATCTGAGGATCATGTTATCTCTTTTAGCTACAGTGTCATGTCTGCTCTTTTATACCTCACTCAAGCCCATGGTATCAGTGCACATTGAAATCTCCTCATCTTACACACCTGCAATGTAGAAAATGTAACACACTTCAGACTGATCAGGAAAAAAATGGCTGATTTGTTTTATTTATGCAAAGCATGAGAACTTGCCTCTGATAACCGCCAGATGGCAGGAAGCTCTGTTAGTCAGACAATTATTTTTGAGTGATAAGGTAGATGTGATGATATCTTTGATTGCACCAGTTACTGTTGGTGAGACAGACAAGCTTCAGGACCTGAAAAAGAGCTCTGTGTAAGCTTGAAAGCTCATCTTTCTCACCTATATAGACTGGTCCAGTACAATATAGGCCCTCACACACCTTTTCTTTCGAATCTCCTGGGACCAACACAGCTACAATTCTGTATTCAACCTTTTTTTTTGTCCTCAGCTCTTTCAAGGGAAACAACGAAGCTGGATCTCTTTACATGTCAGATAAATAGAAGCTGGATCGATTTTAAACCCTCTTTTTCTCTTTCCTTCTGCGGTTGTTTCTCTCCAGTCATAGTTTAGACTGTAGAAGCAGGAAGGTGACTTTGCCCACGTGTATGGCATTGGTGGGACTGATTGGTGGGACTTGTTGCAAACACTGCCTGCAGTTCTGGGTCCACCTTCAAAAAGGATGTTGATAAAAAGGAGGTGCAGAAAGGAAGTGCTGCTTTGAGCAGGGGCCTGGACTAGGTGACCTCCTGTGGTCCCTTCCAACCCTAGTCTTCTATGATTCTAAAAGAACCACAAAAGTGGTTGAAGGGCTGAAGATAATGTCTGACAGTGAGAGAATTAAAGAGCTCAATCTGTTAATTGATCTGCAAGAAAACTGAGAGGTGACTTGATGACAGTGTATAAGAACATTCAAGGGGAGAAAACTCCAGATACTCAATATCTCTTTAATCATGTGGATTAAGGCAGAGAAAGAAGCAACGGCTGGAAAATTAAAGCTAGCTCATTCAAATCAGAAATAAAGCACCAGTTTTTAATGCTGTGGATGAGTAATCATTGGAAGAAATGAACAAGGGTAAAAACTCCACCTTCTCCATCTCTGGATGGCTTCCAGTTGAAACTAAATACTTTTGTGGAAGATGCTTTAGCAAACACAAGTGATTGGGCTCAGTACAGAGGGAACTGGGTGAAATTCTCTAGCTTGTGTTATACAGAAAGTCTGACTAAATGATCGAAGGACATTTTTGGCTTTAAAATGGATAAATCTATGAATTTTTCTGGTAGGAGGACATTCACCCAGGGTGGTTCAGAGTGTGAACACCCCAGCTCTGCAGGGCTTCTTGTGAAAATGGGCATGGAAGAGATGCAGCAAGGAAGGAATGGTCTCAAATTTCCCTGTTGGTTAGACAATGGATCCCCCCTCAAAACTAATCCTCGGAGACACCCCCACACTCAGAACCTGTTTGTAACCCATCTTTCAGCATGTGTTACCATCTGTCTCATAGCTGATCCCCAGATGGTTATGAGTCTGCCAGATGGGGGAGCTGAGCTGGGATTTTGAAAGGGGCCTCTCAGAGTAAAGTGCCCAAATCCCAGAAGAGATCTCCTAACTGCCTTAGGCCCCTTTCCAAATCCCAGCCAAAGTTCTCCAGGAGTAGCAGCTCATGCGCTTGGTTCCAGTGAAATATAAATATCCTGCAGGGGACCCAAGTTGCACCAGTCGGACGGGCATGGCAGCTTTGCACAGCATAGGACACTGAATGTCGCCTTCTGGTGATCGTGTTCTCTCAGCCCAGCCTCTTTATTTTACTGCCCTTCTAAGAGACACTTTCAAATGAGCAGCCAGCCGTAGCCTCCCTCTCCCTGAGAACTGACCCAACCCTCTCACCCACTTTGCATTTTGAAATTCTGCGGCTCAGAGGTAAGATCTAAACGGGTGGAAACTCCTGCTCCAGTGCTCAGAGGAGCCATAGTGGGGTCAGGCAAGCCCACTGCTCGAATTGTTACCCGCACACTAGGACATCCACCTTCACCCCAATCCATAGGGCTCAAGGCATAACCCGGTTAAGGCCCCCCACCTTTTCCCAATCCGTAGGGCTCTGGGGGAAAGGAACCTACCCGTACCCAATTCACACTCCAGAGCTCAGGTCACCCATTCCCAGTCCGTAGGGCTCTGGGTGTAACCCACCTTTCCCAATTCGTTAGGCTCCAGGTATAATTCTCTGCGGGTCTGCAGGATCTGTTACCAGTGAAGGAGCCTTACCCAGTAAGATCCTTATTCTCTAGTTAGTAACTAGGTGGCATAGTCTTTCCTATAAGCAGAAGTCCTGAGTCTCAGACCACCACTGCTCTAACCACTAAACCCTGCTCCCCTCCCAGAGCTGGGGCTAGAGACCAAGAATAGTGTCTCCCAGATGCTCCAGGCTTAGCCACTTGAATTCAGGTGAACATGAGCCAACCCTGAAGCTAAATATTACAGACATCTCAGCACCTGACCTCAGCTGGGTCATCAACTCACCTTGTCGTGGAGCCGGGGCTCCTGTTGGAGAGCTGGATCCAGATGTTTGCTGAAATGAAAGTCACTGAGCCTCCTCCTGCTCTGGTGTCTTTTATATGGAGCCCGGCTGAGCAGGGAGCCAGGCAGATGTGGGATGTGACTCAGCAAACAAAGAACTGGGAGTAAAAGCAGATAACCTGCCAGCTGGGTTGGGGAGTAGAGAAACCACAGCTGGGTTGGCCAAGTTGTGAGCTTTAAACAGCTGTGCCAGTGATCTCTGATCCCAATCCATAGCCCTGCTAGCCCAGCCCTGGGCCCCCCCATTCTGCTGGCCCTCCCCATTCCCCTCACTCCCAACACTCAAACCTCTGCTAGCCCAGTCCTTGGTTCCCTCCTCACTGCCCCGGCATGTCTATCGACAGCTGTCAATCCTGACATTCAGTCCCCCGTTATCTGGGGCTCCCCAGTCCCCTCACACGAGGGCCTCTTGTGCACCCTAATGTCTGAGAACTGAAAACTCTGAGACCTGTTTCCATTCATTACATGTTATAATGGTCTAGTAGAAAGTGAGAGCATGAGGCCTGAAACCTACCATAACAGGCTAAGGCAAAAGGTTGCTTAAGTCTGTTACAAAGCCAAGGAAACAGGAGTCAGGCTGTGAATTTACGATCTCACTGAGATGGGCAAGAGCTGATACAGCAAACACAGATAATTCCAAACATTACAACTATCATACCATGACTACTATCTAAAAACATATAGCAGAGATGGAAGGTCCTAGGAGCAGAGAGCTGGGCTTGTTTATTCTGCAAAAGAGAAGAATGAGGGGGACTTAATAGTGGCCTTTAACTACCTGAAAGGGGGTTCCAGGGAGGATGGGGCTAGGCTGTTCTCGGTGGTGGCAGATGACAGAACAAAGAGCAACGGTCTCAAGTTGCAGGGCGGGAGGTCTAGGTTGGACATTAGGAAAAAGTTTTTTACTAGGAGGGTGGTGAAGAATTGGAATGGGTTACCTAGGGAGGTGGTGGAATCTCCATCCTTAGAGGTTTTTAAGCTGAGGCTTGACAAAGCCCTGGCTGGGATGATATAGCTGAGTTTGGTCCTGCTTTGAGCGGGGGGTTGGACTAGATGACCTCCTGAGGTCCCTTCCAACTCTAATATTATATGATTCTATGATTCTAATTGCAAAAGTGTTTGCTGTGGAACTGTAAACCCAGGCGGGGGAAAGCATTAGCAAATATGAAATACTAATTTGCCCCGGCAGGGATTATCTCCTGCCCAGCAAAAGAAGGGCCATAGACATCAGACAATGCATTGTGAAACCTCAAAGGACAAAGGATTTTGTTGATTTCTCCCCCTACACCCATGAAGGAGAGAATGCAGAGCACATGTCCCGTCAGCTTAGACTCTGGGGAGAAGGTAATAAATCCCCGATGAGGAGATTTTGGGGTCTCTAGGGTGTTTGAGATTTGGGATGGCACAAATACTTCTAAAAATAAGCAGGAAATCCGCAGCTATTTTGCCAGAGATAGCCTTAAAGGACCTGTAGAGGTGGCACATTACGGCAGCTCTATCACCCTTTTAAAGCTAAGACTGTAACTCACGTGTGTGTGTAGGTTACCTGCGTTAACCTTGTCAGTAACTCTCTTCTATCCTTTTCTTAGTTAATAAACCTTTCGATAATTTATGATAGGATTTCCATGTCCATTCATGTTTCCTTTCATCACACGGCGTGTGCAGGGCTGCCCTGTCGCTGTGCGTCACAGAGAGCTGTCCGTGCTGAGACGCTCGGCATGTCGGTCGGGCCTCAGTGTGAACAGTCTGACACAGATGAGAGGGTTTTACCTTCAGTCTAGGGCCACTGGGTGTCCCCAGTGTCGCAACGGGTTAAATTTATCGTATTGTGTGTGTTTCCCGAGTCCATGTTGAGAAAGAAACAGGTAATTGATTTATATGTGGTGAATGGGAAAGTTCATTGAAGATTGTTCATTATATTTCAAGGTTTTGTAACCATCTGTTCTTGTAACTGTTCCTAGTTATTTTGTAGGAGATAAGGAGCAGTTGCTGGCCTTGAGAATGGATAACGAGGTACAAGTTGTAACCCCCGTGGGAGAGGAGCTCAGAGGCAGCAAAAACCCTGACCAAAAGTAACCGGTTGAACTTGAAATAGGGGTAACTTGCGAGTGCAGCAGTTCCTAGGCCCAAATCTGGAAGTTTGCAGTCGCTGCATCTTTTATTTGGCGAGTTACACCTGGTCAAGGATAAACTCCTGGCCTGGGGACTTCCCAAGGAGGGACCGACAAAGTGAGGTAGGAATACCCATGATTGGTCTGGCGGACGTATAGGATAAACTTCTGGCCAGGAATCTCCCCAAGGAGGGACCGGCAAAGTGAGGTAGGAATGCCCATGATTGGTCTGGCGGACGTATAGGATAAACTCCTGGCCTGGGGACTTCCCAAGGAGGGACCGGCAAAGTGAGGTAGGAATGCCCATGATTGGTCTGGCGGATGTATAGGCTGGAGTGGAGATAAAAGGGGTGTCAGACAAAGCAAAAATCAGAGAGCCTTGTGGTGAGGACCAAGGGGCACACCTGAATCGTGCCTGCGAGAGGGTCTGATCAGCCGTCCTGCCTCTCTCCAGCTCTTCTCACCTACATTCCTTGGAATAGTCAGGTCAGTGAGCTGATAACCCGTTGGGACGTGTCCTGCGGATGAAAATACCCTAGGTGTGAATACCATAGAGGTCCCACCTGGAGGGAAATACCCTGGGCGTGAATAGGATAGAAGTTCCACTTGATGAAAATACCCTAGGTGTGGATACGATAGAGGTCCCACCTGGAGGGAAATTAGAATTCTAAATAGAAAGGCCAGGTCATGAAACATCCGTTATCTTTGCTGCAGCTGAGCTCATCTCTACATGTGGTGAGCAGTGAATGTGAATGTAAACCTAGCAATAATTCTACTTGTGTTCCAGGAGTGACTGTGACTGTAACGGTTGGAATAATGGCTTTTGTACGTGCTTTATAATTGTTAGTTGTGGTTTTTTTTTAGTTTGATATGTGTCTTGAGAGTTTGTAATAGAATAAGGGAACAAGATTTGTGGTAAAATAAATTGCGTACGTTTCTAGTTGTTGTATTAGTAAGTTTTGTGTCTGGAATCTAATAATTGTAATCCATTTTTGTTGTTTGTAATCATATAAAAAGTGTATCAGTAAAAGAAAGATTTCATTCAAGTAGTCATATTAGTAAGTTGATAAATAAAGACTATTAAATGGTTAAGGATTTGAGTAGTTTGCCAAATTATTCCAGGAAGTTTGCCAAGTTTTTCTAAGTCAGCGTTTCCAAGCCTCACACCCTGTCTTAAAAGGGGATATATACAAACCGCCTTAGTGTCTTAAAGCACCCTTCGAACCGCTCCTGAAATTTGGGGGGCCGTTTGTCCCTGGTAACCTTATCAAAACACAGCACTTAGGCACCTCACCCACATCATCAGCGCAAAGAGGGGAATTCCTAGAGAGCAGAACCCCTTAGCCCAGAGGGAATCAAATCCATGAGGTCTGGTTACAAACCAAGCCCTGATCTATGGACCCAGCAGTCCCATGTGACAGGCCAGAGCCAGGGGTGAAGGGCTGGGCTGAGATCCTTTTCTGTCTTCTGAGGAGTGATCCATCCCCCTCAAACCAGCCTTAATGGCTGACAGGGACAGGTTTCCCGGTGCACTCTGCTGCCTCATCAGCATTTCTTTCACTGCATCTACACAGGGCATAGGGGGCATAACCCTTCCCAGCATGCAGCAGTCACTGGGGTTAAACGTGGCAGATCCAGGGAGGACTCTGCAGTGTAGACACAGCCTCTGCCACCTTGGACCAGCCACCCGCATTTCTTCAAAGCGGGATTAAAATCACACTCCCCTGTGGATGTAGGGCCTGACACACAGCCAGGGGCATGACCCCAGTGGATTTCATTGGGTTGCCCAGGCAGGCAGTGGGGGTAGGGGAGAGGGAACTAGGCCGTGACCGTGGCTTCACTTGTGCCACCGCTTGCTGCAAGCGCAACGAAAGGCGCTTTTCCCAGGGATCCCTCGGCGACAGGGGAGTGCTCCGCAGGGCTGGCAGAAACGCACCTTGCTCTGAGGTTGTGTCTCCGGATTTGCCTAGCGGGGGCTGTAGGGTGGGATTGAGGAGCACCGGCAGAGCTGTTTGAAGCCCACATCTTGGCCAACAAACCTGTTGATTCTCCACTTCCCAGCCCACTAGGCAGGTTATTTCCTGTTATTCCCAGTTCTTAGGTATTTCTCATGTAAGCCTTTGTCTGCTGAATGTCACATCCCGTATCTCCTTGGCCATGTGCCAGGCCAGGCTCTATATCTTCTCCTGATCACATGATGCAGGGGAGCTAAGCTGGAGGAAACATTGACAAAGCTGAAGGAGGGAGAGATGTGGGATGGGCAGGGGAAGAGCCATTCTGCTGAGCTAGTTCATCTGCGGCTCTGGCTCGGGGGAGGGCAGGGTGAGGTCTAAGGGCTTGGGAGGTGAATAAGCGCCAGGAGCCTGGGGCTGATGGTGAAGACACGGACAGGGCAGGGCATGAGCCCCACGGCCGGGGAGAAGGGAGTGGGATTGTTCAGGTGTCAGGGTGAAGTGGATGGGAACTAGGGGGAAGGATGAAGGCATCGCAGAGGTGTGAGGCTAAGGTGAAGCTACGGTGTGGGGCAGCCCCAGGGGTTTATACTACGCCCCATTTGAGAGTTCACCAGCCACCCCTGAGCCCACTCCCAAGCCCCACTGAACCACTCAACTTGTGCACAAAATGTAATTGCTGCCACCTAGGCGGGAAAAGTCCTTTTACCATTTTCCCTTCCCCTGAGGCAGGCAATTATCTCCTGTGTCACCCTTTATCACCCTTTGAAAGCTAAGACAGTATAAAAATTGAATAAAATTGGTCTAGGCTATATTTCCATGGAACAAGGCAGTTCTCTGGACTGTTCCTGAATACTGTTCCTAGTTTGTTTCAGGAAAATAATAATTTGCAGAATACTATGGGCCTGAATCTTCTCTGTCTTGAGCCTGTGTATGTGTCCCTGTAGAAAATGGGCATGGAAGGTATCTCACACCCAGTGCCACTCACTTTGGAGATGTGTAAATGTCCACATAAGACACAAGTAGCGCTGATCCCAACATTATTTGTGTGCCTGGGAAATTTCACGCTTTTGCTGAAAACCGAAAGATGTGGATCAAAAATGTGATTTGCAGATTGTTCCTGAAATCCCCATTCTCCTATATGGGCTGGGATTGCCAGCTAGACTCCATCTCCTACAATACACCACAATCTACCTTTCATGGGAGGGGAAGCTGGATGTCATGGAGGCATTGGTCCATTGAGGACGATGGAGGATTGAGGAGCAAAGTAGAATTTCCATTTTTTGGCCAGAATCTTTTGTTTGTGGCTGGACTATTTTGACAAAAATAACAATAATTTTCAGACAGTGTTTGCCAAAAAACTATTATGTTCCAGCCAAAAATCAATTTTCACCTGAAAACCAGTTTTGATGATAAGATTTCAACCAGCCTGATATATAAGGCAGTTGAGAATCAGGCTTGGCATACCGGTGGCTTAGCACTGGTTTTAATGTGTGCTACTTGAAATAGTTCCAGAGGGGTAGCCGTGTTAGTCTGTATACAGCAAAAACAACGAAAGTTCTGTGGCACTTTAAAGACATTAAATTTAAAGTGCCACAGAACTCTCGTTGTTTTTGCTATTTGAAATAGTGTGTGTTTGTGTAGGTCCTGCCCCAGAAGAATTCTCGAGTGTTGACATATCAGCACCAATGGCAAGGGAAGGTTGAAGCTAAGCTCCTGCTGTATGGCAGGGCAACCTTGGAAGGAATAAGGGAGAAGCCATACCTGGAAGATTCTCGTTCAATGCTGTGCCACTGACTCCTTGTGGGGCCTTTGGGAAATCACTAAGGGCCAGATGTTCAAAGGTATTTAGGAACCTGAAGATGCAGATAGGAGCCTACTGAGATTTGTTAATATGCCTAAGCAAGTTAGGTGCCAAACGTCTCCTATTTCCTTGTTTACTTTGTATGTGTGTTGCAGTGGGAATTTTATGATGCCCAGACATGCCTGAGGGTATGTCTATACTGATGGTGGCAATGTTGCTGCCGTCAGATTGACCTCTCTGGATCTATTGCGTGGTCAGTGGAGACCCGCTCAATCGATCCACAAGTCGGCGGTGGTAAACCACTCCCTCAAGTGGCGTAGCGCTGCGTTGACGGGAAAACGGTTCCCGATGGCACAGTGCAGTGAAGACACCGCACAGAAGGGAAGCACAGCAGTCAATGGGAGAAGCCTAGCTCCATCCTTCCTGGAACCCCCTTTCAGGTATTTAAAGGCTGCTATCAAATCCCCGCTTACTCATCTCTTCTGCAGACTAAACAAGCCTAGTTCCCTCAGCCACCCCTCATAAGTCTTGTGCTCCAGCCCCTTAATCATTTTTGTTGCCCTCCACTGGACTCTCTCCACCTTGTCCACATCCTTGTTGTAGTGGGGAGCCCGAAACTGGACACAAAACTCCAAATGAGGCCTCACCAATGCCCAAAAGAGGGGAATAATCACTTCCCTCGATCTGCTGGCAATGCTCCTACTACTGCAGCCCAATATGCTGTTAACCTTCTTGGCAGTAAGGACTCACTGTTGATTCATATCCAGCTTCTTGTCCACTGTAACCCACAGGTCCTTTTCTGCAGAAGTGCAGAAAATGCCACCTGCAGAAGATGTCACCTGCTTCCCAGTGAGGGATCCAAGAAGATTGCTCTATTGTGGGTATTGGAGGAGAAGAGGGGACTCGCTCCCGGTCTGTAGGAACCTCCCTGTGGTGGGGGGTTCTGAGAGAGCACAGGTGTATTTCATCTCAACGGCCAAGGCAGGATGGGCCTGGATGGCTGGAAGCTGGAGTCAGCAAAGTTCAAGCTGAAACTACGGTGCAAATGTTGAACAACGAGCCAGGGAACAACTGACTTGGGACCGTGTGAAGCCCCCAGCACAGGTATAAAGAGCGGTTTAGATGGCAAGGCACCCTAGTTTTATGTCGGTGTAAGTGAGAGCACAGTCTGGTCTCAAACATGGCACATGCACGATTTCGCTATTTTCCTTTGCAGATTTTGCCAAGATTTTCCACATTTATATTCTCCCCAAACGTTACGGGTGTCCCACAATTTTGTTGACTCAGAATCTGGATACATATTCCAATTTCCAAAGGCATTTAAGGGAATTAGGTACCTAATTCCTATGGGAATTAGATGTCTATGCACTTTTGAAATTCCACTCGGTGCTTTTCTGCATCTTTAGGTGTCAACCTTTTGAAATGTGGCTCTCTATTGCCAAGATCTTTCTGTATTTTCCAGTCCTGGGACTTCAGAATGAAAACATTCCCAAGTGCTATAGAAATGTGAAGTATTTGTATTGATATTACACTATTTGTAAAGAATTTGGAATCAAAATGACCCCAAAATTCCAGAGCTTCCCCCCCCCAAAAAAAAGAAAAACAAAAAAAAACCAGGAGCCTAAATTTATGTTCCCACATCCTGATCTGGCCTCCTAAATAAATAGTCTGACTTTCAGAAGAGCTGAGTGGTTTGAGTACCAGCCCAGTTCAGAGCCTACATCTGGACAGTTCCTCAGAAAATTCCAGCTAAGCTTTTAAAATTGGGACCCAAGACAACATTAGCTGATACAGACCGAAAAATCTTGTGGAGAGTTTTCACAGAAATCCCCTGATTTCTGTCACCCATTTTTCCCCCTGAAGTCAGCTCTGTGAAAGTCTCTTTAGTCACATGCTTTGAAACCTCAGCAGATCTATGTTTCTCCATTGCTCCTTATCTTGATTCAGGGCAATGAGAGGCTGGGGGCTGGCTGTGGCTGGTTTATGCTCTCAGCCAATTGCAAATCTGCTCCTCTCTTCCCTGGCCCACCTCCCACTTCCTCCCATGTGCTCTCCCTGGCTCTTTCATGATTAGACTCTGCTGCCTGTATCCTGTGCTCCTGGAGCAGGGTGTGCTTGGTAAATTGCAAGATCTTTACCTCAGTTTGAATCCTTTGCTAATCTGCATTTCATTTTTGCCATCCACCCGTGTATCAGGATTGGAATAAATGTAGTTAAGTTGCATGCAGTGCAGAGAGGTTTTCCTGGGGCTGGAATTTGGCCGTGGGGCTGTTTAATTCAGAATCTTTAGGCCACCCCTTTCCATGGGGCCAGAGGCAGGTGGGTTAGTGGGAAAGTGATCTGGTAAAACTGAGGTTGTGTTTTATGATCTTCAACGACACGCTTGAAATTCCCCCTGGCCGGGTGACACTGACTGCGTGATTTGTCCCTGTGTTTAATGCAGCACTGTGTGGCTGCAGTGTTCCCTGTCCCACACGTGCTGTGCAAAGGGTATGTTACATCTCTCGTGTTCCTCTCCCTGTCCCCTGTCCTGTGTGGGTTCTGACATGTTTCAGGGCACACCAGGTGTGCGCTGCAGAGCCTGGAAACTAACCCAGCAGTTCTGCTGCTTCGTTCAGCCCTTTAATCCTGTCCATTGCTCCCCTTTTCAGAGCAGGGAGTGCAAAGCCTGAGATCCGCTCCTCCGGCTGTGACCAAACCATGAGAAAGAGCAGCAGGCGGCAGGTGGGTTGGGGGAATAGTGGGGAAGTTGAAGGTCGCGCCAGGCCTTGGTTTTGATCTGGCGGTTCTCCCCACTTTGTAATTTGGGGATGCACCTGCCTGCCGCCCACTGAAGGAAATAATACATGGAACCTGAGTTGCAAGAGAAGAAGGTTGAGCGAGCTCCCAAAGCAGTTTTGTGATGGGGGGGCTGGGAGGCAGGACGCCTGGGTTCTGCCCTAGCACTGGGAGGAGAGTGGGGCCTAATGGTGAGTGGTTGGGGGGTCAAGATGCCTGGGTTCTGCCCCAGTGCTGGGAGGGTAGTGGGGCCTAATGGTGAGTGGTTGGGGGTCAGGGTGCTTGGGTTCTGTCCCAGTGCTGGAAGGGGAGTGGGGCCTAATGGTGGGTGATTGGAGGTCAGGATTCTGGCTCTGACACTGTCCTGGGGTGACCTTGGATAAGTCACTTTGCACCTCAGTTTCCCCAGCTGTCCTGTGTGAATAACACTTCCCAGGAAGCACCGTGAGGCTCAATTCATTAATGGTTATAAAACACACAGAAATCTTTGGATGGGAGTTCCTAGGAAAAGCTCCAATTATTAAGCATTGTTTTTGTATCTAATTGGACCCCCCTGGTCTGTTTTCTGTCCCTTTGGTCAATCTTGTGTTAAATGGCCCAGAGTACGTTAGGAAGAGCTGAGATCAGACGTGTAAAGCCTTTGGGCTGAGAGGAAGGATGAACCTGCAGTTAGGGGCTAGCCTGGGATTTGAGAGACACGGGCTTAATTTCTGGTGCCATCACAGACGTCTTGTGTGACCTTGTGCAAGTCTTCACCTCTCTGGGCTGGGTTTCTACAGGTACTTGGGCACCTAAAGATACAGCTGGATGCGCAGTGGGATTTTCAGGTGCCCCTCGCTGCCTAACACCTACTGCTTTCAATCTGCCTAGTTAGGTGCCCACCTACATTTAAAAAACTGGTCTTCTGCCTCAATTCCCCATCTGTAAAATGTGGAAAATAGCAGTGCCCTCCATTGCCAGGAAGAGCCTGTGCGGTGCTTAGTTAGTTGATAAGGAGCCCTGTCGGTGCTATAGAGAGACGGGCTCTCCACGGCACCATGCGCTGTGCCGTTTCGGGTGCTGGGAGGGAAGTGGTGTTCACTGGTTAGAGCACTGCGGATTTACACTGATCTTCATTTGGTTCTATGCATGGCTCTGCCTCTTGTTGTGTGACCTTGGGCAAGTCCTTTGCTGCTCAGTGCCTCAGTTTGCCCATCTATGCAATGGGGATGATATTGCCTTCGCAGGGTGGATGAGACTTAATGTTTGTAAAGCACTTGGGCTGGGATTGTCACAGGAGCCTAATTCCCTTAGGCTCTTCTGAAGGCCCCAGTGTCGGAGATTTTTGGAAGAAAGGAGCTAGAGAAGGACAAACCCTGATTACGATCAATTTTAGTGAGTGTAGCTTCTGCATTATTGGTGACTTGTTGCTGCTTCCCCCTGAAGGTGGGAACCTCCTGCTGTGGAGGTTTTTACACGCCTGTGTCTGGTGTGACTGTTAAAAACCTCTTTTCTCACATCGCTGTGGCAAGGCTGGATGTGGTCTGGTTGCTGGTTGTATCCTAAACTGCTGTTTGTCTCCCTTCATTGTAGGCTGGAAATGGAGCTGAGGAGCTGGGAGGAAACCGTTGCTTTGGAGCAATGCCACGTTCCAGATGTGGGGCCCAGTGAACTGGTATGAGACTGGCTTCTTACAGAAGAAGAGAGATCTCCTGCCCAAGGGATTAAACTCTACACACAGCAGCAGTGGTGTCAAAGTCTAAGGGCAACTATAGTGGGTCAGAGCAGGGGGGCTGGGAATCAGGACGCCTGGGTTCTATCTGGCTACCTCTATTTAAGACCTATAATTTCCACCTTGGAGAGAGGACTCCAGAATATTCCTGTTAGCTCAGGGCAGGATTAGGCCTGCCAGACCATCTATCTCCTTTCCCCCAGCTAGCGCAGGCTGAGGCCTGTCAAACCTTCAGCTCTGGCCTTTGGAGCGTAGCAGATGTTTTTCAGCTCTGACTTTATTGAAGAATCTGTCTCCAGCTGTGTCGGCCGACCCAGCGTTCAGCCGTGACGATGCAGTGTAGTAGAAGGGACCTGTGGCTTTTTGGCCCTGCTAATCTACGGCACGTGTCTTGAGGCCTTCAGGCTGGTGTCGCCTTAGTGCGCTGAACATCACATTTTTAAATCTTCAATGTCCCGGAAAGGCTCATCTCTTCCTCCTCCCACTGCAGATACATTCACGCTGTTTGGCTAACGCTGTTCGAGTCTCTTGCTTGAGGTCTTGCCAAAATTTGAGATCCTGTCTGCTCGCTGTGGACGTTAAATGGGCCACGAAATCTCTTGTAAGCACAGGATGGGACTTGGGACGTTGTCCGCTGAACTGTTCCCCTCCCTCCTTCTATTGTACTTTGCTCTGGCTGCCTTTCTCCACCCCGGAAGTGACGTCCTTTTGGTCCTGCTGTCTTCCCCTCCATGTGTAGCGTTAGCTCTTTCTGCCTCGATATGCCCCGGTAGAACTGGGCTGGGGCATGCTGGGGAATTAGGTTTAGATGATTCCTGTAGCAGCTCTGATCCCGGGTGTAGCAGCAGCAGCAGGGCAGAGGAAGAGGCTATGTTGGTCATGCTCTTATAAATGTTTGTTTGCCTGTTTCAGACTGTGGAGGGGCTGGGAGGCAGACTTGGGGTCGGGCCGGGGGGGGAGTGTTTAAACCTTCACCCGCACACCTGCACACACACACACACCAATCCCTGTACCCCCACCTCCCACACACACACACTGATCCCTGCACACACTCCCGATCCTTGCACACACACACATGGCATACTGATTCCTGTGCACACAGCCCCAGTCCTTGCATACACACCCCACCCCCGATCCCTTCACACACACACACACACACACACACACACACACCCCAGTCCCGGGACACACAGCGATGCACACATTCACCCACACACTGATCCCTGCACACACACACACACCCCCCTCCCTTGTGTGACACGCAGACACACACACAGCTTTGCCGCATACCCCCCCTTTACGCTGCTCTCTGCCTTTGCCATCCCTGTGTGTGAATTTCCCTCCCCGGTGCGCCCTGCGCCTTCTCTTTGCACATCTGGGTGGCTTTAGCCATTTTCCTTCTGCAGTTTAAAGCCCCCGACCCCAGGATCGGTGCCGACAATGAGCCTGCGGTGGGAAACAGCCTGTCCAGTGCCGTGGGACGTAACATTCGTGAATGGGGTTTCTTCACGATGTGTTGGATTTTTAGTTGAAATCCTAATAAAAGGGTCGTTAACGGAGGGAGGCGGGAGGGTCTGACTGTGTGGAGGTCTCTGAGATTTGGAGCTATAAGAGGCGGCTTGGGGCACTAGACCTGGGTCCCGTTTGCGGGTCCATCACTTCCTCCCTCTGTGCCTCACTTTCCCTACCTGTAAAATGGGGATAATAATCCTTCCATGGTCTGTCTCCCACGGTCGGGGTCTGTGTGAAACCTGGGCTGGGATTGAGGCCTCCCTGGACCAGCTAACGCACAGACAACTAATATGATCGGTGCCAGTTGTGCCAGCCGCCCAGACCTTGACCCTTGGCCGACCCGCAGTGAGACAGTCCCTCCCCACACAGCCCAGCGTCTGAACAGATGCTGCCAGAACTGCATCATGGATTGGGGTGCCCCCTTCCCGTTCATCAGCTCTGTGGAGCCGGGGCAGCCTTTTCGCTCTGCATTCGTGCAGCATCTAGCGCGAGTCGGGCCCAGTGCCTGACTGGGACGCCAAGGCCCGGGACAGTAGCGGGAACTGATTTCCAGGTTCCTTGGCCAGGTTTGAAAATCCCCATCTAGGCAGGAAACTGAGGCACAGAGAGATTCAGTAGTTTGTATTTGCAAAGAAGTTAAGAGTCTAATTCCAACTGGCTTTCAGTGCAATTTGGGGAGCCTTATTCCCTTAGGCTCCTTTGAAATTCCTAGTCTAAGTGATTTACTTGCAGTCTCTGGTAATGGTGGGCTTTGACCCTAGGTTTCTTCAGTGGCAGTCCCATGTTTCAACCACCCGGCTGCATGCTACTTTAGACAGCTGCTCCTAGGGTGTTGTTTCCCAATGTGATCATTCCCCCCATCCCTCACCCCCAGAGGAATTGATTGATGGCCTGTACCACTTCCGGGATCGCTACTTTGAAAGCCACGGCGTGGAGGACGCCAGGAGAAAGTCGCAGGACGTGTGGGAGGAAATGCAGCAGATGCTCCAGCAGATGGGCGAGATAGAGACCGGTAACTGGGTGCAGGAGGGAAATGCAAAACCCCTGCCCTAGATGGGGGGAAAGGATTTGACATCCTGTTCTCCACCCCCACACGCCGGCCAGCCCCGGGGAGGGAATTGGGGCTGGTGCCCCCTAGTGGGGAAAGGCCCAGGGCCCCATTTCTCACCCCCCTGAACCAGCTGGTCCCCCATGCCCTGGGGCTGGAAGGGACCCGTGCCCAAGCTGTGCCCTCCCTTTGCGGCTCTGTCTCTCCAGGCTGTTCCCAGGAGCGGGCCCGGGCACTGATGCTGAAGGGTCCTGGAGAAGAGCGCCCCCTGCAGCCGACAGAAGACAGGGCACTAACTACCACCTGGCCATAGGCGCTCAGGACCTGCTGGTGAGCATGGCCCGGTCCTCCCTGCTGCCTGCTTAGTGCTGGCGGGGTTTATAGGTTCGGGCCTGCAGGAGGAGGGATGTGGGAAGACACCAGAGATAGCGGGGGGGCATCGGGGCCTTTGTCGCAGCACACTGGGGGCAAGGTGTCTAGCCAACTCCCTGCTTATGGGAAGAGGTGGAAGTGCCTTTAAATTGAGGGAGGGGGATCGCTATTTCCTCTCCGATAGCTACCTACACGTTCAGGAAAGCAGAAGCCCGTTAGCGGCGCATGAGTGCCCAGCAAGGAAAGAGTTAATTTTGACACGCTTGCTGGGAGACTAGACCACCTCTCAGTCTTCTGTAACAAGCGGGGTGCAACACTCTGGCTTCTCAGGTTTTTTTACAGCTGCCTAGGGGATCTGGGCGCCTGCTAAATTTGGGAACCCAGAGCCCTTAGGCAGGTTTAACAACCTCAGCCCACAAAATGGAAATCGCCATCAGTAGGATCCAGAGTGAACAGTGGCATTTGCCCTGCCTCTGAGATGGGCTGGGAAACTTCAGCCATCAGTAGGGTTCAGAGTTAACCCCCTTTCTGACTGACTTCTCCTGTCTCCACCATACAACAAGAGTTTCTCCTTCCCTAGGATCTTCATGGAGACCTCATGCCTGCTGGTTGTGAAGGCCACTGTGGCATACCAACCCATCCACGCCCCTTCTATCTGCACCTCTTCCCTACCATGTGTCTCCACAGCCTGGCTCTCTGTGTATAGACACCAGGTCTGACCTGGGGCCCGCTCTCTGTGTATAGACGGTGGTTCTGGGCCGGGGCCCAGCTCTCTATCTATATAAAGCGGTGGCAAATTTATTTTGGAAGGTTTGTTTTGTTTTATAATTTTTTATGTTTGTTTTTTTTTCCGTTGTTTTCTAATGAATAAAATCCATCATCGATGTGCTTCAGGGCTGGGGAGGCGTGTCTGTCTCTCTGTCCCCTTCCACTGTCGTCTGTCTGTCAGTCTCCTTAACCCCCTGTTGGCGATGTGTTGGTTGTTTTGGGAAGGTAAAGGATGAGGCTACAGCAGCCCAGCGTGTGGCTGCCCGACAGGCGCCGAGGGACATCTGCCCGGATGGATGAGGAGGCCAGGGCAGATCCACAGAGAGATTCACCGATGACCAGAAGTCCAAGGTTGAGGGTCTGTCTGCCCGGCTATTGGACACCCGCGGCTGCCCCAGTGCCAGTCAGATTGGGCTGCGGGGCTGTTTCACTGCTGTGTAGACATCTGGCCTCAGCTGCCGCCTAAGTTGGAGGGTCCCTGCATTGTGGCTGCTTCGGTCCTGGCCCAGCTTAAGGCCAGGCAGGATTCCCAGCCCAGCGGGCGTGCTCAGAGCGTGCTGCGGCGCGCACGTCTCCGGTTCAGGTCCTCCCTCTGCCTGATGTGGGGCCATCTCACCCACGCTAAGGCCCTGCCCACCAGGCAACACGGGAGGGGGGTTTCTCCTCTAGGTCTTTCTCGGCCTCCCGTGGAAGCTGCTCCAGTCATGTCAAATAAGCTGTGGGTCAGTGGTCGGGGCACCCAGCCAGGAGGGGGAAAACCAGGCACAAGTCCCTGTGTTGACGACTGCTTCAGAAACAGAGCCAGTCCTCCCCTGCACCACCCACTGCCCTGTGTCATAGGAGACGTGGGGACAAGTCTCCCCCCATCATGCAGAGGAGGGCTTGAACCGGGAGAGATTCTGCACCTTCTCCCAGGGCGCTCTGACCCATGGGCCCCTCTCACGGGGCTGTGGGTAGCACTGGGCAGCGGGACAGCTAAGCAGCTGGTGTTGCACGGCCGAGTCTAGCCCCGTGTTTCTCCTGCCATGGGAACAAGGGGCAGTGGGGCTCACAGGAAAGAGATAGGGGGCCTGGGAACTTTTCCAGCAATTTTCCCCCCTGGGCTGGCATGTGCTGGGTTTCTACCCCATTGAGTGCATAGCTCAGATGGGGAATGGGAAGCTCCCTGCCCTGGAGGACAGTAGCTGACCCTTCATTTCGGGATCTTCATCTCTCATACCTGAGTGTGGGGTGTGGTCCCAAGGCCCCCACCTTGTGCTGGATCCTGGTGGACTAGCCCCCGGGGCGGCAGTGACGCCCACCTGCTCTCTGCAGTGGGTCTTGTGTAACGAGTGGGGTGGTTCTCAGCAGGGCAGGGCTCTATGTGAACCTGAGGCTAAATAGCTCTGCACATCGCCACAGACCAAGAGCTGAATGAACCCTGGAGACTCAGCTCCTCTCTCTGCCCAGGCCCCTCACTCCTGACCCCCAGATCCACCCCGCTCCTCGCCCTGGGATGTGCGCCCAGCTCCCTTAGGAGATGAGATAACTTTTAATGGCCTAGCTCCAACTTTTCAAGCAGGAACCAGCGGCAAACTCCGCTCAGCTGTTTAATTGGCTCTGCCAACCGCCCAAGTTATCAATATGCAGAGAGAAATGTTGAGACATCAAAACAAGGCAGATCCACCGGGGATTTGCAGTCTGGTCTGTACGATTTGTTAAGTGTCTCTAACTCCCCTGAAAAATAGTGGAGAAACACCTCGCAGAGGTGGACAGCTTCTGTTAATACCTAGAATTTACACAGCGGCTGTGAGGTCTAGTGGTCAGAGGGTTGGACCGGAAGCCAGAACTCTGGGATTCTTTTACCAGCTCTCAGAGGGCAGTGGGATGCAGTGGGTAAGAGCAGGGTGGGCTGGGGGTAGTCCAGGCTCCTGGGTTGTATCCAGAGCTGGGAGGGGAGTGGGAAAGTGGCATCTACTGGGGTTGGGATTCCTGAGTTGAGCTCTCGATTCCTGAGTTGAGTTTAAATCAAGAAGGGCCCAGCAGATCATCTAGTCTCAACACCTGTAGATTTCATGTCACCACCTAGCAACTGAAGTTAGACCAAGAGGTTACAAATCTCAGGAAGTTCAACTATCATGTGCCACAGGCGGAGAATAGGAGGGAATGATGTACACCATCTGTAAGGACCCCGTGGTGCCAGGGAAATGATTAAAGGAGAAACACCCAGCTAATCCTAGCAACTGACTGGTACCCACATAGAATCATAGAAGATGTGGGTTGGAAGGGACGTCAGGAGGTATCTAGTCCAACCTCCTGCTCAAAGCAGGACCAGCCACAACAAAATCATTCCAGCCAGGGCTTTGTCAAGCCGAGCCCTAAAAACCTCTACGGATGGAGATTCCACCACCTCCCTAGGTAACCCATTCCAGTGCTTCACCACCCTCCTAGTGAAAGAGATTTTCCTAATATCCAACCTAGATCTCCCCACTGCAATTGATACCGTTGCTCCTTGTTCTGTCATTTATCACCACCGAGAACAGCCTAGCTTCATCCTCCCTGGGCCCTATTTCAGGTAGTAAAAGGCTGCTATCAAATCCCCCCTCATTCTTCTCTTTTGCAGACTAAACAAGCCTAGTTCCCTCAGCCTCTCCTCAGAAGTCCTGTGCTCCAGCCCCCTAATCATTTTTGTTGCCCTCCACTGGAGTCTCTCCAACTTTTCCACATCCTTTTTGTAGTGGGGGATCCAAAACTGGACACAGTACTCCAAATGCAGCCTCACCAATGCCGAATAATCACTTCCCTCGATCTGCTGGCAATACTCCTACTAATACAGCCCAATATGCTATTAGCCTTCTTGACAACCAGGGCCCACTGCTGACTCATATCCAGATTCTTGTCCACTGTAACCCCCAGGTCCATTTCTGCAGAGCTGCTGCCCAGCTCATCGGTCCCCAGTCTATAGCTGTGCTTGGGATTCTGCCATCCTAAGTGCAGGACTCTGCACTTGTCCTTGTTGAACCTCATCAGATTTCTTTTGGCCCAATCTTCCAATTTGTCTAGGTCCCGCTGTATCCTATCCCTACCTTCCAGGGTATCTACCACTCCCCCCAGCTTAGTGTCATCTTCAGACTTGCTGAGGGTGCAATCTACTGCGTCCTTCAGATCATTAATGAAGATGTTGAACAAAATCGGCCCCAGGACCGACCCCTGGGGCACTCCACTTGTGACCGGCTGTCAGCTAGACATGGAGCCATTGATCATTGAGCCCTATGCTCTAGCCAGTTCTCTATCCATTTTATAGTCCATTCATCCAACCCATACTTCTTTAACTTGTGAGAGACCATATCAAAAGCTTTGCTAAAGTCAAGGGATATCACATCCACAGCCTTCCCCTCATCCACATCTGACAAAGTGAGTTGCAGCCCACAGAATCTTTTGTAGGCCCCAGCACTCTGATGGAAGCCTGAACCAGAGCAGGCCCAGACCATAAATACGCATTTGAAGCTTAAAAGTTAATCCTCGCACTGAAAAAAATAAAACCAGTCATTATAAATAGGAATGTTCCAGACACATTAATTGTTTGTTCATGCCACCCCAGGCTCCATTATAATAACTGACAGCTTGAACATATGAGTGGAAACATCCTATCTAAAAATTTTGTGATTTAACATTTATTACACATTGGAGCCCTGTTTGTGAAAATCTACGTATGAGTGTTTAAGAACATCCTGAAATCTAATTGTGATAATTCACAAGTAAAGTAAGGTGCCCAATGCATACCAGGAATGTAGTTAATGTGTAAATCATGAGGCAATAAGAAGGCAAATAAGATTTATTTTATTTCCTGTTAATAAAAATCACATTAATAAAATTAGTGTACATATAAACATTTTATTGCATTAGGTAGTAAATATAAAATAATATACCAATACAATAAAATAAAAATGTAATAATTTTTAGTAAATATAAATAAGAAGTAAATGTAGTTTAAGTCTGCTGAAATAAAACAACGAAGAAGTAATTGCTGCAGTAATAGTTCTCAGCCTCCAAAAGCAAGAAGAAGAAAAAATGTTTTTGTTTAAAGAACTTTTACATCCCAGATGGCCAAAGATCAAAATAACCCCAAAACACAAAAAAAGTTAACACCCAAAAACAAAACAAAACAAAGTATAAAACAAAAATAAAAAACTGTCATACTTGCGATATCAAACGGAATTAACAACTGCATAAAAAACCTGTCTAACAAAACAAACTCCATAAACCCAAATAAAAATAAATAAGTATAAAATAAAATTAAAAAACCTAAACTTTGGGCTCGTTCTGCAAATCCCAAGAAGTATCGTGTTGCGACCGACAGAGCCTGGTTCCATCCTCGTGTCTGAGTCATCTGGCCAGTGATTCAGCTTGAGCAACACAGAGGCTAATAATTATATCTCTGCTGCAGAACTCTGTGTGCGTGTGTGTATGTGTGTAGAAGTGTACTTTAGGCAATTGTTTTTTCAAATATTTTCTATATTCCTAATAAACGTGGCCTTGTCCCCTGAATAAGATTCTGCTGTTTATTTCATAAGTGTAACACTTATGCCCACATAAATTTATTAGTCTTTAAGGTGCTATAGGACTGTCGTTGTTTTGCTGTATACAGACTAACACGGCTACCCCTCTGGAACTATATGGTATGTTTTTTAACCTTTAATCATTCTCATTGTTCTTCTCTGAACCCTCTCCAATTTATCAGCATTCACGCCACTGCCAAATATAGAGGTAAAATAACCTCTGTATTCCAGCTCAAGGTTCCCTTGTCTATACAATCCAGGATTGCATTAGGTCTTTGGGCTACTGTGTCACATTGGGAGCTCATGTTCAGTTGATTATTCACCAAAACCCTCAAATCTTTTTCAGAGTCACTGCTTCCCAGGTTGGAGTCCCCCATCCTCTAGGTATGGCCTGTCTTTGTTTCCTGAGGTATACATTTACATTTAGCTGTATTTTATCACACATTGTTTACTTTCACCTTATTTACCTAGAGATCCAGATTGCCCTGAATCAGTATCTGTCCCCTTCAATATTTACGACTCCCCCAATTTCTGTGTCATCTACAAACTTTATCAATGATGATTTAATGTTCTCTTTCAGGTCAGTAATAAAGGTGATAAATATTGTAGGGCCAAGAACTCATCCCTTCTGGACTCTGCTGGAAACACACTCACTCACAGATGACTCCCATTTACAGTTAAATTTGAAGACATATCTGTTAGCCAGTTTTTAATCCATTTAATGTGTGCCATGTTAACTTGATATCATTTTAGTTTTTTTAATCCAAATGTCATGTGGTACCAAGTTAAACTCCTTAGAGAAGTCTAAGCATATTACGTCAAGGGACCCTAAGGAAGTTTGGTGCCCAAATCCTTTCATTGTAGATGAGCACCTAACTCCCACAATCTAGTAACAATTGTGAGTTGCTGAGACACTGTGGTCTGAGGGCCCATACATAGAAAGTTCTATGGGAGTCGTTGGTTTAACTCTCCCTCCTTGGAAAAGCCCAGTCAAAGTGGATCAAATCAAACAGTGGTCAATGCAATTAGACTCAGATCTCAGTAGTAAAGCTTGAGTAACCTAATGGAATTATTAAATTATAACTGAGATGTGAAATTTCCGACTTGAGTTTGCATGAGCATCTTAACTTTGAAAATCTCCAAGGCCCGTGTCTCTGAGGCCACAGAGACTATATTTGACTCAATCTGCTTTGGAAAGCGTCAGTGCTTTAGTGCTGTTGAATGCTGATTTGACATCTCATGCTTATTGGACAAACGTATCTTGCTGATTAGGTAAGTTTCAGCATCGTTGTATCCTTTCAGTCCATGGGACGTATTCTACTTCCATTATCCAAGTGTAAATCAAGAATAACTCCACCGGTGTGAGATCAGAACCATTTCCCTAATACTGGATGTAAACGGGACGTGTTTTTAGGATGACCAGATGTCCTGATTTTATAGGGACAGTCCAGATATTTGGAGCTTTGTCTTATATATGTGCCTCTTATCCCAGTTCCAGTTTTTCACACTTTTCACCCTACATGCTTTATGGGAATGATTCTCACATAATGCAAATTGACAGAGCTCCATTGATTGTGGGGGAGTTACGGCAATTTATGCCAGCTGAGATATCAGTGCAGTTTTATGAAAGGTTTTCTTTTTCATTTGTCTAAACAACTTAACACTGGTAATGAGAAAAAGGAGGAGAAAGGGTTATGCAATGAGTCAAATTCTGGTCTTAGATAACATTTTCAAAATCACCTCATTTGGGAGATTTGGGTCCCGTTTTCAAAACTGACTATGGGATTCAAAAGTGTAAGTTTCCATAGAAATTAGTTTTTTGACACTAGTGTCATGGTTTTGCCATTGGTTGAGTTAGCTCTGATTGACAGTTTTTTTATTGGAAAAAATCCATTTTGGATAAAATATATTTTTTAAGGAAAAAATCTGTTTTTATAGAATATGCTGGGCTTTTCAGTTATTTGATGATACCCTTTCCTCAGAACACGGGCTTTTTATTTTATTTTTATTTTTTTTACAAATACAAAATACATTTATTTTCATCAATAATTTCCATGGAAAAAATCATTTCCCTTTAAATCATAACCAAGTCAGGAGAGTCAAATCCTTCAGGTCCTATGTATGCACTATTTTTTTCCCCAGGGTTGATCTCTTTTGGCTGCGTTGACTTTTATAGTGTTACTCTGGATTTAATCTGATGTAACTGGGCCTGGAAGTTGTCCCGTCACATCCCAAATTTTAGTATATCTTAAATGTTTTGAACCTAACCCAAATGGAAATCAAAAGCTCATTTTTCTCTCATTTACACAGGTATGAATAAGACATAAATCCATCAAAATCAACACAATTACACTTTGTGTACAAAAATCAATTACACTTGTGTAGAAGAGATAGCTGGTTTTTGGTTTTCTTTGACAATAAAAAAAAAGGGTCTGATTCCCATATTGTGTAAATTGTCCATAGCTCCACTGGAGTCAATGAGTCAGATCTCCACCTGGTATAACTCAGCCTAGCTCCACTGAATTCATTTTACTGCAACTGAGGATCCAGTCCAAATATTTACTCAGTTTTCATTTGAAAAAAATTAGCTGGACAAAAGAGCCACCATTTGGTTAACCAGAGAACATCAGAACATAGGTAGCTAGGAGTGTCCACACTGGAGCACACCCCTGGTTCATCTTGCTCAGTATCAAGTCTCTGACAGTGGTCAGTACTAGATTATGCAGAGGCTGATCCAAGAATCCTGGGGAAGGGAGATGTGGAGTAATCAGCTCCCCACGAACATCTCATCTTGATCTCTCAGAGAAGGTGGTTGAAGTTTGAGATGTTGCTTCTCTTCCAAAATTCATGTTTTAGCATTAACTATGGTCACTCTGAGTATGTTAGTTATCCATGTAATGGGCCAGTCTCTCTTTGGATGATCCCACTTTGAACGTGCGAGGCAGAGGTAATTCTCATCCCTCATGCCTGCTTTCCAAGGGGTTTCCAACATATCTCTGAACTGGCTACACACAATTTGGCAGCTATATATATCTGCTTCTGGAATTATCACATGGCAAATAGTATTATCAGGCAAAAGTCTGTGGGACAGTTGGGACCAGATCCTGCTTTCACCTACAATGGTGGAAATTTAAACCAAAGGACAGATTTATTGCAGCGTAACCGAACAGAATTAGACCTAGGAAGTTAAGGCCCTAATCCTGCAAACTAAGGTAGACATCTTGCTTATGCAGAACTTATTGCTTATGCATGCTTTCAGACATTTCTTGTCTGAACATGCATCCATCTCGTCAATGATTTTAGAATGACAGGGGATGCCTAGGGAACACCAGGTCACAGAATCAGCCCTTGTGGGTTTTATCCCTGGGTCTTGGAGGTGAGAGGGATCAAGAGTGTTAGAGCAGGGGAGCTGGAACTCAGGACTCCTGGGTTCTTTTTTTAAACTGTGGTACTGATCCATTGTGTTTTCTGTCCTGGTCCTGTCACTTTTCTGAGTCTCAATTCCTCCCAATTTTCCTACTTTGTGAAGCACTTTGAGATCTCAGATACTATGGTGACGGGGACATATAAGTGCCTAGATTGGTAGATCTACAGAAGAAGAAATAAGAGTAATTCTTAATGTTTGTGTCCATTTTCCTCCTGAATTCTAAGTTACTGTATATTGAAAAATTTCTGCATCTTTCTTTCTTTCTTTCTTTCTTTCTTTCTTTCATGTCTGTTTTGAGTGTGTTGTTTAGCTGTACCCTTATTGAATTCTTTTTGTGAATGCATGTTTTCCATTTGGTGAATTCTCCTCTCTTTCCTGGGCATTAGATGTCAAATCTCATGTCTTTGTGTGTACGCAGGAGGTTAGTTGGTCATCAGTCACTGGAGACTTCATCTTTTCGGAGTTTGGTTGCTATCCTCACAGATTTTCTGTTTATTTGCTTTTGGGTTTTTTGGAGGATTTTTTCTCACCTATTGCTGAGATACACACATTATCAAACATGAAAAATTGTCAGATTTCCCTGTTTATGCATCCCAAAATCACATTAGCTCTTTAGGCCACTGGGTCAGACTAGGAGCTCTTATTCAGCTGATTATCCACCACAACCCCAGATCTTTTTCAGATTTTTGCTTCCTAGGATAGAACCCCCTCTCCCGTAAGTATGACCTACAGTTATTGTTCCTAGATGTAGACATTTACAATTAGCTGTATTAATACACATATTGTTTACTTGAGCCCAATCTACCAGGTGATCCAGATGATCTGAATCAATGACCTGTCCTCTTCAATATTTACCACTCTTCTAATTTTTGTGTCATTTGCAAACTTTATCAGTGACATTTTTATGTTGTTTTTCATGGCATTGATAAAATGTTAAATAGCGTAGGGCCAAAAACTGATCCCTTCAGGACCCCATTGGAGAAACACCAGCTCAATGATGATTCACTGTTTATGGTTACATTTAGAGATCTATCTCTTAGACAGTTTTTAATTAATTTAATATGTGCCTTGTTGTCATGTATGTATGTACATGTATGTTTGTATATGTTGCCTCCTATATATGTTGCCAATATTTGCTCTATTATTTCTACCAACTGCGTCTGAGGAAGTGGGCTGAAGCCCACGAAAGCCTATGCCTGCTGAAATTAAATGTGTTAGTCTTTAAAGTGCTACAGGACTCTCGTTGTTTTTGCTGTGTACAGACTAACATGGCTACCCCTCTGGAACTCTTCTACAAGATATTTTAGTACTCTCCGCATGACCTCCAGCACATGTCATTCAGGTTGAAGTTCCCATGATCATTCCACAGCATCACACTGGGAGCTCATGTTGATCCCTAGATTCTTTTCACATTCCCCACTTTCCAGCATCCACATCCTCTAGGTGGCTTTCCAAGTCTCCATCAAGATATTTGTATGAGCAGTAAAACCTCCATCAATATTTACTTAAACAAAGATGCAAAGTCTTAACTCAATTCTAACTAAAGGTGGAATTTTGTCCCTTAATTTTTAATCTGCTTCCTTTCTTTGTGATTACTCCCAGTCCTTTTCCTTTGCAGGCAGTGGAAGGAGATGATTAACAGAACCACCATGAGCGAGTTCGTTCTTCTGGGATTCTCTGACATCTGGGAGCAGCAGATTTTAAACTCCATGGTGTTTCTACTTATTTATCTAGCAGCTGTGATAGGGAACCTTCTTATCATTGCAGTTGTAGCCCTCGATTGCCAACTTCACACTCCCATGTACTCCTTCCTTTTCAACCTATCCTTCCTAGATCTCTGCTACATCTCTGTCACCATCCCCAAGATGTTAGCCAACTCCCTAACCAACACCAGGTCCATTTCCTTCTTTGGATGCGTCGCCCAGGTCTTTCTGGTTATTTCGCTTGCTGCCACAGAGTGTGCCTTTCTCACGCTGATGGCATACGATCGCTACACTGCCATCTGTTTTCCTCTGCATTACAGGATGATCATGAGCAAGGGCACCTGTGCCCGGATGGCGGCTGGCTCCTGGGTCAGTGGCATCCTATATTCAGTGCTGCACACTGGCAACACATTTAGGTTGCCCTTCTGCCACTCCAATGTTATCGGTCAGTTCTTCTGTGATATCCCTCAGTTGCTCAAGCTGTCCTGCTCTGACACATACGCCAACAAGGTTGTGGTGATCATTTTTGGGGTGTGCTTAGCACTGGGTTGTTTTGTGTTTATCATTGTCTCCTACATTCAGATCTTTTCCACTGTGCTGAGCATCCCATCCATGCAGGGTAGGCGCAAGGCTTTTTCTACCTGCCTGCCACACCTCATGGTCATTAGCTCATTCTTTGGCACTGGCAGCTTTGTGTATATGAGGAAAACCTCAGCGTCTTCTTCCTATTGGGACCTGTTGGCATCTGTGCTCTATGCCGTGCTACCACCTTTGCTGAACCCAGTTGTCTATAGTTTGAGGAACAAGGAGCTCAGAGAGGCTCTGGGTCGGGTGATAGCCAGGATTTCTTTTCCAAAGTGTGGAAGGTCCATTTTTAAATTAACTTGACCCGAATCTTCAGTAACCCTTATTCATGTGAATAACCCCACTGATTTCAGTGGACTTTCTCCTGCTTTACCCAGGTGTGAATAGGAGGGCAATCCCTTCTGTGGTAGACCTAGGAAGGGACTTTCAAAAGCCATCTATGGGAGTTGACCATCTTTTGAAATTCCAGCTTTGAGCTTGACTACTTCAGCTGTAGACTTGGATTCCAACTTCTCCTCAACTTGGGTGGTGCCTGGTCATGGCCGGTTGTTTTGACCAATCGCTCATGGGCAAATAATAAGCACTTTTTAAAAGGCCCTTGTGAGCTTTCCTTGTGCCTTGGCGTTTGAGGGTTTTTCTGCTCTGCAGCCAGGAGTGAGCCTTGCTGCCCGCCCAAAACAGACTTGCGCTAACTCTGCTCAAGCTAGCGGGGTAAGATAGCAGCATGGACATTGCATCGCAAACCGTAGTTCAGCAGCTCAAGCATTGTAGAGCTTGGGTTACAAGCCTCAGTCTCTGCCAGAGCCACAGTGCATACACTGCTACTCTTAGTGTGCTAGTTCAAGCGAAGCTAGTGTGAGTCTGTCTACCCAGGCTAGGAGGATCACTCCCAGCTGCAATGCAGACATGCCCAAGACACCCCAACTATTAATTTCTGCATCTCAGAAGAGGTGGCTGCATCTCCGTGGAAACAGAGTGATGTCTTTCCAGCCTGCCTCCCCCTTCCTTCTGACGCTGTGCTGCTCTGCTCCTTCCAGTTTCTTCATGTTCCTTGTGCTTGTCAAGGGTTGGAGGTCCAGATGACTGAATGAGGGCAGAGGACAAGAGAGCAGTGGACCCTTCATACCCTGCACATTTACTCTGAGATTTTCAAAACCACCGAATGAAAGAAGAAGAGCTGGTTGGAATTTATTGGTCAAAAATGGTCTGTTGACCAAAATGAACTTTTTGGCAGAAGATTCTAATTTTGGTCAAATTATTTTGTTATTCATGAAAAAGAAATGAACAAAAAACCTACAGAAAATGAAAATAATAAAAATCAATAAAAATGTTTGTGATTTTAAATAGGTTCCGTTTCTGAAAAAATTGTTTTCTGGTTTTTAGAAAATGAAAAATGTTACTAGAAATGGAAACACCTGAGTGAAGGCAGTTTCAAAAGCTGAATATTTTACGATAAGAACAGCTTGTGGATGACCCAAATATTTTTGTAAAAATTTGATTTTTTTTCAGTAAGAATTTTAATATGTTGGTAAACAGTTTCATTTTTTGATAAAAGTTTTCTTTTTTCAGAAATGACGTTTCATTTTGGTAAACCATGTTTGAGTTTTAAAGTATGTATCTTTTTTTAACCAACCCTTCAAAACTTTGAATGAAAACAGATAAAAATGAAGAAAGAAAAATCCATCCTTGGGGGAAGGGTTGATTTTCAAAAGCATCACAGGCTGATAGTTATCTAGGTTCTTTTGAAAATACTACTAGGCATGTAAATACATTTAAAAATCTGGTGCTTAGACATTTAGGTGCACTGAAGTTGACTGTCAATAAGGCTGAGTTTTCTAAGTCATATTTTAAAATGGAACTTAGGCTCCAAAGTCACTTTTCAAGATTTTACTCTAAGTGTCTTGCCCAAGGTCACACAGGAAGCCAGTGCCAGAGGGAGAAATTGACTCTAGCTCTTCTGGTTCCCAAGCCAGCACTGTAACTAGTGCACCACCTTCCTGCTTTCTTTTAGCAGCAATGTGCTGACTTTCAATTCATTGTCTTCCCCCTTTTTCTTCCCTTACAAAAAAGGCACATTGAGTCAATCAACCCGTGAAACGTTTCCTCTGTCAGAGCAAATTTAAAGAGTGATGATAAATTTTTATACCCACTTGTCCAAAATATTTTCCTCCCTCTATTGCTATTGGCAAGAACCCAGAAGGCCCTTCCACTCCTTCAATCACAGAGACAACTGGACAGGGAGATGCAGCATCAGAGCAACCCCTGGAGTTCACTTCATCAGTCTGACATTGTAGTTCACAGAGACTTTATCTTCTCACCTGGAGAAGCCATTGGGGCTGGTGTGAGGTGCTTAAATACCTTTACAAATCGGGCTCGGAGTCACTTTGGAAAATGGGATTTGAGCTCCTAAATCTCAAAGATGCTTTAGAAAATTTTAGCCTCAAGGGTTAACAGTGGAGGGCAACGAAAATTATTAGGGGGCTGGAGCACATGATTTATGAGGAGAGATTGAGGAACTGGGCTTGTTTAGTCTGCAGAAGAGAAGAATGAAGGGGGATTTGATAGCAGCCTTCATCTATATGAAGGGGGGTTCCAGGGAAGATGGAGCTAGGTTGTTCTCAGTGTAGTACATGACAGATCTAGGAGCAATGGTCTCAAGTTGCAGTGGGGGAGGTCTAGGTTGGATATTAGGAAAAACTTTTTTCTAGGAGGCTGGTGAAGCCCTGGAATGGGTTACCTAGGGAGGTGGTGGAATCTCCACCCTTAGAGGTTTTTAAGGTGCCGCTTGACAAAGTCCTGTCTGGGATGATTTAGCTGGGGTGGGTCCTGCTCTGAGCAGAGGGTTGGACTAGATGACCTCCTGCGGTCCCTTCCAACCCTCATCTTCTATGATATCAGAGTTCACCCATATTTTAGCCCCAGCGCCTCTGCTGTCCACATACAAAATCCTCTCACCCTGGTTTGGAGTCGCTTTAAATCCAGGGGAGGTATTTCAGTTAGGGATGTGGACTAGAAGCCAGGCTCCATTTTAATTTGGGCTGGAATGTGTCTACTTTGCAGTGAGGACACAAGCTACTGAAAGTCCTTCCCCCACAGCGGTATTTTCCTGGCATTCTACCTACACCCTTCTTGTGCAGCAAAAGTCTCCTACCCGTCTATATACACCAGTTTGGGGTTTAAACCTCATTTTCCAAGTGTCCTGCTCTACAGAGCATCTGTCTTGGAAACCTTCCTCCTGCCATCATAAGCTAGATCCAGGCCTTGCTGCCGATTGGAACACAGGCTGTGGAGAAAAGCGAGGAGCATTCCCAGATGAAAATGCATTAGTTCAATGAGCTGGCAAGTAAGAATAGAGCCCAGTGGAAGTTTTCTGAAGAAACAGAGGGAAACCTCCCAGCATTCCCCCTGGTGAAACCCAGACCTTGCAGGATGCACAGCTCCAGGAAAACTCACCACTAGCAGCTTCCCAGGGGGCACAAAGCACCAGCAACAGTGATCCCTAAGTTTCTAAATTCCTGGGCCAAGGCTGCCTTGTTCCTGGCTGCTGGTGGCTAAAACTGATATTTGCATGAGTTTCACAGCAGAGTGAAACTGACCAGAAGGTTAATTTCAGCCAGCAGCTGCCCCTTGCAAGGGAGCATGTGTCCTTTCAAAGACACTGTGCGCCAGTGTTTCTGAAATGAAACTATTTCAGGAATTTTCAGTTAATGGGTCACAAGCGGAGTTCCCCAGGGGTCGGTCCTGGGGCCGGTTTTGTTCAACATCTTTATTAATGATCTGAAGGATGGGGTAGATTACACCCTCAGCAAGTTTGCAGATGACACTAAGCTGGGGGGAGTGGTAGATACCCTGGAAGGTAGGGATAGGATACAAAAGGACCTAGACAAATTGGAGGATTAGGCCAAAAGAAATCTGATGAGGTTCAACAAAGAAAAGTGCAGAGTCCTCCACTTAGGAAGGCAGAATCCCATGCACAGCTACAGACTGGGGACCGACGAGCTAGGCAGCAGTTCTGCAGAAAAGGACCTGGGGGTAACAGTGGATAAAAAGCTGGATATGAGTCAGCAGTGTGCCCTGGTTGTCAAGAAGGCTTATGGCATATTGGGCTGCATTAGGAGGGGCATTGCCAGCAGGTCACGGGAGGTAATTATTCCCCTCTATTCAGCATTGGTGAGGCTGCATTTAGAATATTGTGTCCAGTTTTGGGCCCCCCACTACAAAAAGGATGTGGACAAGTTGGAGAGAGTCCAGCGGAGGGCAACAAAAATGATTAGGGGGTGGAGCACAGGACTTATGAGGAGAGGCTGAGGGAACTGGGCTTGTTTAATCTGCAAAAGAGAAGAATGAGGGGGGATTTGATAGCAGCCTTTAACTAACTGAAAGGGGGTTCCAGGGAGGATGGGGCTAGGCTGTTCTTGGTGGTGGCAGATGACAGAACAAGGAGCAACGGTCTCAAGTTGCAGGGCGTGAGGTCTAGGTTGGACATTATGAAAAAGTTTTTCACTAGGAGGGTGGTGAAGCACTGGAATGGGTTACCTAGGGAGGTGGTGGAATCTCCGTCCTCAGAGGTTTTTAAGCTGAAGCTTGACAAAGCCCTGGCTGGGATGATATAGATGAGGTTAGTCCTGCTTTGAGCAGGGGTTTGGACTAGATGACCTCCTGAGGTCCCTTCCAACTCTAATATTCTATGATTCTATGATTCTAATTTAGAAACCAATGGGTTTTGTTCTGTATCAGAACAAAATAAAATTTGCAACAACAAAAAAATCAAAATTTCCCCCAGCTCAGAAATCCTGGCTGTCAGCCAGCTCTAGCTAAAATCACACCTGACCAGGGCCCAGGATAAGCAGACAAGTTCTCCCCCAATACACTACACAGCCATTCACAAACCAGCACAGCTTAGTTCAGTGATAAGAACCATGAGATGTGCCCCAGAATTCTGCGTGCCTCACCCAGGTTATTAAAGGGACAGTGTGGACCTGGCTCTCTGGGTATGACTAAAGTGTGGCTTAGCAGTGTGGATGCTCACCCCTGAGGTAAATTGACCTGGGTTCCCATCCCTGGGTGCCTGGACCCTGTTAACAGAGCAATGAAGACAAATCCTGTGTCTCTCTGGGCCTTACTTCCCCATCTGGGCAATGTGGATAGTAGCCCTGCCCTGCCCTGCCCCACAGGAGTGTTGTGAGGATACATGCATGAAAGACTGGAGGCCTCAGCTACTAAAGTAGTCGTGGAGGTCACAGAAGTGTCTTAGGTCACAAAGCTCATTTTATTTCAAACAATGCAGAAGTAACCAGTGGACTCACTTCTGTAAGATCTCACCGAAGACACTAAGTGTAGTGGGGATCAGCAACTGGATCCGAGAATTATATTATGAGCTCTTTTGGACAGGGACCATCTTTTTGCTTTGTGTTTGTACAGTACCTGTTACAGTGAGGCCTGGTTCATGACTGGGGCCCTTAGGTTCTACAATAAATGCACTCATAAATACATGATAGGGGTGAGATTCC
Source organism: Emydura macquarii macquarii (assembly GCF_026122565.2). Classification (NCBI taxonomy): domain Eukaryota; kingdom Metazoa; phylum Chordata; order Testudines; family Chelidae; genus Emydura; species Emydura macquarii. The sequence goes on along the minus strand of NW_027132540.1, from coordinate 312,512 downwards.
TGAAAAGACTTGGTGATCCAGATGCTCTGCTAAATCTGGTGTGATCTTCACACCGGTACCAGGTGCAAGAGTATATGTTGGTTTATGGCTTTCGCTGCGTTTTTATCCAGCATCAGGTGTGTGGCAGAGATGTGTTCCCACCCTGGCACTACACTGTCAAGCCTGGCCCTTAGGACTGATGATGCCACACATCGGAATCAAGGGTGGTGAAGAAGTGTTTACTGATCAAGACTACTCCGTGTGGAGAAGTCAAAAATTTTCAGCCCTGTCCTCCAAGATGCTGCCCACATTATCGGGTTGAACATTTCATGGAAAAAGACCAAGGTCCAGAACCTGGGAGCTGGGCCACCAGAAATCTCAGTGCAGCTGGGGCAAGTACCCTGGAGAGTGCTGATGGAGTCATCTAACTACGCTGCAAGCAGAGTTCAAGCAGGTGCAGCAAACCAGACAGGTTTATGTTACCGTATTTATCAGACAGGTTTATATAATGATTACCGTGCTGCACAATACACCATAGTCTGATCTACACATTGAGCCCCTGAAGTTCAGCCTGTCTTCCCGGCCCTGTCTGTGGAACTGGAAACATTTCAGAGAATGCTACTGTGAAGCTCCTGGACTTTAATCTATATCCTAGAGCAACCTAAATTTGGCTGGTAGGACCTTTCTGCTACCTTTTCCTATGTCATGGTACCTATATGCACCATGACCACCAGCTTCTCCCCAATACCTAAGTCTGTTTAGGTGCCTCGTGGGGTCTGCAACCTTAGCACCCAGCAGAGAGAAGATACAGGACTGAAAAGGTGAGGGAAATACGGCTTTTGCTGATGTTCTCTGCATACCATGTGGTTGCACAGTCACAGATGGATGTTTAGGCTAGGGGCAGATCACCCCTGACAGCTGTGGCACCCCACATCCCTGGTCTGGAGTATCATGTAGCTGGTCTGGTCTCTGTTCTTGGCCAACCCTTCTCAGACTGGGCAGAGCTGGATGGGCCATCTCAGCTCATTGTGTTGGTGATGTATGGAGCAGGTGAAATGCTGATAGAGAGGAGCACAGTGGGGAATGGAAAGGGAAGGGTTACCAGAGAACCAGCTCACATCTCTCAGTCTGTGGTCCTCACTCATCCAGTGCTGGTGGCCTGGCATATCCATTGTTCCCCTGTGATTTGGGTGAATGATGCATCAATTATCATCAGAGCTGATGAACAAAGAAGAGAGTCTCTGGAATAAAGGGGAGGCTTTAACAGCCTTTCCCTTGTGAATTCACAAGAGTCAGTTTCCCATTCAATCAGGCCCATCCATCCTTTTAAGGACCACTCTGATGCTGGCAGACCAGGTGCCAGATCATGCCAAGGCCTCTAATCTTCAACTGAACACTGACAAAGGCCTGGCTGGAAACCAGCCTGGCTCAGCTCTGGGTTAACACTATTAAAATTATTACTTAATAAAATTAGATTTCATAAGAATGTGTTTTGTGTTTAGACTTTATGAAATGCTTGGGAGTGGCTGCACACATCAATTTCACTTGTCATATCTTTATTCCATGTTGTGAGATGTTATTTAAGTGTTTGCTCCGTAATTGTGAACCCCCACCACCCTGAGAGAAGTGTTACCAAGCGTGAAACACGTTTGCCATAGTAACTGTTTTCCGCCCAACTGGCCCATGGACACCAGGCTGACCATTGTGGAACACGCAGTGGAAAAAGGCCTTTCTTAATTGTTGCCTCTGTTCCCTGAAAATAGACTTCAGGTACCCGCAAAAGAGCTCACCTATCGCCCCCTCCCATGCTTACCAAGAGTTACCTCAAAACAGCCCCAACCCACTATGACCAATCTGTTCTCACTGTGTATGGGTCTGCTAGGGTGGTCAAGGAATCTGGGGCTTACCAGGCATTCAGAAACTCCCCAGAGCATCTTGGACCTGTTACTCCCACAGAGAACACGGATGCAGCCTTCTGATATATCATTGTGAGAACTCTGTGTTTCCAAATCAAAGCACCTTTCTTTGGTGCGAATAAGAATCCCTTATAGAACAGCAAGGTAAAACACAAATACTTAATACCAAGCTAAAGATTGCTGACAGCTGCTGGTAAGAGTCTTTTAGTATTACATGTCTTAATTGGAAAAGGAATGTATATATCACACACTTTCATCTCTATTAAGCACTCATACATGATCACTGTCCAATCTATAGCTGTAACTATAACAGATCAACTTTCTGTCTGCTGACTGCAGAAATGTCTCCCTGTGCGCTCTCTGGCTCTGTTGCAAGACAAGGGTGCCCTCTGCTGCTGCAGCTTTTACTTCTGCACCAGTGTCTTCTCCTTCGGCACCGCTTCTTCTCTGCCTTTCACTGCCCACTGACACACTGACTTTTACACTCTCCTGTCAGAATTTCCTAGACACTTTTGCTGATAGCTTTCTGCCAGATCTCATCCCGGCAGTGTATGTGGCCCCGCAATGTTGTTATAAATGCTGACCATTCCCTTTCCCTACAGGTGTCACAATCAACAAATATACCTCACCCCCGCTTTCCCTGCCAGTTTTCTCAGTGCTATGTGTTCTCTTGCTTTCAGCTAACAGAAGTGAAATTGTGCTTTACTGAAATGCTTGCCGAGCAAGGTGGAGGCACAGGTGCAAGCCGATTTACAACCATTTTATTTGATAAATTGACTCCTTATGCCTTATGGTTGATCACAGAATGACTGAGTCGCCAATGTGATGTGGCTGTGAAAAAAGCTGATGTAGTCTTGGATGCATCAGACGAGGTATTTCCAGTAGAGATAGGGAGGTGTTAATACTGTTATACAAGGCACTGGTCAGACTTCATCTGGAACAGTCTGTGCAGTTCTGGACCCCCATATTTAAGAAAGATGAACTCAAACTGGAAGAGGTGCAGAGAAGGGCGACTAGGATGATCCAAGGAATGGAAAACTTGCCTTATGAGAGGAGACTCAAAGAGCTTGGCTTGTTTAGTCTAATCAAAAGAAGGCTGAGGGGAGATATGATTGCTCTCTATAAATACATCAGAGGGATAAATATCAGGGAGGAAGAGGTATTATTTAAGTTCAGCACCAATGTGGACACAAGAACTAATGGATATAAACTGGTCATCAGGAAGTTTAGACTTGAAATTAGATGCAGGTTACTAACCATTAGAGGAGTGAAGTCCTGGAATAGCCTTCCACAGGGGAGCAGTGGGAGCAAAAAACCTAGCTGGCTTCAAAACTGAGCTTGATAAATTTATGGAGGGGATGGTCTGATGGGATAGATTAATTTGGCAATTGACTGATCTTTGACTACTGGTGGTAGATATGTCAATGGACTGTGATGGGACGTTTGATGGGGAGGGGGTTCTGAGTTATTACAGAGAATTCTTTCTTCAGTGTCTGGCTGGTGAGTCTTGCCCACATACTCAGGATTTAACTGATCACCATATTTGGGGTCTGGAAGGAATTTTCCCCCAGGGCAGATTGGCAAAGTCTCTAGGGGTTTTTCATGTTCTTCTGCAGCATCAGACACGGCTCACTTGTGGTGGATTCTCTGTACCTTAAAGTCTTTAAATCATGATTTGAGTACTCTAATAACTCAGTCAGAGGTCAGGGGTCTATTACAGGACTGGGTGGGTGAGGTTCTTTGGCCGGCGTTATGCAGGAGGTCAGACTAGATGATCATATTGGTCCCTTCTGACCTTAGAGCCTATAAGTCTAGTTCAAGTCCTTTCTCCAAAGCAAGGTCACACTAGAGCTAAACATGAACAAAACAACAGATTTACATTTGGCTTTGTTCCTGGTAACATCTCAACCTTTTTTGAGGCATTTGCTAACACTATATGCAACAGAAAACTGGGAAAGTTTAAGGAGCATATCCGCCCAACCTTAAATAATGTCAATCAGTACTCAGATACAAATAATACCTTTGTGTACCCCAATGACTTCAACAGAGGGTAGATTGAGTGACCATACAGATGAGTGTTCTAGAAAGAATACTCATTATCCTTCTGTGTGAGATCGAAGTGTCATGTATCTTCTCCCCTGCTGATGCAATTTTTAGTTACATGATGGAAAAATAAAAAAATCTTGTAGTTCATTGTAAAGACAGACCATCCACTGGTATTAGTGGAAGGAAAATGCAGCACAAATAAAGAGAGTCCAGCTCCATGGCGCCCTGATCTTGACTCGATCTTGATCCTGCAGCAGTTCTACTCCGAATGTTATGACTGCTAAAATGAGCACTGCCCAATATTGCTACATGTTATAACCTTGATACAGTACTGTGTAGTGGTTAGGGCAGGTGGCATGGGAAACCAGGGTTCCTGGATTCTATTCCCAGCTCTGCTGAGAGTGCAGCCTAGTGATTAGGGACAGGGTATATCAGAGATGTTGTGGTCCATTCCCAGCTCTGGAAAGGGAGTGGGGTCTTTGGGTTAGAGAACTGGGCAAGTGGCCCAGATTCCTGTGATATTTTTTTTCTGTTTTTGGCAGAAAGTGTTCGGTAATGGCTACAACAGCCACCTGGGATTCGGGAATCCTATAGGTTGTGTTTCTGATGCTACAGCGAGGTCATCGTATAACCATGAGTGAACCCTTTCATCTACGTGGTAGATGCTATTTCCATTTACAGCAGGGTAAATGCAAAGGGATTCCACTGCTTTCAATGGAATTATCCCGGATTTACACAGGTGTACCTGAGACCAAAATATAACTCTCTGGTCTGCAGTCTCCCCTTTGTAAAATGAGGATAATATTTACCTAACCTTATGCATCTTTGCATGAAAAAGTTATACAAACAATTGGTCCTGATTCTACTTTCCTTCATTTTGGTGTAAATTAAAAGTAATCCTCTTTGGTCAATGCACTTGATTATCCTTTCACTCAGCGCAGTGTAAATCAGGAGTACCCCACTGGAATCAGTGGGGCTGATTACCTCACCCTCCTTTCTATATTACACAAATTTCCATATTACACCAATCTTCACAGGCTAAGGATGACTCAAGGATATTAAGGTGGTTAGCACAAAAGGAGAGTCATTTTACTAGCCTAATTCTGACCCTGGTTCTCATCTTTCCCTCCACAGGCAGCACACAATGTTCTCGGAAAGACAATGTCTAACCAAACCACAGCAACCATGTTCCTACTCCTGGGATTCTCTGATGTTCCTGGGATGCTGATTCTTTACTTTATACTCCTCCAACTGCTTTATCTGGCAGCCCTGATGGGGAATCTTCTCATCATCGTAGCTGTAGCCTTTGACCACCTTCATGTCCCCATGTATTTCTTCCGTATGAATCTGTCCATCCTAGACCTTGGCTCCATCTCTGTCACCATTCCCAAATCCCTAGTTAATTCCCTCATGAACACCACCTCTATTTACTATGCCGGCTGTGTCACCCAAATCTTTTTCCTCTTCTTCTTCGTGGGAGCCGATTTTTCCCTTCTCACTGTCATGGCGTACAACAGATACATCCATCTGCCAACCACTGCACTATGAGAGAGTGATGAACAGGAGAGCTTGTCTCCAAATGGCAGCCGGTGCCTCGATCAATGTTAGTCTGAATTCTGCCCCGCACACCGGGAACACGTTTGCATTAACCTTCTGTGGAGGCAACACGGATCAATTCTTCTGTGAAATCCCCCAGCTACTCCATCTTGCCTGCTCTGACTTGTACCTCAGTGAAACTGGGGCTATTGCCTTTAATGTGTGCTTAGTTTTTATCTGCTTTGTTTTTATAATTGTGTCGTATGTTCGGCTCATTGCCGCAGTGCTAAGAATCCCCTCTGAGCAGGGCCGGCACAAAGCCTTCTTCACCTGCCTCCCTCAACTCACTGTGGTCTCCTTGTGTGTTTTCACTGGCATCTTTGTCTACCTGAAACCCACCTCCGGCTCCACATCAGCTCTGGATCTCGTGGCATCTACGCTCTATTTCGTGGTGCCTCTACTGATGAATCCCATCACCTACGGCATGAGGGAAAAAGAGATCAAAGCTTCACTACAGAAACTGACTGGCTGGAGGTTATTTGCCAAGAATTAATCATCTGTCTTTCTCCAATAAATACTCTTTCACTGTGTGCCTCCTGGTCCATGCCAGTTGTTTCCATGACAGCACAGTTTATATATAAATGGGCCAGATTCTGCTCCCATTTGCACCAATGCAAATCCAGATTCACTCCACTGATGTCAATGCAGTTGGACTGATTTACACCTGCACAATATCTGGCCAAATCCTGATTTTTAACTGGTCTGCATTTTGTGGGAGGGAAGAATCCAGCTTTCATTTTTCGCCTAAGCAGTGCCTATTAAACTAGTTTGATACTTATTCCTGTTTCATGGACAGTAAAAAACAAGGATGGAAGCTTCTTTCCCTTGTGTCTATAAATCAGGATTGGTGTCAAAGGTGTCAGACTGGTGTAAAACTGGAATTTGTGAGAGAAGAATCCGAGCTTAATATTTAGAGCTAGATCCTACACAAAACAGTGGAGTGGCATTGACTTTGAGAGACCTTAACCAATTTACAACACTTGGGAATCTGGCCTATTGACGTCAAAGGAGATACATCCATTTACACCAGGTGGACACCGGCTCCATTGAGTCGAGTGCTATGATTCCAATTTACTCAAGCTGTGTATGTTTTAATATCACAAAGCTCAGTCGATTTAGCTTAACAAAGAAAAGACTAAGGACTGACTTGAGCACAGACTATAAATACCAACAAGGGGAACAAATATTTAACAATGGGCTCTTCAGTCTAGGAGACAGACAACACATATGATCTAATGGTTGGAAGTTGAAGTTAGACAAATTCAGACTGGCAATAAGGTGTGACTTTTTAACCGTGAGGGTAATTAGCCATGGGAACAATTTACCTAGCGTTGTGATTGATGCTCCATCACTGACTATTTTTAAATCAAAGTTAGGTTTGTTTTTTTTAAAGATCTGCTGATGTTGTGGTACTTTTCAGGAAAGGAAGATTTCATTTCCAGGGCTCTTGGTCCAGGACCAAAGTGACAACAGAAGGCAAGTTATAGGCTGGGCTTTTAAAAGTTCTCTAGGAGATTTGACTCTGAGTTCCCATTAATGGATTATTTTTAGGATAGCCATAAGCCAGCAGGGACCATTAGATCACCTCATCTGAGGTTTTTGAGCTCCTGTAGATCATAGGTCATTAAATTGCACACAGTTATCCCTGTATTGAGCTCAATAACTTGTGTAAGTCATGCCTTCCAAAAAGATATCCAGTATTAATTTGAAGACATCAGTAGATGGAGAATCCATCATCCCTTGGTAAATGCTGCCAAGGTGAATTGACTGCCCCGTCCCCATGAATGAGAATTCTGAAAGCAACTTAGGGGATGTAGTTCTGGACCTTATTGAGTTTGTGCCTCATCATATGGATTATCTACATGGCACAAGCTTTTCACTGCCCTGGCTGTTCTGTTATCCCATCCTGAATGGCAGATGCCACATGGGGAAGAGGAAACATTTCCTCTCTGGTGGACATCAAAGACCTTGTGTTAATGGATCCACCGCTACATAGAAGCAATGCAGACATGAATGTTCAAGGAAACAGTGAAGTTCAAGAAATTGGGATGGGATTTTCAAAGGGCCCAAGGGAGTTGGTTGCTGAATACCCATTGAAAATCATGGCCAGTTGAAAATCTCATTCATGCCCAAAAAAACACTTAAGCATGCATTTATCTTTAAGCCTTCAATGGGATTACTCAAATATGTTTAAAGTTAAACACTTGCTTAAGTATTTTTCTGGATCAATGCCTTAGTTCAGATTATTCAAAGGAGATGAGTTTAAGAATCATAATCACTAAGATTTCAGATAGGAATCTATGAAAATGTAGACCAACCGAGGATCTCCCCTTCAGTTTTAAGATGCCTGATTATAATTCTTCAATGTATCCCATTAGGAAAGAGAAACTTAGTTTGACTGGTTAAAATGTAACCGATCAAAACAGCTCAAACTTCACACACTGAATACTAATCAGGATCTGCTTTTAAATGAACTGTAGAGCAAGAAGTATTCACAGAAACTCTTTGGTGACAAACGTTGAACAACAAATATTTTCAAGAAAATCATGATCTAGACAATGACAGTCGTGGAAGAAAAAGAAGCAAAATAATTTTCATGGATGGTCTATTTATTTACATAACCAAGCACTATACTTGAAATATGCAGTGTACACAATTGTATACTGATATGGTACTCAAATAACAATGCCAAACTCAACAGAGACCTGCCACCACTAAGAAGAGTGTCCTAACCACTGCGTTGTTGGAGACTATGATGTGGATCCCACCATGTCTTCTGCTGAAGCTTTTCCACTGTGGATAAACAATTAAAGAGACATTGGAGCACAGGCACTGGGTCTCCCACTTTTTAGAAGGGGGATCTGACCACTAGACCACAGAGTTCTTCCATCTGCCTTTCTCTTTCTGGCCCAATGACTCTTTTAAAATATTTATTCACAGGGGTACAGAATCCAGAAGAGAGATTGACAATAGTAATACACAAGTAAATCAATAATTAATAGTCAAATTCTGTGATCCAGGGCACCTCTAAGTCACATTTGGATCCTTGCATGGATGAGAAGCCACTGGCCAAATCCAGACCCCTTTGAAGTGAATGGCTAAATCCCAATGGTCATGGTTACAGGGCTAGCTGCACCATTGACCCCTTCTCTGGTCTCTCTGAGTACACCCCTCCTAAGATAGAATTCCATGATTCTCCCCCTCTTAAACTGGTCTCAGGCTAAAAACCCCTGTGCTCCAATTGTGGTTTATCAGGAGATCTGACCGGGTTTGGTGCCCGCAGATCAGGAACAGTCAGCATGGTTTCACCCATGACAAGTCATGCCTGACCAACCTGATTGCCTTCTATGACAAGGTGGCTAGCTCTGTGGATGTGGGGAAAGCGGTGTACATGATATACCTTGACTTTAGCAAAGCTTTTGATACAGTCTCCCACAGTATTCTAATCAGCAAGTTAAAGAAGTATGGGTTGGATGAATGGCCTATTAGCTGGATAGCAAGCTGGCTAGATCATTGGGCTCAGTGGGTTATGATCAATGGCTCTATGTCTACTTGGCAGCAGGTAACATACAAAATTCCATAGGGATCTGTGCTGTGTCCAGTTTTGTTCAACATCTTCATTAATAATCTGTAGGTTGGGGTGGATTGCACCCTCTGCAAGTTTGCACATGACACTAAGCTGGGGGGAGCACTGGAATGGGTTACCTAGGGAGGTAGTGGAATCTCCATCCTTAGAGATTTTTAAGGCCCAGCTTGACAAAGCCCTGGCTCGGATGATTTAGTTGGGGTTGGTTCTGCTTTGAGCAGGGGGGTTAGACTAGATACCTCCTGAGATCCCTTCCAACCCTAATCTTCATTGATTTTATGAATGCTGTGACTCCTGGAGTTAGTGATCTGGGCACTTGCCTATAGTGCTGAAACCTTAGCCCGATTCCAAAATTCTTTTTCAATATCATGTTTCATTTGTACAATTACTATAGATTATGTTGGGATGTAAAGTGAACTTGAATGGGCAAGGGTCATGATTATGTGGGAAATGATGCAATAGCAAGACTGACTGAATGAGTCCAAAGAAAAAGTCTTCCTGATATAACTCAAAGACTATGTTAAGCTTCTATCTTGTGAACAGAAACACTGTGAGACAGAAAATCAATGAGCCAAAATTGGTGTCCTGGAGTTCTGGCCTAATTTTGCCCCCGCCCCACACTGCCCTTCTTAAATTTCTGGAAGCTGTCCTGATGAGGATGTGTACTGCTGACAGAAGAAGGGAAGTTTGGACATGAACCATGGCAGTAATTACTGCATCGTTTCCCGCTAACATTTGTTGTTAGCCTTCTGACTTTCCATGAACTTTCACCCATTCCTTGTAGTTGACTTCACAATTAAGGTAAATTTGTAGGCCCTATTATCATAACAAAATCATGTCCCTTGCCCATTCAAGTTCATATCACATTCCAGGGGACACAAGACTGGTGGGACACAGCCCTTGTCTGAATGAGACATGTTCAGAGCACACAAAATGCCATCTCATTCTCTCTCACAGGCATATTTTGACATGCAGCCCTTCCTGCTTTTATTTTTTCTTTCCATTTCTCCCCCATCTGTTCATCTGCCTGTCCATATTTTTCCCTTTATGATTTGTACTTCAGTATCACCCAGGTGATTAAAAAAAACATGGGTGAAATTCCCCTGAAAGTGTCTGCAACCAAGGATCACCACCATCATCTTTTCCCTAGTCTTCAAAGCCTGTAATTGAATTGAATCACGAAGAAGTGAAGTGACTTGCTGTGGTCACACAGTAAATCAGTGACAGAGTTTTTACCCCGGCACCAGACTGTCCTCCCAGAGCTGAGAAAAGAAGATAAGGGTCCCAAATTCTGGCCCATTCTCCTACTCAAACTACTGCTCTCCTCTTCTGGAGTCAGGAGTTCTGGCTTCTGTCTTCCTGTTCTAAACATCTGGCCATAGTCTCTGCCCAGTGCCAGGGACAGAATTCAGAAACTTTGGGGTTTCCTATCCTTCAGAAACCAGGTCAATGCTGACATCTCCTCTGTTTCAAATGTCCTCTGCTCCCCTTACCCTAGCTTAGTGAGTGAGGAGAAACAGTGTTGTTTTTGGTGTATTAACTGGGGATGTGGGCAACCTGGCTTCACTTCTAGGTACTTAGCAACTGTAATCAAGTCACCTCTTAAGTTAAATAAATTGAGCTCCTTGAGTCTATCACTATAAGGAATGTTTTCTAGTCCTTTAATTACTCTCGTGGTTCTTCTCTGAAGCCTTTCCAGTTTATCAACATCCTTCTTGAATGGTGGATGCCAGCATTGGACAGAGTCTTCCAGCGATGACCACACTACGGCCCAATACAGACGTAAAATAATCCATCTATTGCTACTTGAGATTCCCCTGATTATGCGTCCCAGGATCACATTAGCCTTTTTGGACACAGTGTCACACTGGAGGCTCATGTTCAACTGATTATCCACCATGATCCCCAAATCTTTTTCAGAGTCACTGCTTCCCAGACGAGGGTCCCACATCCTGCAAGTATGGCCAACGTTCTTTGTTCTTAGATGCATACATTTACCTTTAGCCATGTTAAAAGTCATATTGTTTGCTTGTGCCCAGGTTACCAAATGATTCTGTTCACTCTGTATCAGTGACCTGTCCTCTTCATTATTTACTACTCCCTCCCTTTTAGTATCATCTGCAAACTTTATCCGTGATGATTTTATGGAATCATAGAAATGAGGGTTAGAAGGGACCTCAAGAGATTATCTAGTCCAACCCCCTGCTCAAAGCAGGACTGACCCCAATAAATCATCCCAGCCAGAGATTAACAGGAAGGTATTTTCAAACTCTTTTCTCTTTGTGGTCTGAAAACAAACACAAGAAGAAAATGATACACTCCATGAACTCTTTAATTAATCCCCTTGTGGCAGAATCCCCAACAAACTAAAGCAGGAATATCTTCATCATGCTAGCAAAGCTGAGGGCACTTCAGAGAATCTTTTATCCTAGTCCTAGTCTCAGTGCATGGTTCAGATATTATATAAGAGAAAGGTTTCTGGGGCTGTTTCATTTTTCCCCTGCCTGTCAAGAGAGCGGTGATCAGCTCTGAGATGTGACTTCTGCAGGGCTCTTTGAGGCAGTCGGATCTGAGATCACTGGCAGAGCTGGTTGTATGAGGTATTGATGCTTGATTCATCAAATCTGCATTGTGATACTAGGGACAAGCATTGTTTATCCGGGGGGGGACGGGACATATTCAGAGACACCCTTCCCCACATAGGAAAAGAAAGACTTGGGAGTGTTGTAACAGTTACCAATTACACACTCTCCCCTGCCCGGCATTATTCTAAAGGGATTTACAGACTTCGTCTGGAGATTTTGGAGGGACCTGAGTTAGGAGGAGAACAGCCAACAGACCCTACCCTACCATGATCATCTGGAACCTTTCATTGCTGTACTATCATGTGTGCTCTTAATAGCTTTAGGCTTCAATACTCAAAGAAAACCCATTTCCCAACTTCAGTGAAAGTTCAGTAGATCTGTCTTTAAGCAGGGGGTACTAAATCTTGTAAATTATCTCTAAATTGGTCCTTGGTATTCTTGAATAGCTCAATTCTGGGGCATTTCAGTGATGTAAGTCTGAGAAGGGTCAGAGCACTAGTTTTTTCTTTCCCTAGCTATGCATCAAAAAACTTGAAAGACCCTGATCATGATAATTGTGGAGGATATGTCTCACAACCCATTTGATCAAATAATGCCATGTATTGATAATAGACTCATAAAAGATGTGGGTTGGAAAGGACCTCAGGTGGTCATTTAGTCCAACCCCCTGCTCAAAGCAGGACGAACCCCAACTAAATCATCCCAGCCAGGGCTTTATCAAGCTCTAAAAACCTCTATGGAATCATAGAGGAAGGATAGATCATAGATCACAACCTCTGCTCTGAGAGTCTAGAATCCCTGGTGTTCCTGGCCAAATCACTCTGCATTGCAGAGTTGCCCTGGAGCTACAGAGACTGGAAGCCCAACCCAGGACCTCCAGGCTCCCAGGTCTGCAACAGGGAGCCTGGAATTTTAAGACCAATTTACACATTCACGTGTATTTTAGTAGACTTTGTAATATAGTAACAGTTCATGGTAGGGAGGTTTTATCTCTGTAACCCCTTAATCAGATGACTTCCAAATTCAATTCCTCTCCTATCTATCCACGATCTAGTGGGGAACTAGCACAAGTTTAGTAATATGGAAGGACATTGGGGTCATCAGGACTTCCTAACGACAGCTGGCTGAAAATCAGAATTTCTGATTCATTAGAAATGTCAAGGTTTTGAAATTAGTTTTGCATGGAATCAGACTGAAACCAATGTTTTTTAGACTTCTGGTGAAATGGAAATCCTGAAAAATATAGTTTGGGAAATGCTGACACATGGTGTTTCTGAAATGAAATATGTTGCCCATGACGACAGCTGCTGATTGAAATGGACAGTCCTATCTATCAGCGTAGATGGAGTTGAGAAGAAAGTCAATTTTTAGTCAGCATCTTTTGGGACTCCCAGGTTCAGAGGCTCCGGAGCAGACCTGCCATCTGGACTGCCAGACTCAAGACTCGTGCCCCAGGAGCCGAGAAGACCTGGGGTCCCTGGCCAAAGGAACTCCTCATGGCAAGGCTGCCCAGGATTCATCGACCCTGGAACCAAATTCCTAGACATCCAGGCTCCCAACTAAATGACAGGGTGCCTGGAAACCCTAAGAGACCCCTGGTGGGGCTGCCCCTAAGCCAAGACCTGGAAGCCCTAGGGTTCATCAGAACCTTGCCTCATCAATATTTCCTCAAAACTGAACTGTTTTGCAAGACATTTCTGATGTGAGGAATGGGTATTTTCTGATGAAACTTTTTTGTACTCCTGACACTTGTTTGCCTCTCCCATACTGAGAACCCCTGGAGTTCCAGACCTCTAGGGCTCATGTGGCCTCTGTGGACTTTGGGAAACCTGCAGAATAAAGACTACAGGAAGATATCTGGAGACTGTGGTTACAGAAGGATAATTTGTGGATAGCCCATTCCTATTCCTTCATTCCAGGATTGAAAATACCTGCTGGTGGGATTGCTCAAGTCTGCTGAGCACGCAGTGTAGAAGTTTGAAAACTAAGAAAATTCCTAATAAAAATGTCTCTGTTAATGCAGAATTATTACTGATTACATATCAGTAATTTAAGGAGGAAATAAGTACCAGTGCATCAGAAATATTATCCCTGTTATTGCTATTCTCAATACAGGTGTATTGTAAAAATACTGAATGGACCAGCAGAATCTCACAACCACAGTGATTGAATTTGTTCTTCTGGGCCTCACTCAGAATCCTGAGCTACGGTATTTTCTCTTCATGGTCTTCTTCATAGTCTATGTGTCCACCTGGCTGGGAAACTTCACTATCATCATCACTGATCACCGATCACCAACTCCACATCCCCATGTACTTCCTGCTGGCCAACTTGCCTTTCCTAGACATCAGTGACTCCTCGGTCAATGCTCCCAAATTTCTGTTGAATCTCCTCTCCCAGCGCAAAATGATCTCCTTCAATGAGTGCATCCTCCAGATGTTCTTCTTCCACTTCTTTGCTGGTGCCATGCCCTTCTTCCTTATGGGCATGGCGGTTGATCAGTATGTGGCTATCTACAAACCACTAAGATTCTTAACAATCATGAATCCGGGCATGTGTGTGGGGCTAGTGGCATTGGCATGGCTGGGTGGATTGGCTCATTCTTCTGTTCAGATTGGACTGATCCTCCAGCTACCTTTCTGTGGTCCCAATGTCCTGGACAATTTTTATTGTGATGTCCCACAAGTCATCAAACTGGCCTGCGCTGATACTCACATAGTCAAGCTGCAGATGGTCTTCATAGGCAGTGTGCTCCTCATCATATTATTTATCATTCTGCTCATTTCATACAGCATCATCTTAGTCAAGATCAGGACCCATATCACAGATGGGAACCGCAAAGCTCTGTCCACATGTGGAGCACAGATTACAGTTGTGGGTTGCATTTTTGTACCCTGCATCTTCATCTATGCTCGGCCCTTCAAGAAATTTACCCTAGACAAGGTTGTCTTCGTCATTTACACTGTAATCACTCCAATGCTGAACCCTATGATCTACACGCTGAGAAACAGTGAAATGAAGAAGGCCATCACGAGACTGATGAGCAGATTCCTGTTCTCAGGCTAGAAAATAAATACATAATTTATCTCTAAATTATCATTTCAAGTAGAAATCAGACCTCATCATAATGGAAAGCAGATGTATACGCCATGTGAAAAGTGTATCTCTCAGAGACGTCACATACTGCACACTCATGAAAAACTTTGCTAACAAATGAGTTACAGACCAAACGGCAAGATTCTACATCGAAGTCGAAGGTGCCAGCTGGTGTAAATTGGTTTAGCTCCACTCTAGTCAATAAGCAAGATTCCCGTCTGGTATAAATTGACATAGATCCATTGGAGGTAATGTGCCAGATGTGAGCTGATGTATCTGGATGTAGATCACTGAATATCTTTCACTAGCTGAGTATCTGACCCTGAAAGTTTCTGATAGAAATTATTTTAGGAATGATTTCAAATAATAAATTATCTATGAAGATCAAAACCTTGACATGAAAAAAATGAAGTATGTTGAATCACCTATGTGTAACAAATAATTTGCTTAGCTGACCTAAGGATATTATTATAGAATACTATCTTAGATTAAGGTAGCTATTCAACATTTTTATGGCATATTGTTGTCTCTTTTATATGTATAGGCAGATTATCCCTCTTATTAATATGACTTGTTTTCAGAATCATTGAATAAAATTCTGTTCTCATATGCAAAAAGAATTAGATTAATACATTTGGCACAATGATTATTTTCTATTTTTATTACTATTTAAATGCACAGGACAAACTAAATTCATCTTTGGTTGAAAAAGCAACCAAAGACAATGTTATTTTAACCTGTGAATTTAAATTAAAACCATTTTAACCCCAAGTCCTGATTTAAAAATACTACAAATAGAGCTCTTAAATTTTTAAAGGCCTTTTGTTGTTAATATATTAGTTAATTGAAAATTTAAATTTACATGAAAAAACATATACATTTCCAAGCACTTACATTGAGAGGAGACATTTTTTTTATTTCTCTTCTCTCCCTGGCCTTTTCTTCGCATAAGCATTTCCTCTTGGAAAAATAGAGGGAAAAATAAGAAGAGGAAAAGAGACAAAATGTAGAAAAAAGAGAAAATCTAAAATACCCCAAACTATTTAATTTAGATTTAAAAGTTTGTATATTTTAAAAAGGAAAATCAGCTCTATTCAGAAACTTCACAATATCTGTATTTGAAATTTTAGAATGAGGGTGGTTTGTTTTTCCCAACAAGCTCTCTAATGACAAGCTTTAGATACCTACAATCCTGTTCTATTTTTAAAGTGAACTAACTGTGGTCTCTGCTTAGCCTCCAGATTGGTACACCATACACATCTGGGTGACATTGTGAGCAGCAAAATGAAATAAGATCTCCAGGAGAACAGCTGGATATTATTTGTCTCTGGAATTTCCTCAAGATGATTTTGAATTAAGTACTTATGACACTTCTGCAAAACCAGTGGAGTACAGAGCAGTATCTCAGGGAAGAATAACAAGGGAAGAAAGCCAGGGGATGGTGTCACTGAGGGCAGGGTGTGAGGGTAGGCTGTGAGAGGGAGGAGGCTGAAGAGTGGACAGTGAGGGCAGCTGGGTGGAGATAAGGCTGCCGGGGGGTATTGAGGACTGTTTTACAGTGACAAGTAACACATCTAGGTAATCTGAGAATAAACGAGAGAGAGCTACAATGAGAGAAACTTGGCTACCTTATGCAAAGGAGGTCAACAGACTTGAGCTGTGTTTGGGAAGATTTTAAGGAAATCAAAAACCAAGTGATATTTGTTGCAATTGGACTGCCCCCAACACAACAAATTAGAATTCTCTTCTCTTCTCTTCTCTTCTCTTCTCTTCTCTTCTCATTTAGTATGGATGGGCCTATTCTATTCTATTCTGGGCCTCAGGGTGAGATTTTTAAAGGTACTTAGGGGACTTATTGGCATTTTCAGAAGCATTTCATTGTCCCAACCCCTTCGTAATCAATGGGCTTTAGGTACTTTGATGCTTTTGAAAATCCTACTAGGTAAATAAATACCTTTAAAAATCTGGCTCTAGTTCTCTGACATCCCCTGCTGCTATCTACACACATCCAGGAATCAGTTCAATGCGCTGCTTTCTGTCACCGGTTTAAGAGCTCGGCCAACCACACACCACATGTACAGCCATCTAGCAGTCATCCCATAACTGTTGTTCTGGACATGGCTTGCAAAAGCTGGACAGACATCCTTTGAATTGAGTGGTTTATCTCAGGTCCCACACGGACACAAAACGACCCCACGTTCCTACTCAAGTGGAATGCGGCAAATTGTGGACACTGATTGTCTACGGGCAGCTAAGTCCAAAATGAGACAAAATTTGAATGTTGACCTTTCAGTCAGAGCTCACCAAAAGGTCACTAGCATCTTTTGCCATGCACATGGCTAAACTATGCTAAAGTGGGTGGGAGGGACTTGGAATAACCACTCCTTCTTCTAACCACTACACCTAACTCCCTTCCAGGGTCAACCCTGGATCAAATTGTGCTCTAGGCGAATCATATCTTTGGCTCTCCCCACCCAGTTGTTAAACTTTTGAATACCTTATTTTTATTGCATTGGTAGACAATTTCATGATTTTGATGCACAATTTGCAGGAAGGATTTATCCCTGTCATATAAGACGACAAACTTGCACATTAGCATCTATAAATCTGTATTCATATATGCTGTAGATAAGCAAATATAAAACAATTCATTTCCACTAAGTTCACAGAATCTTTTTAATGTTAAGAATAGCTGAAATGTCCCTAACAACAAAAAGAGCATCCAAGCCCAGCTCCCCCTCAGCCCAGCACACTAGTCAGTCACCTGGTTCGCTTGTCCCAAATCCAGCCCTACTCCCCTCCTAGAACTGGCATAATCCCCAAAATTCTTGACTCCTGTCTCTAGCTCTGACTACTCAGAATCATAGAAAATTAGGGTTCTAGTCCAACCCCCTGCTGAAAGCAGGACCAACCCCAACTAAAACATCCCAGCCAGGACTTTGTCAAGCTGCACCTTAAAAACCTTTAAGGATGGAGATTCCACCACCTCCCTAGGTAACCCATTCCAGTGCTTCACTACCCTCCTAGTGAAAAAGATTTTCCTAATATCCAACCTAGACCCCCCCCCCCCCACTGCAACTTGAGACTATTGCTCCTAGTTCTGTCATCTGCCACCACTGAGAACAGCTTAGCTTTATCCTCCCTGGATCCCCCTTTCAGATAGTTAAAGGCTGCTATCAAATTCCTCTTCAGTATTCTCTTCTGCAGACTAAATAAGTCTAGTTTCCTCAGCTTCTCCTCATAAGTCATGTGCTCCAATCCCCTCATCATTTTTGTTGTCCTCTGCTGGACTCTTTCCAATTTGTCCACATTGTATATGAAGCTATGAGATCTTGCTATAGAACTGCTACTGAAATATGCTGTAGTTCTAGGTAATGCCCTCAGACCATTTTCTCAAAGACAAAGACACACTTGCGTGCCAGCAAGAGGCTAAAGTGCCATTACTTACTTCATCGGATATTCTCCAGCAAGGGGGGAAGGTATACAAAAAATTATTTACAATTCACCTGAAGGTCAGCTTACAGAGCAAATATGCAATGGATCTCCTGAACTCATAACCCAGCAAATACTTTTCCAATACAAAGGATACGAATATAAGAAGGAGAAAAACAAAGGCCTTTGGTCACCTCTCCTTTCCACTCCTCTCCATCTCCCATGGTATCAACAAATACCTGAAAAACACTGAACTAAGCAGAGTGGTCCGAGGGTGGAAAGAGAAGCAGCCTGTGAAATATATTGCAGCTAGTGGTGAGACAACTTATTCTGCTTTTAGAACTATTAGCCTTGGTAGAGTTTAGAAATCAGAATGCAGTTTTATCTTTTTATTTCTTTTGCAACCAATTCTGACTTTTATGCCTTATCACTTGTCAATCACTTAAAATCTATCCTTCTTTAGTTAATAAACTTGTTTATAGTTATGTAAACCAGTGCATTTGAATTGAAGTGTCTAGGGAGGGTCCATTTGAGACAATAAGGCTGGTGTACATTCATTACTCTTAGTTGTGATGATGAAGTAATTTATAGCTGTATGGCCCAGTGGGCTACTGAATGGTACAAGATGTGCATTTCTTGGTGGTGGCTGAGAGTGATCAGAGCCTGGAAAGGTTTGCTGTTCACCAGAAAAGAGGTGTAAAAGTCATCGCAGGCTGAAGAGCTAAGACGACACATCAGTTCACCAGGTCAGGTTGCACCCTGGGGAATGTCACACTCACCTTATGAGAAGAGACTAAAAGAGCTTGGCTAGTTTAGCCTAACGAAAAGAAGGTTGAGGGGAGATATGATTGCTCGCTATAAATACAACACAGGGATAAATACAGCTGAGGGAGAGGCGTTTTTTAAGTTAAGCGCCAGTGTGGACACAGGAACAAATGGATATAAACTGTCCAAGTTTAAACCTGAAATTAGGCAAAGGTTTTTAACCATTAGAGGAGTGGAGTTCTGAAACAGCCTCCCAAGGGGCGCAGCAGGTGCAAAAAACGTAACTGGCTTCAAGACTGAGCTTGATAAGTTTGCGGAAGGGATGGTATGATGGGACAGCCTACAATGGCATGTAGTCCATCTGCGACTGCTAGCAGCAAATGTCTCCAAAGTCAGGTGATGGGACACTAGATGGGTAGGGCTCTGAATTACCACAGAGAATTATTTCCCATGTCTGGCTGGTGGGTCTAGCTGATAACCATACTGGAAGTTGGGAAGGAATTTTCCTCTAGGTCAGATTAGCAGAGACCCTGGTTTTTTGTTTTTGTTTTTCCCTTTCTTCTACAGGATGGGGCACAAGTGACTTGCTGGTTTAAACTACTGTAAATGGTGGATTCTCTGTAACTTGAAATCTTTAAACCATGATTTGAGGAAGTCAGGAACTCAGCCAGAGGTTAAGGGTCTATTATAGGAGTGCTTAAATGAGGTTCTATGGCCTGCAATGTGCAGGAGATAAGACTAGATGATCATGATGGTTCCTTCTGACTATAAAGTCTATGACTCTTAATCTATGAGTCATCACTGTGCCTCAGTGCATGCGGGAGTGAAGTGACTTAGGTGGCCACTATCAGCAGCAGGCAAGCCCGTTGGTTCCTGATCACTGGGTTGCAGATGAACACGTAGCAGTTGTAAGCCAGGATAGCCAGCAGCATGGCACTGCTGCTGCCCAGGAAGTGGAAGAAATGGAGCTGGACCAGGCAGTTGGTGCAAGAGATGTCCTGGTGGCCTGAGAGGAAGCCGGCCAGCATCTTTTGCATGGTGACAATGGAGCAGAAGATGTCCACACAGGGACAAGTACATGGAGATACAGAAGTGTCATAACATCAACCACAAATTGCTAAGTGTACGTAGACAGAGCTCACATCAGTCACACATGGTTTATTAAATGCAGAGTTGATGCACCCAAAAAACCTTAACTCTACCTTGCTATGACAACAAGAGGAGGCCTGGGGGGAAGTGAAACAAAATCAATGTGGCTTTAAAAATCAGTTTAATTTAAGATGTGTCCACATTACCTAAAAGGCCTCAATCACAATGGGATGTGTATTTGCCAGGTGTGAATTTAAGTCAGAGTAGAGGTTTCACTTTATAGAAATGTTAGTTATAACGACTAATGGGAGGAAATGAGAATTACATCTAAAAAAATTCAATAAATATGAAATGCACATATGTTCAAGATTTCAGTGTTTTTTAACTATATGATAAATTGGATGAGTCTGTGACAGGGCAGAGTTAAGGTGATTTGGGTGCATTTCCAAAGCTTAACAGGGTTTTTATTTTATGTTGTATTAAAACAAATGGAGTAAAAAAAAGAAGAAACACAACTTTCAAACACTTCAGCACCAACACCTACACAGACAAAAATAGAACATGATCAGGCCCCACGAAATTTCTGATGTCACTCAAGAATGTGAAGTATAGGCACAGAATCAGGAGTTGGGTGATTCATAAATGCTCCAGACTGTTATGTATAAAGGCCCCTTGAAATTGTCATTTTCTGGAGCAGAGAAAATATAATTTAGTTGCCCTATCTATCTCTCTCTCTAAAAAGAGGGCTGGCACAAAGAAGACATATAATTAGACTATGGAGTTCATTACCAACAAGGGGAGACACTGAGACAAATAAATGGAGCAACATTTGGAAAAAGATTAAATGAGAATACCAAAACGTTAGTCTCTGTGCTTAAAATGAAATGAAAGACAATCTATGACTCAAAGTGCTTAAATATAACAGATAGAGACACTGGAGGTGAAGATGATGATGATGATGATGATTATAAAGTAGTCCAAAATTAGTGGTTTGGTTCTGTACAAACATTGGAGATGGCCCCAGGAAAAAAAAATTTCCATCAGACAGGAAATTCTATATTTCAGTATTTGTTTTAAATCCCAAAATAGGCCCCAAAGAAGAAATGTGAACATTTTTACAAAACAAAAAACTCTAAAATGTTTGGCTGCAGAAATGTCTAAGGCATATCATTTTGACATTTTTCACTGAAACCAAACATTTCCTTTTCAAGTGTCCGTTTCATTTGAAACATTTCATTTGGAATAAATATTTTGACTTAACATGACATGGAGATGAATCGTTTCATTCTCAATTGGTGATAAAATGTCAATTCAAAATGAAAGTTGTGATTTCAATTTGATATTTTGAAAGAAAAAAACAAACATTTCCTGTTGAGAGGAGAAGTTGAAATGGAACCTTCTTCTACTACTACTTCTACATCTTCTTTCGAAGGAAAATCACAGCTTTTTCTTCAAAATTCAGATTTCCCCACAGAAAATTTCTATCATGGTATAACCAAATGTTCAGTTTGGGGGAAAAAGCAGAACTAAGAAACATGAAAGTACTCATGACTCCTGGCATGAAGAATTTACAGTGCAACATAGTGAGGCGTAGGACAGCCTGCGAAAGCAGGAGGTGAGAGGGTAGAAGTTGTGAACATTGATGAGAAAGAGAGACAGGTTTCGCCTTTAAATATTCCCATTTTTCAACCAGCCGTATTCATTTTGTGTGTGAAAGAAGAAATTCTGCCAGTGAAAATGGGAGCATTGTTATCTGGGACCAAGGTTATTCCATGATCACTAACCGACCGTGGGAAGAGATATGGCACTAGCAGTGGGCACACAGATGGAATTGTTCTTATGGACTTTAGATTGGGACTGGGCCGATCAAGCTCCAATGTCCGGCTCTCCACAGCCTTTTCTGGATGAGCTGTGGGCACGTTTCTGGGACTTAAACCATCTAATTGAATTGGAGTTGGGCACCTAACCGCTGTCAGCACTTTGAAAATCTCAGCCTATTGGTTGACCCCTCATTTACCCCAGTCCACATCCTCTTTCAGCCAAACTTTGACTACAAGTGTTGCATTCTGAGTCACATCTTTATACACAGAGGCAAGATCCTCAGCTAGCACATCGCCGTGTAGGCCTGTTGATTTCGGGGCAGCTGAGAGACTTGCATTTCACTGGTATTTTCCCTAGAGCTGTTTTCACTTCCTTGTTTTTCAGGCTGTAGATGATGGGGTTTAACGTGGGTGTCAAGATGCTGTACTGGATGGAGAGCATATCATCCAGCACCACAGAGGAGACCGAGCTGGGTTTTGTGTACCGGATAAAACCTGTCAGATAGAATAAGCCCACCACAATCCGGTGGGAGCTGCAGGTGGAGAAGGCTTTACACCTGCCCTCTGCTGAGCGTATCCTCAGGATGGTGGAGAGGATGTGAATGTAGCAGACCAGGGTGAGGAGAAAGGCGCTCGATCCCAGTATCACAATACAAGTAAGAAGCACCACTTGATTGGTGAGGGTCTGAGTGCAGGACAGCTGTAGCAGAGCAGGGAGCTCACGGCTGAAATGGTTGATTTGATTGGGCCCACAGAAATACAGCCTAAGGGCAAAACTGTGTTAAGCAGGGCTTGGAAGATGCCAATTGCCCATGCACCACTCACCAGCTCAACACAGCTCGCTTTGCTCATCGTCTCCATGTAATGCAACGGGTCACAGATGGCAGCGTAGCGGTCACAAGCCATGGCTGAGAGCATGAAAACTTCTGTACCAGCTGAAGAACATCTGAGCAATGCAGCCATCGACAGAAATGGTTTTGTGCTCGTCTAGGGAATCACCAATATCTGAGGGACAATGGCTGAGGAATAGGAGATATCAACCAAGGATTAAATGGAGCAGGAAGAAGTACATGGGAGTCCAAAGGTGAGAATCAGCTCTTATCACCAGCATGATCATCATGTTCCCCCACAGGGTGATGATGTAAATAACTAAAAAGAGCAGGAAGAGGAGCTTCTGTCCTGGCTCTGTCCCCTGCCTCGTCTGAGGGCTCAGGCCCAGCTGGGCACCTCAGCTCTCCTGGTTCCCTGAGCACATGAGAGACGCACTCACACTTTCAGCTCTTCATCCCAGACCCCCACTGGACACTGCCCCCTGCCCATCGGGGTGACCTGACGCAGCTCCCGGAGCCTGGCCCAATCTCACCTGCCTCTACAAAATGCCCTTGGAGATGGCTCTGGTTGGGGGTGATCTGAGACAGCCCCCACAGCAGTGGGCCAGCCCAGGGCCAAGCTGGCTGGAGTGGCTCATGAACGTGAATACCAACCTCCGGGCAGATGGTTACCAGCCATGGCACAAACCCCAAACTGGCTGCATGACCTATAACTAGATTTCACCAAGTACCAAGTACCAAGGCCTGAACCACTATAGCAGCCTCAGCATGGAGTCGCAGACAGTCCCTTGGGCACCCCGGCCTATCTTGCCACCCAGGCCGGATTGCTTTTGTGATAGACGGTTCCTTACACCAAAAATCACAACACTATTCAGGCTACTCCCGGTCCCAAAGGACCAGTCACTTGCCCCAGGTCAACTGGAGCTTAGACCTCCCACCAAAGACAACACTTCTAGCCAAACCTGTAATAAACTAAGTAAAGATTTATTAACTAAGAAAAAGAAACCAGAGAGTTATTTACAAGGTTAAAGCCTTGTTTATTTAAAGTCTTTATTTCCTTCTCCTGGAGTTCAAACTGATGGGACAAGTGTTTGTTGATTGCCCATACACAGCCCTGGAGAGGAGACAGGACCAAAGCCTTTGTCCTTTGGGGTTTCACAGTGGCTCATCTGGTTTCAGCGAGTCTTCTTGTGTGCAGGACCAGCACTTTGCTTCAATCAACACTTCTTTCCTGTTCGGTGAGTTTCACAGTTACAGAAGTTTACAAAGCAGACACTCACTATAACTTTATACCAGGGGATACAGATGCTATAGGTGAAATTAATACATGCAGGGACTTACAAGGATGTCAGAAAGTCTAAACACTAAATACATTTTTATCATTTTAATAATGATTTTTGCAATGCTAACCCACAGGTGAGCCAGGCTGAGTTCCAGTGTTCCAGTGTTCGGTGAGGCCTACGGGCCCTGACATGAGCTGGTGCCTGATCTGCCAGCACCACTCCCATAGAGATGGCTGTGGTTCCTCCTGGGCTCCTCATTTTATCAATACTCAGCATGAATCTCCATGTGCTTCTGAGACCCTTTGGAATTTTACAGAGGTTTGACAATAAGCAGTTCTCCAATTCATGGCTTGTGCTAAATTCGGCATAAACATCTTCTGCGGCCTCACTCCGGTAAGTAAGCCATGTTCAGGAAAGGGGCACCGTGACATGCAGGGGAGGTGCTGGTGTGAATAAGAACTTCCTGAGTGAAAAATGATGGCTTGGAATGAGAGCTAAAAGTACTCAGTGCTGCATTTCAGACACTCATAGTAAGCAGCTCAGCCTGTGCTTATACAGCACCAAGCGCAACGTAACCCTGGGCCACAACTGAGCTCCTGTGTGCTACCCTAGCACAAATAATAAATTACCTTTATAATATAAGCAGGAAAACTGGTTAGAGTATTTTTCCCTCAATTAAATTTTGATGAAAATGTTGACTATCCATCAAAAACTGGAAACCTAACATTTTCTGCTGAAAACGGAAAAATATTTTGGAAACAAAACAAAACAAAAACCAGAGAAAATATTGGTGCAAAAACCAATTATTGGAAAGAAACTTTTTGAAAGAAAGAAAGAAAGAAAGAAAGAAAGAAAGAAATTTAACACCCCAAAATATTGGTGCAAAAACCAATTATTGGACACATTTTTAGCTTTTCCAAAGAAACTTTTTGAGGAAAGCAGACAATTAGTCTGAACTTTGTCCTGTAGTCAAAAACCCAATTTTCCTTCCAAAAAGGTTATCACATTGAATGTGCTGCTGTCTGCAATCACTGACTGGAGTTCCTGTCTTCCAGTACTATCCTACTCCCTCTCCAATCTGCTTTCCATCCCTTGCGCTCCACTGAAACCCCTCTCACCAACGTCTCAAATGGCCTCTTCCTAGCCAGATCTCACAGTCAGTTCTCCAGTCTCCATTCTCCGCTGCCTTCATCTATCAGCCACTTTTGAAAACACAGACCGTGCTCTTTTTGAATCCTGTTCTGCCCTGGTTTCTGTGACTCTGTCCTCTCCTGGTTCTCCTCCTACCCTCTAATCGCAACCTCTCCAACTGACAACTGACAAACTTACCTCTCTACTCCAGACCTGTCTCCTTCTGTCCACACTGCAATCTTGCACCGTCTCTCTGACACCTCCTTGTGGCTGTCTAGCCATCAGCTCAGCATGGCTCTTGGATCTGTCCCCCGCCCCACGTCCTCCCAGCATCCTCTTGGCTATCACTGTGGACAGCACCGTCATCCTGCCTGTCAGTGAGGCCCATCACCTGGGTGTCATCTGGAACTGGTACCTCTCGTGATGGACTCACACCTAGGAGAGGTCTAAATCGTGCAGATTCTTTCTTGAAAACGTCTCTAAGATACGGCCTTGCCTATGCCCCCATCACCTCTAAACCTCTCAGCCAAGCTCTCCTCATCTTACACCTCGATCACTTCAACATCCATCTCTCTGGCCTTGACAAACGCAAGCTTGCCCACTTCTATCCATGCAGAATGCTGCTACAAAGATCATTTTTCTAGCCTGGCGCACTGGCCAGGCCACCCCTCTCTTTCCAGCCTTCCCTTTCTCTGCTGCATCAAGCATAAGTTCCGTGTCTTCACTTTGAAGGCCCAACACAGGCTGTCCTCACCTGACCTACGGCCTATAATTCGCTATCAAGATGTCGACTGCCGCCTCCAGTCAGCCCTGGCTGCCGTTCTTCATTGCCCACCGCTGGCTCTCAGTCTTGTGCACTGTCCATGAGACACCTGCCATCTTAACTTTCCTCTTTGGGTCTGCTACAAGGGCGATCGGTCAACCAAGCTCCATCTCACCTAACCCAGATAAATTGAGGAGGTCGTGTCTGGGACTGACAGAATCCCTTAATTGTTGGGTTTCTCTAAGATACCATGGAAAAAATAAGAGCTAAACTAATAATCTTCATTGCAATGAATATTTACCTAGCTCAGTAAAGGCCTCTGGACCAGTGCGAATCCAGTCCCGTCAACTCCACTGGCAGAAACTCACTGACACCTGACCTGGTCTCTGCATAAAACTGGGGGTGGGCTGTCAAGACTAGATTGAAGAGAGCGAGATGGATGGGAGAGGCAGTAGCTATCCCGTTCTGAACTAAATGCATCCAGTTCATTAAACGCAGCTACAGTTTGGGGTTGATTGAGAAACGTCTGCCAGATTTTCTCACCCGCTTTCAAGAGTTAGCAACTTTCACAACATGAACTCCAGCTCCTCAACCACAATTCAAAGATTAACAGGCCAGTGGGTAACAGGGGGAAAGGAGGAATCAAATGCAATTCAGGCTTTCATAAACTCATACATGTTAAGGCCAGAAGGGATGATCTAGTCTGACCTCTGGCATATCACAGGCCAGAGAGCCTCACCCACCCACTCTTGTAATGGCCTAGAACCACTGGCTGGGTTACAGAACTCCTCATATTTTGATCTAGACTTCAAGTTACAGATAATCCACCATTCACTCTGGTTCAAACCAGCAGATGACCCGTTCCCCATGCCGCGGAGGAAGGCAACCCTCCCCTCCCCGTCCCCCACCAAATGGTCTCTGCCAATCTGACCTGCAGGAAATTCCTTCTTGACCCCAAATATGGTGATCGGATAGATCCTGAGTATGTGGGTGAGACCCACCAGCCAGACACCTGGGCAAGAATTGTCTGTAGTAACTCAGAGCCCACCCCATGTAGTGTCCCTCTCCGGCCGTTGGAGATCATGGCAAATAGCAGTCTCTTCTGGGTTACACACCACTGTAGGCAGTCTCACCATCCCATCCCCTCTATAAAGTTATCAAGCTCGGTCTTGAAACAATGTAGGAGTTTTGTCCCTGCTCCTCCCCTTGCAAGGCTGATCCAGAACTTCACTCCTCAGATGGTTTTAGAGCTTCGTCTAATTTCAAGCCCAATTCACTGATGAACAGTTTACATCCATTTGTTCTGGTGCCAACATTGTCCCTTGCTTTAAATAACAGTTCTCTCTCCCTGCTATTTATCCCTCTGATGCATTTAGAGAGAGCAATCATGTCTCCCCTCAGCCTTCGTTTGGTTAGTCTAAACAAGCCAAGCTCCTTAAGACTCCCCTTGTAAGCTGGGTTCTCCATTCCTGTGATCATCCTAGTTCCTGTGACTGGGACTTGGGCACAAATCAGCCTCTGCCAATCATTTCTTGGGTGCCTACATCTATTAGGATGCATTGGAAATTGCAGCCTCAGATGATAACGTTAAATTAAAGTTGAACACTATGATGCTTACATTATATTGCACTGTTTGTTTAACCAGATACAACCCATGGCAGACACTAAGTGGAGAAATCAAACATCTGTCACGGAATTCATCCTCCTGGGCGTTGGGAATCTCCGTGAGCGGCAGACACTTCTCTTCTTGCTGTTTCTAGGGATATATACATTGCGACCATGGCTGGGAACATCCTCATCATTGCACCACTTGTGGCCGATTCGCACCTTCACACCCCCATGTATTTCTTCCTGGGGAACTTGTCCTGCTTGGAGACCTGCTACACCTCTACCATCCTGGCCAGGCTGCTGGCCACTCTCCTGACTGGGGACAGAACCATTTCATTTAGCAGGTGTTTCATGTAATTTTATTCCTTTGCTTGCCTGGCCGGTACCGAGTGTTATCTCCTCTCTGTGGTGTCTTATGATCGGTATTTAGCAATATGTAAACCACTGCATTATTCTGCCCTTATGAATGGCAGATTTTGCCTCCAGCTAGCAGTGGATCATGGATAAGTGGGTTTCTTGCTAACTCCATAACGATATTTTTCATGTCACGATTAACTTTTTGTGGTCCCAATGAAATCGATCACTTCTCCTGTGATTTCACCCCTGTTATAAGACTCTCCTGCAGTGACTCCCATTTAATGAAACTTCTGGCTCTTATTATGGTGTAAATCAGAAGTAACTTCATGGAAGCCAGTGATGTCACAGAGATGTAACACATGGAATAAGTGACAGACTAAACACAGCACAGTCTCTTGCACGCTCCCCTCCCCCCCACACACTTAGTTCTCTGCCGTCCTATCAGATTCTATATCACCAGTTTGGTCAGATTTTATTGGAGTCATTCTGAGAGTAGTGGTATTTAATTAGCCTCAGCAGTGACTCACAATCCCTTTCCTGCTGGGCTACCTGTTGCTGCCCTGCCCTGATTTTTTAATGGACTTGTTAAACCTGAATCTAACCACGTGGTTACAATGGTGCAACTCCAATGACTACAACGCAGTCACTCCTAACCCAACAGACCCAGGTGCGAGAGGAGAATCAGATCTACCCAGTTAATGGACCATTTAATGTCATGGCAAATCCTGTAACTTTTCATTTATGCCAGTGTTACCTGGGTCAAGTGGCAATACATCATTGGCTTCTTTCTTTCTTTCTTTCTTTCTTTCTTTCTTTCTTTCTTTCTTTCTTTCTTTCCAATAACAGAAATGAAAATACCTAGCTCTTACCCAGCACTGTTCATCAGTAGATTTCAAAGTACTTTACACAGATCAGCGTCATTAGCCTCATTTTACAGATTAGTTTATTGTTTAGGAAAATCTATTGTGCCCTCCTTAGATCTCTTCTCCTAAACATCTGTGTAAACAGGATTTGGACTGGGTGTTTGTAGCAGTATGGCATGTCACCACCACTTTCAAACTGGCATCTGGCTTTTGACTGCCTTAATTTAAAAATTGCCATTGCTGAAAAATCCACCACGGACCCAAATTTAGTGAAATTCCTTACCCAGTTCCCGTATGCTGAGTCTGGATATCAGGGCACAGCATAATGCAGAGGAGGAAATGATATTTGATAGGGCTGGTTGCAATGTTTTTTTAAATTGAAAAAAAATATTTCTTTTTCCAGGAGAAATGTGATGACTGAAATATCTAGGACCTGTAAGTTTACATAGGTATATAAAGGGTTAAATTAGTTTGACTAGAACAAAATAAGGTTTTTATAGGTCTTGCAAAGTGCAGGTGCTTGTCAATTGTGGGGAGGTCTAGGAGGGTGGCTCTGACCGGTTGACTCTGGGAGGATGGTGTGACACTGTATGGAATATGTAATAATTTATAATATTATTAATATCAATAGTGCAATAAATCTTCAAAATATGCGGTATTAGGTACCATTGGAAAGGTTAGAATTTGCTAAGTATAATCATGTTGTTCATATTTAGGTATCCATTTTGTATTATGAGCTCTAAATATGGCTGGTATATTTGTATTGCAAACTTGTGCTGTGTTTCTGGGTGACACCCCCAGACAGGAGGGCAGCAGCACTGAGCCTGCTAAATGCCCCATCAAGGGAACTCAAACATACAATGAATCCAGTGAAAGAGTCATGGTCCCAGGGGCTGCACCTTATGAGTCACCAGTACATGTAACAATATGCCTCTAGACAGGGGACTTTGAGGCTTTTCCATGCCATGTGCTGTGTGTGGGGCTGTGTTTGGGACAAAGGAAGTACCAGCTTCATGGCAGAAACTATAAAATGCAGATGCACCATCTTCATCTTGTCTTCATTCCTGCCCCTGACCTCTGGATCAACCCATCTACAACTGAAGCAACAGACCAGCCAGCCTCACCTCAGACCCTGGAAAAATCATGGAGCGGGTCCTCAAGGAATCCATTTTGAAGCACTGGGTGGAGAGGAAGGTGATCAGGAACAGTCAGCATGGATTCACCAAGGGCAAGTAATCTCTGACCAACGTGATTGCCTTCTATGAAGAGGTGACTGGCTCTGTGGATGTGGGGAAAGCAGTGGACATGATATACCTTGACTTTAGCAAAGCTTTTGATACGGTATCCCATAGTATTCTTATCAGCAAGTTAAAGAAATATGGGTTGGATAAATGGACTATAAGGTGAATAGAAAGCTGCATAGATCATCGGGCTCAATGTCTAGTTGGAACCCAGTATCAAGCGGAGTGCCCCAGGAGTCAGTCCTGGGGCCGATTTTGTTCAACATCTTCATTAATGATCTGGAGGATGGGGTGGATTGCCCCCTCAGCAAGCTTGCGGATGACGCTAAACTGTGGAGAGTGGTAGATGTGTTGGAGGGCAGGGATAGGACACAGAGAGACCTAGACAAATTGGAGGATTGGGCCAAAAGAAATCTGATGAGCTTCAACAAGGACAAGTGCAGAGTCTTACACCAAGGACAGAAGAGTCCCAGGCACAGCTACAGACTGGGGACTGACTGGCTAAGCAGCAGTTCTGTAGAAAAGGACCTGGGGGTTACAGTGGACAAGAAGCTGGGTATGAGTCAACTGTGTGCCCTGGTTGCCGAGAAGGCTAACAGCATATTGGGCTGCATTAGTAGGAGCTTCATCAACAGATCAAGGGAAGTGATTATTTTCCTCTATTTGGCACTGGTGAGGCCACATTTGGAGTATTGAGTCCAGTTGTGGGTCCCCGCATCACAGGAAGGATGTGGATAAACTGGAGAGTCCAGCGGAGGGCAACAAAAATGATTAGGGGGCTGGAGCACAGGACTTATGAGGAGAGGCTGAGGGAACTAGGCTTGGTTAGTCTGTAGAAGAGAATAATGAGGGGGGGTTTGATAGCAGCCTTTAACTACCTGAAAGGGGGTTCCAGGGAGGATGGAGGTAGGCTGTTCTCAGTGGTAGTAGATGACAGAACAAGGAGCAACGGCGTCAAGTTGCAGTGGGGGATGTCTGGGTTGAATATTAGGAAAAACTTTTTCCCTGGGAGGGTGGTAAAGCACTGGAATGGGTTATCTAGGGAGGTGGTGGAATCTCCATCCTCAAAGGTTTTTAAGTCCCGGCTTACCAAAGGCCTGGCTGGGATAATTTAGTTGGGGTTGGTCCTGCTTTGAGCAAGGAATTGGACTAGATGAGCTCCTGTAGTCCCTTCCAACCCTACTCTTCTATGATTCTCAGCTATAAAACAAAGCACTGAGAGACATCCAGGCACTGGATCTACACCAGAGGAACTGTACAAGCCTGCAAACTCCACAGTTCTGCTGAGAATCTGATATATATAGACTCTGAAGTCCTTTGATTTAATTATTTAACATCTCTCCTTATTTGTTTCTTTCCTTTGTAATAAACCTTTAGTTTAAGTTACTCAAGCACTGTCAGCTGACCCCTTATGTGTCCCTGAACTCAGCAGGCTGGGTGACACAGCACTTTCAGTGGCCACCCTTATATGCCCCCTTGCAACACACCAGAATAGAGCGCACTTCTGAGCAGGGTGGGTCCAAACAGCACTTTCAGCCACACC
This sequence comes from Emydura macquarii macquarii, assembly GCF_026122565.2. Classification (NCBI taxonomy): domain Eukaryota; kingdom Metazoa; phylum Chordata; order Testudines; family Chelidae; genus Emydura; species Emydura macquarii. The sequence continues at coordinate 280,983 of NW_027132540.1, read as the reverse complement.
CTTATTTGCCCCTGGACTCCGTAGGCTAGGCAGAGCAGCACTTCTCAGCTGTCCCCTTCATATGGCCCTTTGCACCACAATTGTTCTAGCAGGAACCCCCTTGATGAGCCAACCCCATAGGGTTTTGGGGCACTCCAGGGATCTTTGGCTTAGGTAAAAGAAGCATTGCTGCAGAGCAAGATAGGGACCTGGAACACAAAGGAGGAAATGCAGTTTGGAGAGAGAGAAAGTGACAACCAGCCTGATTATAACAGTTATTTTATTGCCAGGTATATAAAACTTATGATACTAACAGTGATACCAGACAAGGAGAGAAAAACAATCAAACACTTACAATACTACACAATTACAGTTGGGGTATTGGAGAAAGCTAGCCCAGGTTTGATTACAAAAGCAGAAAGTTATACCTGGGCTAAGAGAGAGAGAGAGAGTGTTGGGGGAAGGGGAAATGGGGGGGTCTCACCACTCTGTGCAGCTCAGAGTTTCCCAGGAGACAGGCTGTTCAGCTTAGGGTCTGGAGCGCTGGAGACAGGCAGAACCTCCGACATGGTCAGTCAGGGAGAGGGGAAGTTCCTGTGGGACTGATGCAGAATTTGGATCCAGGCATCAGAACAGGGGTTTGAACTTGGGTAGGGGTTTTTGTAGACACCAGGTTTGTTTATGGATAAACAATGTCTCAAGGAAGCACCCCAGAGTGGTTTTCTTTATGTTGGACAAAAGGAGCTGATCATTCCTGGCTATGGGCAATGTTCCTTGAGGGACCTCACAATGCAACCAGGCATATTCAGTGTTTTGTATATCAATAACTAGAATGGTCTGATAACTGCGGAGCTGGGTGTGTACAGGTGTGAGTTCATTTACATCAAGAGCAGAGATCTCCCATCATGCCGTGCGTCTCTGCTTTACCAATCCCAGAGTTCAGTCTGGTCCTTGCTTTGCCAATCCCAGAGTTCAATGCGTTTTTTCATCTTCGATATAGATGAAGCTTCTGTTCTCAATTTGATGTGCTAATTGAGATGCCTCCTTTTTACATCTTTGATGTAGAAGAGGCATGGGGAGTTGTATCACTCTTGATGGGAGGGTTTTAGGTGTGTCCACTGCCTTTTCATATTGAGATGCCTTTGGTTTCTGGTTCAAGCAGGGACTGTGGGGGGTATTCAGGTGAGCAGGAGAGAGAGTCGGGGTTTTGTGCCCTGGTACCCCAAGAACACAGAGCTGCTAGGTAATGAAACCCAGAAGTCTTACCTGCAGCTGCAAACACCCCAAACTGCCCTCTGGTCAGAATCCTTCCTGCCATAGCAGGCTACCCCCAGCTCTACCGGGCTGGAGCAATTCACCCAGTCGAAGGGTTTTCCCTCACTCACTCTCTGAAATTTCACTTCAGCCTCCTGCGCTTGCCGCTCACTCTAGCTCCTTCCAGCTCTTTATTGCAAATTGCCAGGATAGCTAAAGTGGTGCAACGTCTACATGTAGACAAAACCTTTACACATTTATTTCTCACACCAGACACGAAGGGGACAGACAACGGGAGATCTGACAACAAAGACGACAGAAAGAGACGTTTTTAGCTTTGTTTAGTTTTTATTGATCTAGGCTTTTGGTAACAGACACAGAGTTATTGGCATCTCCTAGAAAACATGAGGAGGAGCTGGTGGAAAACATCCCCTGGGCGTGGGGGGAATTCTCAGGATACTGGTTTGGCTGTAAATGTACAGGCTGGGTTTTCCAATAAGAGGTGATGTTAGGCACCTAAATCCCACAGCCAGTGAATGGGAGTTGGGCACCTAACACCCTTAGGTGCCATAGTCAATTACAAGTGGACATGGTGGAGCAGACACTGTACTGGACTTGGACTCTGGATGGCTGGTGTCTGTGCTATTCTCTGCCACTTGCCCACTCAGCTACCCTGGGCGGTAACTGCCCCTCCTTGTGCCTTAGTTTCCCCAGCTGTAACATGAGGATGAGAATGTGGGCCACTAGGCTTCCACTTTTGGCACCTAAGCCCCAGAATCCGGCCTCCCAGGATTCACAAAACCCTGCTCAGCTGCCTGCGACCCTGTAGGCACCTAAGTTTTTGCAGTAAAAAGTCCATAGCTCCTGTGTTTCTGCCTCTAGCCATGCCCTCCGCAGCCTCACATCGGGCAGCTGGGCGCCGAGGCCGCAGAATGATGCAGGGACCTGGGGCAGGGAGACATTCCCTGCCCTGACTTACCTGCAGGACCCGATCCGGCAGGAAAAGTGCCTAGATGCTTTTGAAAAATCCCACTGGGCACCCAAGTATCTTGAGAAACTGGACCTATGTCACTGTTGAGAATGGGCCAGTAATAGGCCTGTGCTGGGCCCTGTAGCTCAGGTTAGATGTTTTCCTTTAGATTCCTGTCCCTTTGGAAAGAAACCTGGGGATGAAATACACTACAAGGAACAAATGTTAATTGCACAATTTCCTAATGCTGGAGTCCCAGTCTGACTTTGACACCATATATTTGTAGAATGTAGGCACCACAGATTTATGTATGTGTGTGTATCTAAGTCTCTCACAGGGACCAGATGCCCAGCTGAGTCTCTTTTACCTGCACCGTTTCACTGAGCACAATTCCCGTCATTGGCTGAACTCTGAACAGCCACTACTTCAAATCTCCCACCAGCCCAGTAACACCCAGCTGTGGCTTCTGATAAAGTTCCTAACAAGAACGGGTCACAGGTTCCAAGAGTCTGTCCATCTCCACTTCCTCCCCAGTTGTGACTCTAAGAGCATGAAACTGAGTCAATAATCGAGTTGAAAGAGCCTTAGATTAAAGCAGACTTTGGAGCAGGCGCTAAACCAGCCTCTGGCATATCTATTTTATTTTAACGTAAGGCACCTGGTCGGCTACCATTGTCCACACATGCATTTCCTGCAAGCTTTCCTCAGGGCTTCCTTGACCTCTTTGTTTCTCAGGGTGTAGATGAGGGGATTGACCAGGGGAGTCAGGACCGTGTAGACGACAGAGAGAACTTTCTTGAAGTCCCTCGGTGTGTGGGCTGTGGGGAACATGTAGGCTATGAACAGAGTTCCATAATAAATGGACACCACGATGAGGTGGGAGGAGCAGGTGGAAAAGGCCTTTTGCCTGCCCGTGGTGGAAGGGATTCTCAGGATGGTGGCGATGATGCAGATGTAGGACATCACGGTCAACAGGAATGGGACTGCTAACAAAAACAATCTGTATGTGAAAGCCAACATTTCCATCAGTTTAGGATCACTGCAGGAGAGTTTTACAAGGGGGATAAAATCGCAATAGAAATGGTCAATCCTATTAGGGCCACAGAAAGTTAACTGAGATATTGACAATGCTGTTACGACACTAGCTAGGAAGCCACCTACCCAAGAGCCAGCTGCAAGCTGGAGACAAGATCTGTCACTCATACGGGCTGCATAGAGAAGTGGTTTGACTATGGCTAAATACCGATCGTAAGACATCACCGATAGGAGCAGGCATTCTATACCTGCCAGAGAACCAAAGAAATAAAATTGTGTGATGCACCCACTGACTAAGATGGTTCTGTCCCCAGTCAGGAGACTGGCCAGCATCCTGGGCAGGATGGTAGAGGTGTAGCAGGTCTCCAAGCAGGACAAGTTCCCCAGGAAGAAGTACATGGGGGTGTGAAGATGCTGATCAGTCACAACTAGCAGCATGATGAGGATGTTCCCAGTCATGGTTGTGATGTAAATCACTAGAAACAGCAGAGAGAAGGATTTGCAGTTCAGAAAGGGTCCCTAATCCCAGGAGGATGAATTCTGTGATGCCACTTCTCCTGGCATGCTCCGCAGAGGGATGGATCCTCGGGGCTGGCGGCCAGATGCCTCTCCAGCTATAAGACCTCCTGCTCCAGCTGCTCTATCCCCACATCCCACCTCCAGCTGGCCCCCCGAATGTAGTCAGGGCAGAAGAGCCGGGTGCGCACCTCCCCCACCTCCCACTAGCACCATGCTGAGGGAAAAGCGTGCCTCTGCTCCCGCCAGGCAGCCAGACATGGAAGGATGCCATGAAGCTCATGTCCTCCAGCAGGCTGTTGTTAAAATGCCAGTAGGCCGGCCCCGGCCTCTCTGTGGTGAGAGAGGCCTTCACGGTCACCAGATAGTGGTCCGAGAAGGGGGCCGAAAAGCTGGAGGAGTGGGCCCGTGAAAGATGAAGACAAGAAATATTGGTGCGGTCCAACTGGCAGTGGCGCGACCGATCTTCCCCACCCAGACAAAGGTAAAGGTGATGACGTCATCCGGGTGGTGGTCGCACCAGATGTCTACCAGGGAGTAATGGGCTACAATCTCCCGGAGGACGTCCGTGGCAGCTGGGCACTGCTCGGTCCCTGTGCAGTCCCGTTCCTCGAGGGTGGTGCTGAAATCCCCGCCCAGGACCAGACACTCATGAGGATTCAAGGCACCGAGGAAGGCAGACGCCTGCTGAAAAAAATACACCCTCTCCCAGCCCGACGTTGGGGCATAGGCGTTGACAAGATTCAACGCAAGCCCCTCCATATGGACCCAGAGGTGCAGCAGGTGACCCAGCATGACCTCGGCAACCCCAGTACCTCGGGCTGTAGGTCGGGGGACAACAGGGTGGCCACTCTGCCCTCACGGGCAGAGAGGTGACTAAAGAACACCCTGTCCCCCCACTCCAGCAGCCAACTAGCCTCAGCGGCTGGATCCATATGGGTCCCCTGCAAGAACACCACAGAGTACCTGCCCTCCCGCATTAAGGTTGTGAAGATTGTTGGGGCCATGGGGAGAGCTGCGGAGGATCTTCACGGGCAGGAACGCTGGAGGCCCCCGTCAGGCCCCGCAGCAATCCGTGACTGACCCTGAAGGCCAGAAGGAAGTCACAGAAGCTGAAGGGCCCATCGGTAGGAGGCAGCATCCTGCCTCCCGGTCCCCTTCCCCTCCTTCAAGATGGCCCTCACGGCCCGGAGGACAAGATGGAAATCCCTTCAGTGCTGCAGGGTGAGCTGCACCCTGTTCCTGGCCCCACAACAGTCGGCCAGGAAGGTCCACAGCTCATCCCGCAGTGTCTGGGAGGCCATGGTAGGAGACCCCGGACTGCCCTCTGGCCGGGACCCTGCAGCGGCCCCGTGGCTAAGAGAGACAGGCAGACAAGGGGCAGAGCCCTGATGCAGGTGGGGAGCAGCACTGCTTGGGTGGAGCGAAGCAATAACGTGAATATGGAGCAGAGACGGAGGGATCCAAGGGGCTGTGTTATTGGTGTTGGGCCTGGGGTTTATCCCCACAGTTCATTCCTAACGCCAGGGTTTGATGTAACGGTTCAGTCCATGGGTTGTCCCTTCAGTAAATTGTTAGCTGATCGGATTGAACACCGGCTGGTTATTCAGTCAGTCCCGGTGATAGATCTGGGAGTCAGGGCAAGTGAATCTTTTCCTGTAACAAGGGAACTGGTCAGCCTGGAAAGACCCCAGTCAGCAAGGAGAGAGATGTGGTTTTCCACCCAAGAAAGGCAACGGCTAGGGAGCTGGGAGCTGGAAGCGTTGGCCCTTGCTGAACCATAAGGGGAAAACGCAGGTGCAGTTGCCCTGAACTGTGACAAAAATCTGGGTCTAAACACCAGGATCCATTTAAAAATCCCACTATGTGCCTATCTGCAACTTGAAAATCTGGCTGTGGGGAGGCTATGTCCCACTGAATGTCAGTGAGAACTGGGATCCGTAATGGCTTTTGGAAATGAGAATTACTCTCCTAAGTCACTTACGGGGTTTTGTAAATTTTACCCTCTGCTCAGACAGAGCTAGAAAGATAAAGAGAAAAGGAAAAAAAAATGCTAATAGGAGATTTAATGGATGTGAGAACTTTACACTCATCACCTGCACTGTGTTTTGGGCTTGTGCTACGTATGTATTGTGTCTTCTGCATCCGTTGCACTTGAATTTTGAGTAACATGCAGTGTGTATGAAACCTAAATCCGGGACTCAAATACATATTTTTACTTGTTTCCCACCCTCAGCTGTTGTATTGCAGCTTGTCTCTAAGTTGCCTATGCGTCTTCTTGGTGTGCAAACTAAAAATAAACCTGGAAACCAGTGTGTGGAGAGGGTTAGGGTTTGTGAATTGTCATCAGCTCTTATGAAGTGGGTTTTTGCCCATAAATGAAAAAAAATTAAGATAAATGAAGGAAAGGCAGCCGAGGCAGATATTGTGAGTCTTCTGCCTGCCCTTTTCCCTGCAGGACAGTCCACACTACCACAACATCCCAGCATTAAAAAACAGCCCTGACTGAGGGAGGAGCACCCCTCCTGAGTTGCCTGCACCACCCCCTGCACTGCAGCTCCCCTTTGCACGGCCGGGGCTCAGCCTGAATTTTCTCTGTTGTTTCTTTGCCATTGTCCAGGAAACCAATTTCCAAAGAGCCACAAACCCAGAAGAGGGCGACTGAGCAAAGAGAACTTGGAATGGAAGAGAGGTGCACAGCTGTGCACATTGACTTTTAAAAGGGCTGTAACTTCTGATGGACCATGGGAAAGCTGCATTGACCTGCAGGCCCTGGGCACTGGATGGCTGCAGATGAAGAAGGAAGAAGAGCAGGTGGCTATAGTGTTTGGTAATTGAGAACTGTATCAGCTCAACACACCTACATTTAAAGAGCCCATGGGGATTAATTGTAAAGCATTATCTTGTGGCTAGGACAAAGGTGTGGGACACAGAAGATCTGGGTTCATGTACATGTGCTGTGGAAGATTCCCTATTTGACCTTGAGTAACTCACTGAATTGCTTTGTGCCTCAGTTTCTCCATCTGTTAAACAGGGATCATTAAATCCTTTTGTCTCTTTCATCTATTAAATGTGTATCTAGTTCAGACAGTGCCAGTCTCTTACTATGTGTCCATGCAACACCCAGCAGAAAGGGGCCCACATCTGAGTTCCAGTCTGTAGGTCTGATCATAATACCAATGATAAGAATCAGAGGCGACCCAGAGTGGGGGCACAAGGGCTCAGGTGATGGTGCAGATTTCTGCCAGGGTTTCCTGGCCAGGCCCCCTCCCTATTCAGTGACTGCTGGAGCAGGCTGCAAGCTGCAGCCACAGGGAGACGGAGAAGCGAACAGTTTGTTGTGGGAGCTGCTACCCAGCACAGTGATAAGGGCCCCCCTGGGCATTCATTAGAACACCTGCATTTTAATTAACCCCAAAGGCGACTGCACGTCCTGGTATGTTATGACTGAGCTGGATTAATCTGTCTACAGAGACTAATTATAACTTCTGCCTTCTGCCACTTCATTCCGGCTCCCAGATGAGATGCCCACCACAGGAACAGCAAGAAATGACAGCGATGAAAAGAATTGCAAAGGGCCTTACTGACACTGCTCTGCTATGGCAGCAGCAAACGGATCCATGAGCTCAGTGCTGACAAACCCCTAACACAGCCCTGCTTCCCTGGCTCTGTCACACCCTCTGTGTGTGGGGTCTATAGACTGGTTTAGGTTACAGGCTATGCCAGCGATGTAGCTAACCACTGCTGAGCCTTGAGCATCGAGACACAGTAGAGGTGGAAGATGAGCCTTACCAGGCTAGTGAAGGAGCAGCTTTGTTAAGTTAAATCAACCTTAAACCCTTAAGATCCTTTTTCCCCACGAACACTGTTTGTGCAAAGGGCTGGGTAAGAGAACATGCCTGGGACCCAGAAAGACACTGAGTGATGTTCATCCCAGTGGAAAGAGAAAGGATGGTGTTGGGGGTAATGCTCAGACTGGAATCCTGGACCGCTGGGCCAGATTCCCGGCTCTTCCACACACTCCTTTTGTGACCTCAGACAATTCAATCAGTCTGAGATTTTCAAGAAAGCCAATAGCTTTATATATCTGAGGTTAGTCCTGCTTTGAGCAGGGGGTTGGACTAGATACCTCCTGAGGTCCCTTCCAACTCTAATATTCTAATATTCTATGATAATAGGAGTTAGGAGCCCAAAGCCCACTGTACTAGAATGAATTTTGGGAGTCTGGTTCCTTTGAAAATCTCACCTTCAAATGCTCTGTGCCTCAGTTCCCCCTTGTAAAATGGGGCCGATAAACCTTCTTACGTTTGTGAACTCTCAAAGACAGGGACTGTCTCACGCTGTGTCTGAGCAGCACCCAGAACATTGGGGCCATGATCTTCCTGGAGTTGCTAGGGACCACAATACTGCCAGTCTGTACGGGATAGTAAAAGGTGATTCCAAGTGGTGGACGGGACATACGCTGTCCATCTGCACAGTGCTGACTTTCACCCTCACAGATAACCACACAACTGCATGACTACATCAAGATGCACAAAGAGACAGAAGGGGGCACAGGAGCAACGGCTTAATCAAACCAAGGGGAAAGCTCTGTTGGCCACAGAGAGCGCTAGCTGAACACCTGGCCCAGTTTCCTCCTATTTCAAATGCCTGGGTGGAATTCGCTGGCTTGTGTTACACAGAAGGAGAGACTAGATGATAATTAACATCCCATGTACCCTCATCATTTATGGGTTAGATTCTCAGCTGGTGTAAATCTACATAGCTCCTTTGAGTCCAATGGAGTTAGTCCTGATTTACACCACCAGGGTGAGTGACAAACGGAATCAGCCGTTACTCAGGATTCAGATCATGCCAAGTGAGAGGAGAATCTGCAACCTAGTGGAGTTGAGGATCCAGCCCTTTCAAGTTAATAGTGCTACCCTTATTTATGCCAGCTGAGCAGCTTGTCCTGGGAGGTCTATGAGTTTCCTCTAAAATGATGCAAAATCTCAGTTAATTGGTGACTCTGCTGAGGTCTCAGACCAGGAGACTGGAAGGGATTCAGAGACTGGGTCCCAAAGGGACCTTGGGTGATTTAAAGACCATGGACAGCCTAAAGGCTGTGAGAAACTGTGATAAAAGCTCTAGGGCTCTGCATCAGTGTGTGGCCATATGTTGTGGACATCCCTGGCTGCCTTCAGAGACGATGAGGTCTGCAGGCTGGATAACAAAAGCACAGACCGTGAATCTCTCCTCTGTGATGTGCTGTTTTGGTTAAGAAATCTGGATGCTTCTACACAGGGGTCACGGCGAGGGGGAAGAGGAAAAATTGCATTCAGATGGATCGTAGTCTCCCGATGCAGCCAGTGTAAGACAACTGGTTTGGTAAAAATTTCCTCTCTGTCCTCACTCTTTTCCTGTCTTGAAATCTGTCAGTCTCCGCCTCACTCAAGGACGTCACCCAAATATTTTCTTTAGAGAAAAATCTGTCCATCCATCTGTCCCTGCTCTCTGCAGTACCTGTCTGACTGTCTCTCTCTTGTGGATGTGTATCATTTATCTCCCTCTCTCCGGTAATCTCTGTTGGCTATGTTCACACCACAGCTTAGCTCGGTATAAATTTCATTGTTCAGGGGGCTGAATAAACCAGCATAAATTACACCAACCTAAGCACTGGTGTGAAGAACTCTGTGTTGGCAGGAGAGCTTCTCCCACTGACATAGCCACTGCTGCTCGGGGGGTCTGGAGTATTTAAGTTGACGGTAAAGCTCTGTCCCATTGGCTTAGCCTGTCTGTACTAGCAGTGCTACAGCGACACTGCTGTAAGCTGTGTAGTGTAGCCAGAATGTGATAACCCCAACATGACAGCTTCTGCCTTTCAACAGCACCTCTCATGCATGGGAAATCTCCCTGAGAAAATGAAAATAGACACTTCATTTTTGTCTTTCAAATCTGACCTTAAATATCTCCTGTTGTGATAGTCACAGAACGCAGCCTTCTGATCATGGCTGAGCAGATGACACGCTGTTGCTATTCCTCCTTCGTTCCTTTTCCCTTTTTCTCTAACCCCCATAAAAACCCTCAAACAATTCATATCATTAACAAAGCTGGGACAATTCTTCACCAGTTTCATTTGTTCGTATGTTGCATCCGCACCCTCTCCTTTAACACAAACACAGAGCAGCACGACATTGATAAAAAAAAATCCCCGTCAAAACAAACTACTCCACTGCACACACAATAATCCCTGTGCAGAAGGATGAGAGAAAGAACAAACCACATATGACAAACGTTGGTCACATCACCTAATCCACAAGTGGAAGGCTTTAGGATGCTGTAGTGATAAAGACGGGGTAAGAGCCTGCATAGAATAGAGTTGAAGAAATTAGAACAGGAGAGAAGAGAAGAGAAGAGAAGAAACTGGAATAGAGTAGAATAGAATAGGACATCCCCTTTGTCTGTTCGTCTTTGGATGGTAAGATCTTTAAGGCAGACATTTTCTCTTTCTGAGTTCTGCACTGTACAGTGAGGACCTGATCCCAACAGGCATGAGAATGATGTAAATATAAACTTCTATGAGTGAAAGTGAGTAGTGGGGTGACATGCAGTAAAGCGGCAGCAGTGGAAGGAAGGGTGAGCATTGCATCAATAGAATTATATCCTTTTGTTTCTGTAACTATGGGCATTATTTCTCTCCCCTACCACAGGAATGATTCCCACGTGGGGTTGGTCAACCACACAGCGGTGACTCATTTCATACTCTTAGGAATCCCCAACACTGACGGCCTTCAGACCATCCTCTTCGTCGTCTTCTTAGCTATCTACCTCTGCACCCTGCTGGGCAACCTGCTCATTTTATCAGCCATCCTCGGCGACTCCCGCCTGCACACCCCCATGTACTTCTTCCTCTGCAATCTCGCCGTGCTGGACCTTGGATTAGCCTCCATCATCACACCCAAGTTGCTGGCCAACCTCTGCGGTCAGAGCAGGGTCATCTCGTTGGGCGGGTGCATGTCTCAGGTCTTCTTTTACCAGTTCCTAGGCTGCACTGAGGAACTGCTCTGCACCGTCATGGCCTTTGACAGGTACGTGGCCATCTGCCACCCGCTGCGCTACCTGATCATCATGAACTGGAGGGTGTGCGCCATCCTGGCTGCTGGCACCTGGGTCACCAGCTCCTTTCACGCCACCATTCTCACCAGCCTGACCTTCACCCTGCCCTACTGCGGGCCCAATGTGGTGGACTATTACTTCTGTGACATCTTCCCTGTGGCCAAGCTGGCCTGCGCAGACACGTACATCATCGAGACCTTGGGCTTCTACAATAATGGCCTGGTGCCCATGACCTGCTTCCTCCTCGTACTTATGTCCTACGTCCTCATCGTCTACTCCATCCTGAAGATGAACTCAGCCGAAGGGCGACGCAATGCAGCCTCCACTTGCACCTCACATTTGATGGTGGTGACGCTGTACTTTGGGCCCTGCATCGTGGTCTATATGCAGCCACAGCTGAGCAAAGTGGTGGCGACCACTCTGCAGATCTCTACCGATGTGGTAACGCCCATGCTGAACCCGGTCATCTACACACTGAGGAACAAGGACGTGAAACGGGCTCTGAGGAAACTGAGAGGGGGTCAGACGACTGCACGTTGATGTGCTGCATCTGCAGAAGTAACAAAAATCTGGGCCTAAACACCAGGGTCCATTTGAAAATCCCACTATGTGCCTATCTGCACCTTTGAAAATCTGGCCATTGGGAGCCTACATCCCACTGAATGTCAGTGAGAACTGGGCTCCTTAATGGCTTTTGGAAATGAGACTTACTCTCCTTAGTCACTTGGGGGGTTTCATACATTTTACTCTCTGCTCAGACAGAGCTAGAATGATAAAGAGAAAAGGAAAAAAAAATGCTAATAGGAGATTTAATGGATGTGAGAACTTTACACTCATCACCTGCACTGTGTTTTGGGCTTGTGCTACGTATGTATTGTGTCTTCTGCATCCGTTGCACTTGAATTTTGAGCAACATTCAATGTGCATGAAACCAAAACCTCGGACTCAAAAGAGGATTTTTTCCTGTTTCCCGCCCTCAGCTATTTTATTGGAGCTTGTCTCTATGTTGCCTGTGCTCCTTCTTGGTGTGCAAATTAAAAATAAAGCTGGAAACCAGTGTGTGGAGAGGACTGGACCCATTTATGAGACTGGCAAATAAAAAGTGAAAATTAACAAAACAGCAAAAACAGGAAAGGAAAAAGAGTTGAGGCTGTGATTTCCAAAGCGCCCAAGGAAATTAAAAGTCTGCAGCAATTGGAAAACTAGTTCCCTTCAGGCCCCTTTGAAATTTCCAACCTAAAGTGGAAGTGTGATATTAGAAGTTAGAGAAGTGACTTAATCTTTCTGAAGCTCAGTTCCCCACCTGATGCACTGTGGTACAAATCACTCTTTTCTCCCACCCATTTCTCTTGTAAGCTCTTTGGGGCAGGGTCTGTCTCTCACCGGTGTGGGTGCAGTGCCCACTACCCTCTAATGGCCTTCTACAAATGAAAAATAATATTTTTGTGAATTGTCATCAGCTCTTATGAAGTGGGATTTTGCCCATAAATAAAAAAACAATTAAAATTAAAAAAGGAAAGTAAACAGGCAGACAATGTGAGCCATGCCACTTGCCCTTTTCCCTGCAGGACAGTCCACGCTACCACAACATCCCGGCATTGAAAACAGCCCTGACTGAGGGAGGAGCGCCCCTCCTGAGTTGCCTGCACCACTCCCTGCACGGCAGGTCCCCTTTGCACGGCCGGGGCTCAGCCTGAATTTTCTCTGTTGTTTCTTTGCTGTTGTCCAGGAAACCAATTTCCAAAGAGCCACAAACCCAGAAGAGGGCGACTGAGCAGAGAGAACTTGGAATGGAAGAGAGGTGCACAGCTGTGGACATTGACTCTAAAAGCGGCTGTAACTTCTGATGGACAATGGGGAAGCTGCATTGACCTGCAGGCTCTGGGCACTGGATGGCTGCAGAGGGAGAAGGAGGGAGAGCAGGTGGCTATAGTGTTTAGTATCTGAGAACTGTATCAGTTCAACACACCTACATTTAAAGAGCCCATGGGGATTAATTGTAAAGCATTATCTTGCGGCTAAGACAAAGGTGTGGGACACAGAAGATCTGGGTTCATGTACATGTGCTGTGGAAGATTCCCTATTTGACCTTGAGTAACTCACTGAATTGCTTTGTGCCTCAGTTTCTCCATCTGTTAAACGGGGATCATTAAATCCTTTGTCTCTCTCATCCATTAAATGTGTATCCATTTCAGACAGTGACAGCCTCTTACTACGTGTCCGCGCAACACTCAGCAGAAAGGGGCCCACATCTGAGTTCCAGTCTGTAGGTCCTACCAAAATACCAATGATAAGAATCAGAGGCGACCCAGGGTGGGGGTACGAGGAGTCAGGTGACCATGCAGATTTCTGCCAGGGTTTGCTGGCCAGGCCCCCTCCCTGTCCAGTGACTCCTGGAGCAGGCTGCAAGCTGCGACCCCGGGGAGACGGAGAAGCGAACACTTTGCTGTGGGAGCTGCAGGGAGGGGCAGCTGAGAGCAGAGCGTGTGTGTGTCTTTGAACTGCGCCCTCTGCCCACCAACAGCAGGTCCCAGCCGCCTCTGATAGGAACAGTGAGAATACAAATAAAAAGAGTAAAATGCAGCTCGGCCCTGGTGTTCATGGCAATGACACATGGAACTCAGCTGGTGCCAGCCAAGAGTAACCTGGGAGCTGCTACCCAGCACAGTGATAAGGGCCCCCCTGGGCATTCATTAGAACACCTGCATTTTAATTAACCCCAAAGGCCATTGCACGTCCTGGTATGTTATGACTGAGCTGGGATAATCTGTCTACAGAGACTAATTATAACTTCTGCCTTCTGCCTCTTCAGTCCGGCTCCCAAATAAGATGCCCACCACAGGAACAGCAAGAAATGACAGCGATGAAAAGAATTGCAAAGGGCCTTACTGACACTGCTCTGCTATGGCAGCAGCAAACAGATCCATGAGCTCAGTGCTGACAAACCCCTAACACAGCCCTGCTTCCCTGGCTTTGTCACACCCTCTGTGTATGGGGTCTATGGAGTGGTTTAGGTTACAGGCTATGCAAGCGATGTACCTAACCACTGCTAAGCCTTTAGCATCGAGGCACAGCAGAGGTGCAAGATGAGCCTTACCTGGCTAGTGAAGGAGCAGCTTTGTTAATTTAATTCTCTAAAGATCCTTTCCCCACGAACACTGGTTGTGCAAAGGGCTGGGTAAGAGAACATGCCTGGGACCCAGAAAGACGCAGGGTGATGTTCATCCCAGTGGAAGGAGAAGGGATGGTGTTGGGGGTAATGCTCAGACTGGAATCTTGGACCTCTGGGTCAGATTCCCGGATCTTCCACACACTCCTTTTGTGACCTCAGACAATTCAATCAGTCTGAGACTTTCAAGAAAGCCAATAGGAGTTAGGATCCCAATGCCCACTGCACTAGAATGAGTTTTGGGAGCCTGGCTCCTTTGAAAATCTCACACTCAAATTCTCTGTGCCTCAGTTCCCCCTTCTAAAATGGGCTCGTAACCCTTCCTATGTTTGTGAACTCTGAAAAGCAGGGACTGTCTCACGCTCTGTCTGAGCAGCACCCAGAATACTAGGGCCATGATCTTCCTGTAGTTGCTAGGGACCACAATACTGCCAATCTGTACTGCATTGCAGAAAGTGATGCCAAGTGGTGCACGGGACATATGCTGTCCATCTGCACAGCGCTGACTTTCACCTCACAGATAACCACACAACTGCATGACTACATCCATGTGCACAAAGGGACAGAAGAGTCAAGGGTACAGAGGCTAATACAAACCAAGGAGAAAGCTCTGTTGGCTACACAGACCACTAGGTGAACACCTGCCCAGTTTACTCTATTTCACACTCCTGGGTGGAATTCACTGGCTTGTGTCACACGACAGGACAGACTAGATGATAATTAACATCCCATGTCCCCTCATCATTTATGGGTTAGATTCTCAGCTGGTGTAAATATACATAGCTCCTTTGAGTCCAATGGACTTAATCCTGATTTACACCAGCAGGGTGAGTGACAGACGGGAATCAGCCCCATTGAACCCAATTGAGTTACTCAGGATTCAGATCATGCCGAGTGAGAGGAGAATCTGCAGCCGGGTGGAAATGAGGATCCGGCCCTTTCAGTTTACTAGTGCTACCTTTATTTATGCCAGCTGAGCAGCTGGTCCTGGGGGTCTGTGAGTGTCCTCTAAAATGATGCAAAATCTCAGTTAATTGGTGACTCTGCTGAGGTCTCAGACCAGGAGCCTGGAGGGGATACTGAGACCGGATCCCAAAATGACCTTGGGTGATTTAAAGACCATGCAGAGCCTAAAGGTTGTGGGAAGCTGTGAAAAAGCTCTGGGGCTCTGCAGCAATCTGTGGCAATAGGCTGTGGACATCCCTGGCTACCTTCGGAGACGATGAGGTCTGCAGGCTGGATAACGAAAGCACAGACTGGGCACCTCTGCTGTGTGATGTGCTGTTTTGGGTAAGAAATCTGGACTCTTCAACACAGGGGTCACGGCCAGGAGGAAGAGGAAAAATCCATTCATCTGGATCGTCCTCTCCCAACGCAGCCAGTGTAAGACATCTGGTCTGTTAAAGATTTTCTCTCTGTCCTCACTCTTTTCCTGTCTTGAAATCTGTCAGTCTCCGCCTCACTCAAGGACAATGTCATCCAAATATTTTCTTTACAGAAAAATCCGCCCATCCATCTGTCCCTGTGTCTCTCTGCAGTACCTGTCTGCCTGTCTCTCTCTTGTGGATGTGTATCATTTATCTCCCTCTCTCTGGTAATCTCTGTGTGGCTATGTACACACCACAGCTAAGGTTGGTATGAGTTAAGTTGTTCAGGGGGCTGAATAAGCCAGCGTAAGTTACACCGACCTAAGCGCTGGTGTGGAGAACTCTGTGTCAACGGGAGAGCTTCTCCCACTGACATAGCCACTGCTGCTCGCGGGGACTGGAATATTTAACATGACGGTAGAGCTCTGTCCCATCGGCTTAGCCTGTCTGTACTAGCCGTGCTACAAAGACGCTGCTGTAAGCCCTGTAGTTTAGCCAGCAGGTGATAAACCCAACACGGCCCCTTCTCCCTTTCAACAGCACCTCTCATGCATGGGGAGAACTCCCTGACAAAATGCAAATAGACACTTCATTATTGTCCTTCTAACCTGACCTTAAAAATCCCGTCATGATATTCACAGAACGCAGCCTGCTGGTCATGGCTGAGCAGATGACAAGCTGTCGCTATTCCTCTTTTTTCCTTTTCCCTTTTTCCCATAAAACATCCAAACAATTCATATCATTAACAAAGCTGGGACAATTCTTCACCAGATTCATTTGTTCGTATGTTGCATCCGCACCCTCTCCTTTAACACAAACACAGAGTAGCACCTACAGTGATAAAAACAAATCCCTGCCAAACAAAGAACTCCACAGCACACCCAATAATCCCTCTGCAGAGAGGGTGAGAGAAGGAACTAACCACTTATGATAAATGTTAGTCACACCCCCTCATCCACCAATGGAAGACTCTAAGATACCCCATCTTTATCACCGTAGTAAGCGTCCATATAGAATAGAGTTGAAGAAATTAGAACAGGAGAGGACAGAAGAAACTGGAATAGAGAGTAGAACATCCCCTTTGTCTGTTCGTCTTTGGATGGTAAGATCTTCAAGGCAGACATTTCCTCTTTCTGCGTTCTGCACTGCACAGTGAGGACCTGACCTCAACCTGCTCGTCTCATTAGCCATCCTCGGTAACTCCCATCTGCACACCCTCATGTACTTCTTCCTAGTACGATCTATAAGAACTGAATAGATAGAAGATGGTTGAATGGAAAAGAAGAAAGGACAATTAAATTGAGTAGTATGAAATAGAATTAATGAAATATTAGAGTCCTGATTCTCCACTCACTTTCACCAAACTTATGATGATTAGAAAGGTTTACCCTTGTAGATTAAGTTGTGCTGTGCTATGAATAAACAAACCATAATTTATTGAGATGGCTAATCTGGCTGCATTATCACTGTGCTTCCAGGAATGACCCCGTCTCGCATGGAAATGGAGAATCGCACTGTGGTGTCAGAATTCATTCTCTTAGGGATCCCGAACACCAAAGGCCATGAGACCATCCTTTTCATCGGCTTCTTAACTTTCTACCTCTGCACCCTGCTGGGCAACCTGCTCATTTTAACAGCCATCCTCGCTGACTCCTGCCTGCACACCCCCATGTACTTCTTCCTCTGCAATCTCTCCGTGCTGGACCTTGGATTAGCCTCCATCAGCACCCCTAAATTGCTGGTCAGT
Organism: Emydura macquarii macquarii; assembly: GCF_026122565.2. NCBI lineage: Eukaryota > Metazoa > Chordata > Testudines > Chelidae > Emydura > Emydura macquarii. Next base: position 263,851 of record NW_027132540.1, on the reverse strand, counting down.
CTCTGGACCAAGAGTAGAACCATTTCGCTGGGCGGGTGCATGTCCCAGGTCTTATTCTACCAGTTCCTAGTCAGCACTGAGTGCCTGCTCTGCACCGTCATGGCCTTTGACAGGTACGTGGCCAACTGCCACCTGCTGCGCTACCTGATCATCATGAACTGGAGGGTGTGCGCCATCCTGGCTGCCGGCACCTGGATCACCCGCTCCTTTCACGCCACCATTCTCACCAGTCTGGCCTTCACACTACCCTACTGTGGGCCCAATGTGGTGGACTATTACTTCTGTGACATCTTCCCTGTGGCCAAGCTGGCCTGCGCAGACACGTACGTCATCGAGACTGTGACCTTTACCAACACTGGGGTAGTGGCCATGACCTGCCTCTTTCTCATCCTTGTATCCTACGTCTGCATCGTCTACTCCATCCTGAAGATGAACTCAGCCGAAGGGCAACGCAAAGCAGCTTCCACTTGCTCCTCACATCTGACGGTGGTGACACTGTTCTTTGGGCCCTGCACCCTGGTCTACATGCAGCCACAGCTGAGCAAAGTGCTGGTGACCGCTGTGCAGCTCTTTGGCTATGTAGCCACACCCTTGCTGAACCTGGTCATCTACACACTGAGGAACAAGGCGGTGAAAGGGGCTCTGAGGAAACTGAGAGGGGGTCAGACGACTGCACGTTGATGTGCTGCATCTGCAGAGGTAGAATGTGGGTGAGCAGTGAAATATGTCTACGAATTCATCCGCGTGGCTCTTATGTGGCTTATGTGAGAGTCTGTCTCTCTCCTTCTGCGTAGAGCCCTACCTGTATACCTGGAGCTCTATAAATCACAGATGTGCTCCTAAAAGCATCTAGCTGTCTTGGACATGCTTTCAGGCTGATATTTTCAAAGCTGCCTAAGGGATAGGCACACTCAGTCTGCATTAACATTAATAGGAATTGGAGAACCAAATCTTCTAGCTGACTTTGAAAATCTCAGCCTCATTGCACAAATCTACAGAAGTCAGGGCAGCATCTTCTGCAAACTCAAAAAAGGAAGAAAATAATTCCCTTCATCAGCTGGCACGGACCCAATGTCAGCAGCACCTGACTTACTTAGAAGTCTCAGTGCATCCCACTAGGCAACTCATCCACTTTGTAAATCTAGAGCTTAGGCCACATGTTAGAAGATATTTAGGCACCAGTGGGATCTTTCAGAAACACCTAGCTCCCAGGGAGAACTGGACTTCTTAATGGCTTTTGAAAATGGGCTTACTCTGCTAAGTCACTTCGGTGGTTTTGTAAATGTTCCCCTCTACTCAGACAGAGAGATAGAAAGAGAAATCAAAAAGGAAGAAAACATGCTAATAGGAGATTTAATGGATGTGAAAACTCTACACTCCTCACAGGCACTGTATTTTGGAGTTGTTGTACATATGTATTGTGTCTTCTCCATCCATTGCGTTTGAATTTTGAGCAACATTCAATGTGTATAAAACCTAAACCTAGGACTAAAAGGGTTTTTTTGTTTTGTTTTTGTTTTTCATCCTCAGCTGTTTTATTGGAACTTGTCTCTAAGTTGCTGCTTCTTGGTGTGCAAATTAAAAATAAAGCTGGAAACGAGCATGTGGAGAGGACTGGGCCCATTTATGAGATGGGCAAATAAAAAGTGAGATTTAGCAAAACAATAAAAACGTGAAAAGAAAAAAAAGTTGGACTTCAGGGCTGGGGTTTCCAAAGGGCCCAAGAAAGTTAAAAGTTCATGGGAATTAGACACCTAGCTCCCTTTAGGCCTGTTTGAAATTCCCAGAGTAAAGTGGAGGTGTGATATTATGTTCATTTGTTTTTGCAGAGGGTGAGTTTAACAGTTATATACCACTTAAGTCCTAAAATATTTATTATATTTGCACACTTAGCCTGAAAAACTAATCACCACAAGATATTATTGAGATCAACAGCTTAGTAGATTTTAGAAAAGGATCAGACATTTATATGAATCATGAACATTGTGAATTATATAAAACCCCCTCCTCCTCATCATCATCGTCATCGTCATCAAGGACTAGTTGTACATTTTCCTTTGAAGCTTTTCTTTGATGGAAAATTGCGTTTTCAAGGGACCTGCACAGGGGTAAACATCACCCTCTAGATGGGAAAGGGAGCTTCTGCAACTGAAAATCTGCTTACAACAACACACAATCAGCTGGACACCAAGGAAAGTAATTCTACTGGGCCAGAAATGTATAGAAATCTCACTGCATATAGCGATGGCCACTTTGACATCACTTGGCATCTGAACCACTGACTCAAGCAGAGCTACGGCTGGTTCACTCCAGTTGGGGAATCTGGTCCATGGACTCCAGTGCAGGTAGAGCAGATTCACAGCAGTCAGGGATCTGTCTTATTTAACGCGGCGTCGATCTCTAACAACGCCTAGAGCTCTGGCTCCATGGTGGCAAGTACTGTGCAGGGTCAGTCCTTGCCCTAAGGAGCTGATGCTCTAAATCGCCAAAGGAGGCATCATTATCCCCATTTTACAGATGGGAAACTAAGGCACACACACATCAAATGACACAGGGAGTCTACGGCGGAGCTGGGAACTGAGACGGGCTGTCTGGAGTCCCACTACAGCGCCCTCACCACAGATCCAGCCGCCCTTGTGAAATATTGAGCATGGTCTTTTGTAGCATTGAAGGGCCTGTCCAGGATCCCTGTCAAGGTTCATGGCCCCATTGTACTGAGTGTGGCACTAGACAGACAGACAGAGTGTGCTCCAAAGGCGGGACGTGCTGATGGGAGACAAGACGTGTTCATGTTGCATAGCAGGGCACGGGGTGGGGTTTACAAAAATAAGACCATGGGGTGACTTACGTAATTTTCTTTGTATGAGCTGAAGAGCGTGGACAGTTCCAAGAGGTGGGAGAAGGGCATGGACGAACCAATGGGTTGATGCACTTTGGCTGTTGCTATGTCCCTAAAGAACGTCAAACACGCTGGATTCTTCCCTGGGATCCCTGAAATTCAATTTTTCCTTTTCTTTTTGCCTTAGAACATTACAGCCACAGCCACGGCCCAGGACTCCATTGTGCCGGGGCTGTACAAATACAGAACAAAGACACAGCTCCTGCCCCACAATCCCATGCCCCTCCCCACCAGTGGTCAAAATGGCTTTTCTATGGCCCCTGTGACTGCAGCCCCACACCTCCAACCAGGCCTGAATGGATTTAGCCTTGCCGCCCTGAGTTTTGTGCAGTCAGAAAATAACCCTCATGGAGAAATGAATGCCAAGTGAGTCTGTGGCAGAGATGGAAAAAGAACCCTGGAGTCTTGACCCCCCCACACCCCACCCTGCTCTTACCACATGAAAGAGAAATGCAATCCAAGAGTCATGCATGCCAAGCTGTGCTTCTCTAGCCATAAGAATATTGGAACAAACGCCCCCAGAAGAAGCGCTAGAACCCAGGAGTTCAAGCGTTAGATCCCTACGCTCCTCCTGGAGCCACAGATAGAATTAGGAGTCCTGAGAACCATCTCCCAGTCAGCCAGTTCTCAGGCAACTCCTGCTGAAGGCAGGATAAATCATAGCTCAGGCCTGGGCAGTTTCCTGCCCCCCCGTCTCATCAGGGTGTCTTTCATCTCCTTGTTCCTCAGTGTCTATCTGAGGGGGTTGAGGGGTGGGGGTCTGTTTCTAAGACTCATTTGTTTAAATTTCTCCTTTAGCTCTGACATAGCTTTTCTCTCTGCAGCGTCTTATAACCTTGCACCTTGTTTCTGCCATTCCTCCTCTTCACTCCCCCCGCCCGACCCTTGTGTATTTCTCTCCCTCAAGGTCACTCACAGCTGCGCCAATATTCAGCTGTTGACTTTTGCTGGGTTTTTAAGCACATAATGATGATGCTCCAGGGGACATTATTAGAAGTCTGGTTTGGGCAAAGTGAAGACGACCCACGTATTTCTTTAGAGAGGAGAGCCCGGGGGCCTTGCTTGAATGGGGCACTCCTGCAGATTGCACCTGGTGCTGGCAAAGACCAGTACACAAAAGTGCCTTGCTTCATTTAATGCACCAATTCTGACAGAACACTGCTCTGGCTGGTATCTCAGGCCTGGCCTCTCCCCACATGCAACCCCCCGCCAGTCAGTCTGAGCCCACTGCTCTGCTAGAAAATGCTGCTTTGCAGAGCATGGAGCGGGCGACCCACTCGGATGTGCTTGGAGTCAGTGCTAATCCCAATGTCCCAGAAAAGTTCTCGGGGGCACTGTTCTGGAGGGAAGAGGGTTGGGGGCTCGGTAGATAGCCCTGTTCTCTCTGCGTATGTCTACACAGGGATCAAAAACCTGCAGCTGACCTGTGCCAGCCGTGGCTGTGTGGCAAGTCTTTTATCCCACCGACTCTCTGAATCAGTGTGCAGGGCGTCAATGCAGTGCTTGGGTCATTAGTCATGGGCATTGGCGAGGTCACGGCACATTTGAATCAAAAGAGAGGTTTGAACCTTCATTTCCTGGCTAAATTCTAACATAGACACTTCTTTACATTGTAGATACAGAGACAGCTCTACCAAAGCACCATTGCAGTTAATGTCCCTAGGTCTTTTTACACTGAGAAAATTCACTTTGGCTTCTGGCTGTAATGTGTAGATGCCAAGGTGCGTGTCTATCAGACTACATGTGAGCAGGTCTCCTTTCAAAGCAAGGTTGGGTGGGAAAAGGTTTTCCCGTCTCATGAGAATTTTTGACATTTTGAAATTTGTCAGAACGGAAAAAAGCAAAATCTCAACAGTGTAAACTGCAAAAAATTCACTTGGGGGAAAATAAATGTTTTATTCTTATCATTTCAAAGTTTTTCAGTCAATTTTGACCTTCTCCCTTTTTTAAAATGTCTAAACAAAGAGCTGCTTTCACTCAAAACCCTTACAACTTTCCGGTGTGACAAGATTGAAATGTGATGCTTCGACAATCTAGAAAATTTTTAACCAAATATCCCACCCCAACAAAAGAGATCCACACACAAAACACCAGAAATTTCCTGACCAGCTTAATTTCAAAGGTTCTTTTTCCTGGCATCTGGCTGAGCTAAGTGGAGTGTTAGGGGAAGTCTGAGGAACCTTGGAAAGATACCATTTCTACTTGAGTGCATGCATTGCTCTGGGTTCCTTCATGGCCCCTCATTTACACCAGCGCATCTAACCTCACTCCTGCAAGGGATGGAAGGGTTTTCATCCCCATTTCACAGGCTGAGCAGCAGAGAGGTTGTCAGATGCTCCTTTGATATGCCCAGCATAGGTAACTGACCCAAAGTCACCCAGGCAGTCTGTGGCAAATCTTGAACTCAAGTCTCCCGAGTTGCAATCTGCCCACAACAGCAAGTTTTCTTGCTCCTACAAATGGCAGGAACTCTGCTACACATCGCTGAGCGCTGCATACTGGCAGCTTGTCTGTTAACACGCCATGTGCACACACCCGGGCACCTCTCCTTCACAGAGAGCTCTTGGAACGCAGCCCAGCACTGCATCCACACGAGCAGCCTTTGCAGGAGGAAAGGTCTCTGCATCTTTCTGAAGAACCCTGGTCCAGATCCTTCGCTGGTGAAAATGACCCCAAGGGCTGCAGCCCTTTTATCTGATGCCATGGCTCTTGGCTGCTCGCAATCTGGGCAGCGTTCAGCCTGCAGACCGAGAGGTAAAAGGTTTCCTAGGACGGCCTCAAGTCAAGTTCCCCAAGTCTTGGCCAGCCTGGCAGATCTCATTTATACTTACTGCGTATATCATGGTAGCGCCTGGAGGCCCAACTGAGACCGGAGCCCTGTTCTGCCAGGGGCTGCACAGACAAACAGTACCAGCGAGAGCAGGACCCCACCTGGCCGGGTGCCACCCAGATACACAGACACACAGAGATCAGGACACCGGTGTGCCAGCGCTGCACAGACAAAAAGTAACAGAGTTCGGGACCATCACGGGTCTACTCACCGCTAGGCTGCCTGGGGAGTCTCACCTTCCAGCCCAGCACTTCCTTCCGCTGCTCATCCATGCGCCCCGCTGTGTCTCTGAATCTCAGAGTGCTCTATCTTCATGGCTTGTCCCTCTGGCCAGGTCATTAAAATCCTCCCCTTCCAGGGTAGGAAAGTCCCAGAAGACAATTGTCTGAGGCAGCCGTCTGCTCCACGGCAGGGTCTGTGCCTCTGCCCCAGTGGGTGGGGTGGGAACCCAGGCCCACACACTACTGCAGGGTCCAGCCCAGGGGGACCCTCTGTCTAGCAACAATGGGATGCTTGCTGCCAGCGCCTCTCGCTATTTCCCTGGAGCTCTGCTGGCTCAGCCCCTCTCTGGGCTTCCCAGCCCAACCTCCCTCCTTCCAGGGACTCCCTGCTTCACTCCATAGCTGCAAACACCCCCTGCCCCTTCTCCCAGGGAGTGGTGGCTGCCAACTTCCTGGCTTTATACCAGCCCCACCTATTCCTTCCCAGCTGGGCTCCATCAACCTTTCCAGCCCTGCTTCTCCCCAGGTGCAGGTTAATTAACCTAATTTAATTGGATTTGCCTCGCCTGGTCTGGACTCTCCCTTGTGCCAACCACCGCACAGATGCTCAGGGACTGGCACCCTTTTGTGGCAGGCACCGCTTAGACACACAGCAACAGACCCCCCACTGTGCCCGGCGTTTGGCAGACACACAGTAACTGAGACAGGAACCCATTTTGCCGAGCGGTGCACAGACAGGTCCACCCCGGAGCAGCTCACCGTGTAGCCGGCAGCTGATGGAATCTAGTGGCTGAGTCAAAGCAATGGGTGAGGATTGGTGGGGCGGAAGGACAAGGTAACCATGTGATCGTCTTTTCATAGCCTTTAGGGCCAGAACAGACCCTTGTGAGTCTTGCAGTTTCAGGGTTAATTGCATCTCTGCCCCTTCGTGGCAGCCCCTTAGAGCCCACACCTCCGGTTGTCACCTCTCTCTGGGCGCAGAGCCGTCTGCCTCTCCCTCTAGACCAGGGATTTCAGCTGGAAACCACCCTGCAATTTGCTGTGACTAGCTGCATAGGTCTGAGCACCTGTCGTTTGCGCTGTCTCAGGGACACGGAGAAGAATGACCAGTCACCTGCCAGATTTCACAGCGCACAGTCCATTTCTGTTAGGACAAAAGCATCACAGAGAGAATATACAGGGGTCCTGGATCCAAACTCCAAGTGTCCCTGCGAGTGACCCCCAAGGGGGTAATGATTAACCAAGGGTGAAACAAGGAGTGATCTTTGCAGGGGCGTTTGGGCTAAAACTCACTGCTATGTAGAGGCCAGAATTGAACCCAGGAGTCTTAGCTCCCTGATCCCCCACTCTAGCTCTCTCTACCCTCCACTCCTCTCCCACATCCAGGAATAAAACCCCAGAGTTAAACAGAGACAAATTCCAGTCAGTAACAAAGCCACATTTATATGCGGAAGGGTGAGTACCACTGGCAGAAATGCTCAAGGGAAGCAGTGCATGTTCTGGCTTTTGAGGTCTTCAAGTCAAGATTGCCTCTGTGGATGACAGGCTTTCCACAGGCACGAGTTACTGGGCTCGGCCCTCTATGGTGAACTTCTGTGGCCTGGCGAGTCCAGGTCAGGCTAGATGATGATGACAGAACAAGGAGCAACGGTCTCAAGTTGCAGGGGGGGAGGTCTAGGTTGGACATTAGGAAAAAGTTTTTTACTAGGAGGGTGGTGAAGCATTGGAATGGGTTACCTAGGGAGGTGGTGGAATCTCCATCCTTACAGGTTTTTAAGCTGAGGCTTGACAAAGCCCTGGTTGGGATGATATAGCTGAGGTTAGTCCTGCTTTGAGCAGGGGGTTGGACTAGATGACCTCCTGAGGTCCCTTCCAACTCTAATATTCTATGATTCTATGATTCTATGCTGCTGGTCTCCTCTGGCATTAAACACCGAGCAGGCTGTGAATCCCTGCATCTGGACACACTGCCTGGCAGGGTGTTCAAGCTGCGAGGCCATGGCCAGAGCCCTACGCTCTGAGAACTCCCTTCACCCCTTTAAATCTCCCTGACCAACCTCTTCACACAGAAGGAGGATTTGTCCCCCCAGGTGAAACTAGCGTCGGACTGGAAGAGTTTAAGGGTAAGCGTTCTTGTGGCGATTAGCCCAGAGTCGCCCACTTCAGGGTCCTTGCACCTGCTTCTGAAGAAGCTGGTACCAGCCACTGGGGGAAACCTGGCTGGAGGGGCTTCGGTGCTGATCCCATCAATAGAAATAGAGAAACTGCCTAACTGTTTCTCTGCTCTGTTAAATTTCTTCTTCAGCTCTGAGGTGTCCGTTCTCTCTGCAGCTTCTTATAACCCTGCACCCTCCCTGTGCCCTTTCCTGTGTTCTCTCCCCTTTCCCCCTGGTGTATTGCACTCCCTGGGTCACTCACAGCTCTGCCAATATTAAATCCTGGACATTTGCTGTGTTTTTAAGCACATCATGATGCCCTCCCATTGGCAAACTCCCACGGGCATTATCAGCATTGTCTGGGGCACAGCGAAGGAGATCGCTCATGTGTCCCTGAGTGAGGTGAGTCCGAGGGCCTTGCTAGAACGGATTGGTGTTGCAGATTGCACCGGGTGCTAACTAGGAACATTACACTGAAGCTCCTGTCTTTGCTTAATTTAATGCAGCAGTTCTCACAGAAAACTGCTCGCACTGATCTTCCAGGCCTGGCCTCCCTCTCTGAGTCCCGCGCTCTGCTAGGAGGTGCTGTATTGCAGAGTGGAAGGGGTTACTCAGTAGGATGTGCTCTGTGCTCGGAGTCAGTGCTGAGCCGTGTCCCAGCCAGCTGCTAGGGGAGCACAGTGTTTCTGGGAAAATGGTGGGGGGCTCAGTAGACGGCCTTGTTCTCTCTGAGTTCCAGCATGGAAGCAGGGAACGGTCGTGGGGGCTCAGCAGGGGATGAGCTCTCCTGAAAGTCAGAGCTGACCCGCAGTTGCAAATGCAACGCTTGGCTCCTGGAGAACATGGCACTTTTTGGTCAAAGCAGATGTTTTAACCTTCATTTCCTGGATAAATCCTAACTTAGGCTATGTCTTCACTGACGGCGGCAAATTCGCCGACTTATCTGGATTGACTGAGCGGTCAGTGAAGACCCGCTCAGTTGATCCAGAAATCGACGTACTAAGACCACCTTCTCAAGTGGCATAGCTCTGTGTCGACGGGAACCATGCAGTGCAGTGAAGATGGCGCGCAGAACAGAAGCACAGAAGTCGACAGGAGTTACGCAACTTTTTTGCGTACCTTGCGTAACTCCGGTCAACTGCTGTCGAATCTCTGAGGTAAGTGAAGACAAGCCCTTAGTTAATTCCATGCTTGTTATGCAGACAGCTGTAACGTAAGGCAGCTCGTGCCCCAGCTGGCATAACTCACCCAAGCGCCATTGGAGTTAATGCCCCTATGCCTTTTTACACTGAACAAATTCTCTTTGACTGTTGGTTGTAATAAGCAGACTGTAAGGTGCATGTCTATCAGACTAGACGTGGTGTGGCAAGGTGGGCCTGTTTTGCCCCGTGAGTCTGCGCTCCTTACGGCTATGCCGGTGGTGCAGCTGGGTGGGAGCGGGGGGGGGGCCCATCCCGCCCTCTACCCCGGGCCCCAACCCAAGGACCCTATGAGGAGTAGCCTCACACAGCTTAGTCCAAGGGGCTACTACCTTCCCTGGGTCGCTCTTCTGTAGCCCCCCGGCTTGTGGCTCTCCTTCAGGCTCTCCTCCGGTCTCCACACCTTGTAGCAGCTCCGCTCCGCTCCTCTACTGACTCCACACCTTGTAGCAGCTCTACTCAGCTCCCTCTCAGCTGCCCCCATCTGCCTGACTGGGAGGCTTTTAACTGCTGGGGCAAGTTCCTTGATTGGCCCCAGCTGGCCTGATTGGCCTAATTGGCCTAATTGCCCTGGAGTGGCCACAGCTGGATCACCCAGGGAACAAAGATTTGCTAAGCCTGGGGCTGATATATATGCCTTCCAGCACCCTCCTATAGCCGTCAGGACTGGCCCCGTCACAGTGGACAAGTCTCCTTTCAAAGGAGGCCTGGGCAGGAAATGGTTTTCCCTTCCCATGAAAATTTTTGATATTTAGACATTTTTCTTGTCATCAATCGGGACAAAAAGTCAAAACCTCGAAAGCTTTTGTCTGCCAAAAATATGGGGAAAAAAATTATTCCATTTGGGTGAATCAAAAATGTTGATAATCTTTAATATAATTTCACAATGTTTTATTTCATTTTTAACCGTTTTTTTCCTTTTAAAACGTTTTTAGTGAATATTTACCAAAATTTCAAAATGAAGTCATTTTGACTCAAAAAACCAAAACTTTCTGGTTTGACAGTCTTAAAACAGGCGGCTTTCATCACCTTGAACATTTTCTAACCAAAAAATATTGTAAGCTGCATTTTCCATTCAAGCAGTTTTGGTTTTGCTGAATTGGCATTTTTCAACAAAAACAGCAACAAAATTTCAAAAGAAAATTCCCATCCAGAGCTGCTATTTCAAAGGTCCTTCCTGGCAGCTGGCTGAAGTGAGGAGAGCAAGGGGAGAAGTCAGGCGACTCTGAGGGATAAAATTTCCACTTGAGTGCATGCATGTCTCTGGTTCCTCTATGACCCCCCCCATCCCCCATCTATCCTCATGCCTGTGAGGTAGGGAAGGGTTATCAGCCCCATTTCACAGACTGAGGACCAGACACATTAAGTCTAACACTCCCCAAACTGTCCAAAAGACCTAGGCTCCTGTGGTGGAGCCCACCCACCTCCTGAGTGCTTTCTAGCAGCTGGGGGTGATACTGCAATTTCCCCCCCTGCTCCTGACACCCCCTCCAGGTTACCAACCTTGACTCGGGCTTCTAACGGAGACTTGACTCCTTCTCGGGGCTTAGCCACTTCACCAGTGGAGGAACCCAGGCCGCCCACAACTCCTGGGTTCCAGCCCAGGGACCCTGTACATAACAGCCATGTGTTGCTGCCTTTAATGAGCTGCTGGTGCTTCCCAGGGCCTCTTCCCACCAGGTCCTTTCACCTCCACCTGTTACTTTAGGGTTACAGTTCTCAGGTCTTCTCACTCCTAGGGCCAATAACTACAGCCAGAGCAGAGCCCCCATCCTTGCCCCTCTGGTCCTGACCCACTAAGCCCCTGCTGCTCCTTTTATCTGAGCCCTGTGGGCTTTGATCGACTGCTTCGGTGCAGGCTCTCTAGCCAGGAATTGAGGACTCACCTTTGCTGCTCTTTCTCTGGGGTGGGGCGTAGTAGGACTGTGGGGCCTTCAGTAGGGGGCCACGAAGGCCTGGGGCACTCTGTCGCAGTTCAGTACTCCCTTAGGATCCTTTGAAATTCCAGAGGTCACCCATAGAGCCTACGGCTGAACTGGGAGTTGAATCCTGGTCTCCTGAGTCACAGGTCGCTCGCAATAAATCATTTGCATATGGTAACAGTAAGTTTGATCGGTCCTACTGAAGCCAGGAGCCACGCTACGTGTTCTTGAGTGCATCTACTTGCACCTTGTCTAATAACAATCTATCCATACAAGGTCACTCACAGCTGCGCCAATATTAAGCTGTTGACTTTTGCTGTGTTTTTAAGTACATAATGATTCTGGTCATTATTGCACCCATTGACATACATTTGTTGGGTCCAAGTGAGGCAGCTGAAGTAAAAGTGAGAGAAGAATCCAGCAATCCTGACTCCCAGTTATTTGATCTAAACACTAGACCACAAAACCTACTGAGTGCTGGGAATGGAACCCAGGAGTCCTTGACCAGGATTTTTCAAAAGAGCCAGGAGAATTAGGTGCCCAGTTCCCACTGATCTCCAGTGGGAGTTGGACAACTAAACTGCCTTTATCTCCTTTGAAAACTCCATCTCTGTTCCTGGTTTTCTACTGTAATGAGCTGTCCAATGCTGCTCCATACATTGTTGTTGCCCTTCTCTGGGCATGTTTCCAATTCTAATATATCATCAAAGACAAAGCTGGAGGATATTTGAAACCTGTGGATGGTCAAATAGTCACAGCTGCTGCCATATTCACAGCCGCAACTGGAATATGCCAGGGCGAGACCCCACAGAAGGGTGATCTACGAGTTAAATCTCTGGTATATGACTGAGGAGATTCGAGCTCAAATACCTGCTCTTCTACATGAACCTGGATGAACCTGGGCAAGTCATTTAGTCTCTCTGTGTCTCAGTTCTGCATCTGGAAATAGGATGAAAGCCCTTCCCTACCGCATGAAGGTATTGTGGGGATAACTACATTAATGATAGTGAGGTGCTCTTGTCTATGGTAAGCGGAGTGCGGGACAGATAAGTGTTTATGATACACAGAGAGAAGCCAGATCTACCAATTACTGTCCACTCCCCAGTATGATCACACAGATGGAAATATGGCAATCATAGGCCAGATGCTAATTTCAGTTACACTACAGCCTGTCCAGAATAGCGCTGTTGACTACTGGCCCAATGAAACAAGTGATGAGATGCAGATACGAAAATGAGTCCATGGTTGAGACAAGAAAAGAAGCTTGTCTCCATTGCCATCCACAAGCCCATACGTCAGCAAAGACTTGGGACTAGAACCCTGGAGAATAGAATTCAAGTCCATGAGGTCCTCTACCCAGCTCATTTCCAATGTGACGGTTCGAAAAGAAGCAAAATACGTATTTTAGGCAAACGCTGCATATATGCTCATTGTGTCGGATGTCCCGCGTGCTATGGTAGTGAAGGCTTTTCCTATTCAGAAGGGAAGGGAAATGATACGACCTTCTTGCTTCAGCGTGTAAGCCACAAGTGCTTAGGAGGAAATGAAATCAGGGGGCAAATTATCCTGTAACTTTCCACTGCCAAGTTTACTGCACTACCTCTGAAGTATCTAGTGCTGGTCCCTGTCTGTAACAGGACACTCCTTTTGATGGTCCCCTGCTTGGACTGACTACAGCAATTCCTGTGGGGCTTGGTCTCATTTACCCCATAGTCACTCTGCATGATTCTGGTGGCTTGAAGGGACCTCACAAGATGGAACTGTCAGAGCGGGGTTAGGTGGGCTGCAAGAGAATGAGATGCAGACCTTTTCCCCTAGCTAGCTAGCTAGATACCCTCACTGAAAAGGTGGTACTTATTATATAAATTATTCTAATAGAAATTTTACTATTTAAGTACTTACATATGGAATAAAAAGATGCAAAATCTGAAACAGAACCCAGATTGGCTAAGAGTATGTTATATCTCTAAAAGTCCCCCACATCTGCATTAAAAGAGGCATCTGTGATTATATTCAGGCAGCAGATGGTAGAGTATTAACTGCATCATTACAAAGTGACTATGTCACATATTGTGCAAATTTCTGATCAGGAATTTCCCATCGTATATGTTTTCAAAAAATAATGAGATTCTCACACAACTGACATTTTTCCTAGGAAAAATTTGATGTTGCCTCCATTTTTTCCAATTCTCCATCAAGAAAATTTAAAAGAACAAAAAAGTTTGTTTTGGGTCAGAACAATCTGTATCATAATACATCTACTTTCTGAATGAAAGCAAATCTGACCTGCCCCACCCAGCCACCTGATCTACTGACCCTGAAACTGAAATGACAATCTGATCTGCCGTCCCTGAGTCTCCTCTACCATTTCTGAATCGCACCCAGCAATCAGACCTGCCTGGTCTGAGCCCCACCCGGTAACCTCCCTCCTTAGAGGTTTTTAAGGTCTGGCTTTACAAAGCGCTGGCTAGGATCATTTAGTTGTGGTTGGTCCTGCTTTGATCAGGGGGTTGGACTAGATGATCTTCTGAGGTCTCTTCCAACCCTCATCTTCTAGGATTCTATGAGCTTGATGTGCCTGGTGTGGGGACAAGAGCTCTGAATGGAGCGTGGGGGAACAGGGCAGGCTGGGGGGCTGGATGAAGTTGGGGTGACGAGCTGGGGGGTGAGGCTGGAGGGAGTGGTGGTGAGAAGCCTGGTTGTGGGGCTTAGAGGTCTCGCCAGACAGGGCATGAAGAGCCTGGCTAGAGGGGAGCGGGCCTTGATGAGGGGGCTGGATGTAGTGGGGGTGAGGGGCCTGTCTGGGGCAGCTGGCTGGGGGGGCAGGACAGATTGGGGGTGAGGGGTATGGCTGGGGGTTCTAGCTGGGGTGGGGGACAGCGGCCTGGCTCAGGGGGCTGGATGCCATGAGGTGAGGGGTGTGGCTGGGGGGTGAAGGCTGCGGTTTGTGTAGCTCTGTGGGGGGGAGCTCAAAATGTGGAGATCACCCCAACGGAGAGGGACTTGGGCATCTCTGCTGCATGGCATATAGGGGGATCTGAGAACGGGGCTGTCCCCCTGCAGAGAGGGGCTGGTGTGGCCGGGGTGAGGGGCATAGACAGGGAACCTCAGAATGGGGGGATCCCCCCTGTGGACAGAGACAGAGATCCACCTTTTCCCATGCTCTCGCTACTTAGAGGGTCCCCCCTCCCCCAGCACTGAGCTAGACCCAGGCTCTGCTCCCTGGCTCCCCCCTCAACCAACCAAGGGCAGACCCCAGCTGGGAGGAAATCTCACTTGGATGAGGAGACCCCTCCCAAGCCCATCCAGCCCCTCTGCACCTCTTCCCTGCCCTGTCACCCCAGGATGGTCGTGATGGCTGCCTGCTCTGCGCAGTGGGTCCCATGTGTAATGAGTGGGGTCGTTCTCAGCAGAGCAGGGGTCCATGGGAATCTGAGACTCAATAGCTCTGCTTATCACTGGAGTCCAAGAGCTGACCGGACCCTGGAGACTCATCTCTGCCCTCCGCCCGGCCCCTCGCTCCTAGCTCTGGGATCTGCCATCAGCTCTCACAGGAGATGAGAGAACTTCTGCTTTCAAGCAGGAACCAGCGGCAAATTCTGCTCAGCTCTGTAATTGGCTCTGCCAGCGGCCCCAAATCATCAATACCCAGAGCGAGAAACGTTCAGACAACAAAACAAGCTAGTTCTGCCCAGTTGATTTGCAGTCTGGGCTGCATGATTTATTAAGTGGCTCTAACTCAGACACCCCACCGAGATGGACAGCTTCTGTTAATAGCTAGTATTCACGCAGTGGTTGTGACGTCTAGTGGTCAGAGGACTGGACTGGGAGCCAGGACTCAGGGGTTCTTTTACCAGTTCTCAGTGGCCAGTGTGGCCACTGACTTAGAACAGGGAGGGACGGGCAGTCAGGGCTCCTGGGATCTATCCTTAGCTCTGGAAGTGAAGTGGGATCCAGGGGGTTAGAATGGGGGTCTGGGATTCTGGGCTCCTGGGGTAGGAGGTCCCTGCACTGGCTGGGAAATGTGTAAGCGAGATCCACCCAGATAATCCTGGCCAACGAGCTGCACCCCACATGCTGCAGAGGAAGGTAGAAAACCCTCTAGGTCACTGCCGGTCTTACTGGAGAGGAAATTCCTTCCCACCCCACGTCTGGTGACCAGCTACGCCCTGAGCACGTGAGCAAGAGCCAGCCAGCCGAGCAGCTGAGACAGAAAATGCTCAGTGCCACCTCGGAGCCACCCCGGGCAATGTCCCATCTCCAGCAGTGGCCATCCCTGATGCTTCTGAGGAAGAAGACAACAATCGAATAATTATTTTGGAGTGGGGGGTCCCTTCCTGAGCCTTGCAGGAGATCAGCTGAAACCCTGCAGCACGAGCTTTTGGGAACAGAAGACGTGAACCACAAGGAACCTTCAGTGTTGCCACCCCCGCCCCTCCATCCCAAGAGACTCCATCACACAATCTGGCTCGGACATTGTTCAGCTGTTTCAGAAAACGAATTAAGTTATTTACCACTGTGACCACGGTTTGGAGGCTGTCCCAGAACCTCACGCCTTTGATGGTTAGAGAATGTCTTCTCCTTTCTGTCCCTTGGTGCGGGAGGGGAGTGGGATCCAATGGGTTAGATCAGGTGAAGCTGGGACTCCTGGGTTCTAGTCCTGGGTGATATCGGGAGGGAGGGGGTGTCTGGGACTACTGGGTTCTGTTCCTGGCTGTGAAAGGGGAGTGTGATCCACACCAAACAATACAGCACTGCCATGATTTGGGTCCCGGGTCTCAGTCTCCGGCCGTCACCAGACTGGCAGGAGAGAAAGGAGCAGAATGTGGCCCTCTGGATCTAAGGGTGAGAACACATTGATCCAGGGAACAAGCTGGAAATGCAGCTGTACAAACAGGGCAGAGATGCAAGCCAGCCTCCTTGTCCGCCCACACAGTCTGCTCTCCTCTGCACACCCCCACTGAGCAGGGCTCATTTCCTCCATCAAAGACACAACCCTCCCAGCTCCCATTTGCGTTCTGGCTGTGCCATCCCACGGGCGTTTTTTAACATGAGGCAGGACTCCCAACAGTCATGGGAAATGCTGTGTGTTCCACAGGGCTGGAGCCAGCACCCCTTAGAAGGGAAAGGACTCATATCTCATTGCCCACCTCACTGACCAGCCAGTCCCTGCAGACTGGGACCAGAACACGGCCTCTACTGCCGTCCCAGCAGCGTCCTCCTCAGTGCTTCCTTCATCTCCTTGTTTCACAGCCTGTGGATCAGCGGGTTGAGAAAGGGGGTCCCCACCGTGTAGAAGAGAATCACCACCTTCCCGCTGCTTCCTGGGGTGGCTGGGTTGACGTAGGTCACCATGATAGAGCCGTAGAAGAAACCCACGACAGCCAGGTGTGAGGTGCAGGTGGAGAAGGCCTTCTGCCGCCCGGCCCCTGCAGGGAGTCTCAGCATCACCCTGATAACTAGCCCATAGGAAGTCAGAATGAAGAGGACGATGGCGAAGATGATGAGGGAGGTTAGGGTGAAGCAGGTCAGCTCAGTCAGGGGAGCTGGGGTGCAGGAGGCAGCCAGCAATGGGCCCACATCGCAGATAAAATGATCCAGGGTGTAGGGGCCAGAGAAGGAGAGCTGGGAGATGAGGGCAATGGCCACCATGAACCAGAGGAAACCGAGGAGCCAGCAGGAGGCCACCAGCAGCGAGGAGCTCTGTGGGGACATGAGGACAGGGTAGTGCAGGGGGTGGCAGATGGCCAGATACCTGTCCAACTCCATGGCCACCAGGAAGAAGCACTCAGTGGTGGAAAAGAAGAAGTAGAACTGCACGAAGCAATTGAGGAAGGAGATGGAGACCCCGGGGTTCATGAGGTCGAAGAGGATCCTCGGCACGGTGTTCGTGACATAGCTGACCTCCAGCCAGGCGAAGTTCCCCTGCAGGATATACATGGGCAGGCACTGGAGGCGGGGGTCCCGCAGCACGGCCCACACAATGCTCAGGTTGCCAGCCAGCGCCCCAGCATAGATGCAGGAGAGGAGGGCGCAGGTGAGATCCCGGCCCAGCTGGCTCAGAGAGTGAAAACCCAGCAGGATGAACTTGGTCACCAGGCTGGTGCCGTTGGCTGGATTCTTTGGGGTTGGAGGGGCCTGCAGATGAAAGGAAATGATCGACAGGACGCCAAGGCTCGGCCCAGAGCTCTGGAAGGGGAGCGGGGTCTAGTGGTTACAGGAGTCTCTTATACACATCACATCCCAAACTCCTCCCCAGCCACCTGTCCCACCACCCAATGTCCCACCTCCAGGCATTGCCTGGGGCTTCAGAGGAACAAGATTTAACGACCCCCCTCAAAAGATAAAAAACAACCCAAGTTCTCTCCGAACACATGGGGCAGGGGGTGGACATCCCTTCTCGGCCCCTGCCGATGGCCAGCTGAACCCTGAAACAGGAGCGTTGAGAATGTGGGACATTCACTGGAAATGAGCCCCAGGGCTGCTAAGCATTGCCCCCACCCTCCCAAGCAACCCCATCAGACAATCGCACTCAGACAGTTGTCCAGACCACACTGAAAACAAAGAAAATGATTCCTCCCCCGCCAACTCCGACAGGGAGGCTGTTGCAGAACGTCCCCCCTCAGCTGGTTAGAAATCCCCTGCTAATTTCCAGCAATCCTGTGTGCATGGCAGGTGGGCAGCTGGGCAATGAGGGGTGGGTTACCGAACTGGGACACAGCCAAGGAAGGAATCGAAGCAAGAAAGAAGCTGTCTGGGAAAACCCACCTGGCTGTGAGATCTCAGCCTCTTCTCTCCGCCTCTGTTAGGAAGGCGAGAGGAGTCTGATATCTCTTAGTCACTACTGAGGGTATGTCTTCACTACAACCACTACTCAGCCGCACCTGTGCCATTGTAGTACCAGAGTGTAGTCATTTCTTAAATTGACAGAAGGGATTTTTCTGTTGATAGAGTTAATCCACCTCTGTTTGTGGATTATCTCCACAATGGATAAATCACTTGGTGATTACCTGATCTGCTCATTCCCTCTGAAGCACCTGACATTGGCCTCTGTTGGACGACAGGATGTTTGTTCTGACCCAGAATGGCCATTCTTATATTCTCTCTGAGAGTTGGTAGTTAGGTTGACAGAAGAATTCTTCCATCAATTTAGCCGTGTCCACACCAGGTGTTAGACCAATTTACCTATGTTTCGCAGGATGTAAAATTTTTCACAGCCCTGAGCAATGTAGCTAGATCCATCTAATTTTTAAGTGTAGACCAGGTCTGCCTGACACTTTGATTTAGGCCTAATTTGAGATGCCTCTGATTTTTCAGCTCAACTTTAAATAACCTAGCCATGACTTTAAAACGAGCTGAGTACCCTACCAAGGAATGTGAAGTCAATGAGAGCTGTGTGTGCTTTTCACCTCGTAAAGAAAAATAGCAAGACTGAGGTTTTCTAAGCTGCCTCAGGGATCTGGGTACCTGATCTGGGCACAAATAGGAGCTCGGTCTGTCTCTTGAAGTCTCTTTACTCCATTCAAATTTACAAGCTGCAATTTTGAAAGCCAACCAAGGGAGCTGTACCCACACAATCTCTGTTCAAAAGAATGGGAGAATTGCCTTGTGCCCCACTCTTGTCTGGCCCATACGCACTTCTGCAATTAACATGGTAAATACAAATACAGGTGGCTTTGAAAATCCTGGCCTATTCGATTCCAGTTAGGTATCCTAAACTTAACCCCCCACCCAAAAAAAAATGCAATCATCAGAATGTGCTTTTGAAAAGTTCGGCCTTCTGGGGCCAGATCCTCAGCTGATGTAAATCACATGGATGAAGTGGCTCTGATTCACACCAAATGGGGATTGGCTCCATTGTTTCTTTCGTGCCAAGAGAACAATGAGACATCTCTGATTTCTTTCTCATTCCTAGGGAAGCTGACCTGGATGAGACCTTCTCGGTCCTTCCACGGTAAGGATGGGTGCTCTGAATTCATTAACAGACAGAGAAATAAGCAGCTGAGATTGTGGCCATGGCAAACAAAGCAAAGAGGATCCATGCAGGTGTATGTTCTGTACAAAATATGCTTTACGTGGTATTATTTTAAAAGTCTTGTTCTTCTAAACATTAATATCCTGTTGGATTGTATTTAGTGCCATGTATGTGAAGTTATAAAATATTGCTGAAGATGCTACTAGAATATGTTGTAAGGTGGGAAACACCCACAAACCAGCTTTTCAGGCAGAACAATGGAGTGTCCAGACAGCATTGATGTCGCCCTCTTGCCAATTCAAGGGTACAATCCACTAATCAGGATTGTTTACAATGAGGACTTCACTGAGGAAGCACATAGGCAGTGGACCCTGACTGACCAATGAAGACGACACCCAGATTACAAGCATTGATTGTTCCAGCAAGCTGGGACACACTATAAAAGAAGGGAAGTGACAATGGCTTCTCTCTCCCCCCACCTCAACACCTGAAGGAATGTGGGGAAGACAAAGAATTTTGGACTGGGAGAGGAGTGGTCCAAGGCAAGCAAAACGGTCTTTGCCTCTCTACTAAAGATCTATGGCCTGCTTGTACCATCTCTCAAGGCGAGACATTTCTAGATTCAAATACTGTTAGTGTGTAGAATTTACACTGCACTCTTATTTTTATTTCTTTGGCAACTAGTTCTAGTCTCTTTATGCTTATCACTTATAATCTCTTAAAATCTATTTTTTCTGTAGTTACTAAACTTGTCTAATGTTTTATCTTAATGTTTTGATCCCAATGACCCAGCTCAGCTGTAAGGCGGTCTCTGTACTGCAGGGAACAGGGGGGATTAGGGGATGTTCTCCTCTGTTGGTCAGTATCAACCCCAGTGCTCCAGCACAGTTCCTTGGGCTGACATGCTGGAAAGAACTGGGTAGGGCCTCCCTTGGGGGCACTTTTTTCTTGGTCCATGCTGACCTCTGTGCCTCAGCATGGCATCAAGTGGTCCTGAGCCACAAGGAGCAGCCTGGGGGGTTCAACAGTGGACCTGCTGCTATCAGAATCACTGCTTACTCAGTGCCCCAGCACAGTGCTCGGGGTGCCTGTGCTGCAGGGAGTGGGGAGAGTGCCTCAGTAGGGGGCACTCTCCCCTTAGGGTTGGTGCTGACCTGCAGCGACCTATCACAACAATATGAGGCACTCTTTCTGGTGGCAGTTATATGTTTTGGATGAGCTGTAAATTAAAGATCTTTCCTGACCCACCTGTGGTCATCAAAGAGTCTGTGGTGTCATTCACAAGTGCAGGGGGCAGCAGTGGCACATTCACAGAGGGTGACAGTCACGGAATGTCATGGCGTGCAGCCTCATGCAGTTTGAATCTGGAGTACCACTGAGACTCCTTACCCTTGCAGCCTGGACTGACTCCTACCATGCTTCTGCTGATGATAGACAGACAGCCCCTCTGGGCCCAGCATGACAGCAGGTGGCATCACACACCCAACTTAGTCCAATCTTTTTCCCTGGGGGTGTGGTGAAGCACTGGAATGGGTTACCTAGGGAGGTGGTGGAATCTCCATACCTAGAGGTTGTTAAGGCCCGGCTTGACAAAGCCCTGGCTGGGATGATTTAGTTGGGTTTGGTCCTACTTTGAGCAGGGGGTTGGACTAGATGACCTCCTGAGATCCCTTCCAACCCTCATCTTCTATGATTCTATGACTGGGGAGCCTCGGAGCTCTGTGACTGAGAGCCCAGACATGAAATAACACAGGACTGCAGGTTGGCGCTGTTGATTAATACAGGCTGGCTGGCACCTATGCCCATCATGCTCGTGATATGTATTATCTGCACCATATATATCTTAGTATGCGTTAAGCACAGAGAGCATTAATCACTAAAATTACAGCAGTTATAGAGCCTAAATTGGTCAATGGTTTTGATATAACCCTGCCCACTTATACCAAGTATCCCATAACCCCTGGCATTCCCTGATGTAAGTTTTGGCTCGAGCAATTAGGGAAACTGTCAAGATCAGAACCGATTGACAAACACATTACCTTGTACCTGCCAACCGGCCGGATATGAATAGATGGCTTCTGTGGAAGGTGAAAGTAACAGCGCTGCAACAAGTTGGCTTCCCGGAGACTGGTATCGTATTGAACCTTTTTTCTGTACTATATTATTATTAATCTACAGCATTCAACCTGACTTGTTGTTTACTTGCTCTCTTGATTCTATTTCATACCGAACCAAAGAGTGGTCAAGCAATTGTCTACACAATTTATTAGAAGGCACTGGCAGAGCTGGAGGGAGTAGGACAGGACAACAGGGTGTCTGTGGGTCGGGATTGAAGTGCAGCAGCAGAACTGTGTGTGTTCTAAGTGTTAACCCAGAAATGGGATAGAAGCTAGACACTGGGCATAGAAAATATCAAACCCATGATTAAAGCATGGCCTTAGGCAAGTCTCTTCAACTGATGTTCCCTGTTTCCCTTCCTGCCCTGCTCCTCTCTTGTCTATTTACACTGTGAGCTCTTTGTGTCTTATCTAATATAACAGGTTCCGGCTTTCAGGGGCAACTATCATACACATTTGTATTATTACCTCTAAATATTACATCATGGGACTATTTATTATTAATAATAATAATTATTATTATTATCTTTAGTTTAATAGATTAATAGATTCAAGGCCAGAAGGGACCACTGGGATCATCTAGTCCGACCTCCTATAGAAAACAGGCCAAAGAACTTTCCTTATCTTTATTTATTTTTTAATAGCCTTCACAGCATACAGAATGTTTAAGCGCACAAAGAGGAAAGCTACTGTTTAAAAGTTATCTCCCTCAGTCAACAATTAATTCTGACTACAAACTGTCTCCACAGGTATTGGTTCGTCAGGAGTTTTGTTAAACTCACTGCATTTTAGTTGCTCAAAAATCCTCATTCTGCTTTGACTCCCCTTAAAATTATCACAGTGCCTAAGAACACTCTTGGCTGGAGGTCACTGAACATGATGTCTTGCATGCCTAATGTGTTCTTGATCAGCTCATTCCTACCCTTAGGGGTCTCTCCCAGGGCTCCAGTAATTGCCAGGATTGTCCTTTTTCTAGGTTCCCATAGTTGTTGCACTTTGTGGCAGAGTTCTTCAAACTTTGCCATCTTCTCGGGTTTTTTTTTTCATGCTTCTGTCTGCTTGTCTGGCAATATCAATGAACGTGGTCTTGTTTGTCTACAACAACCATGTCCAACCTGTTGGCCTCCATCATTTGGTCTGTGACAATTGCCCAAGCCCATAAAATCTTTGCCTCCTCATTCTCTAAAGCGCTTTTGATTCAGGGACTGTAACACCAAACACCACATGGTTAATTTGATTTCAAATGAGTCTGTTAATCTTCTATCATTAATTGGCTCGATCTCTCTCCATCACTGTCCATGCACTGATTTCTGTGTAACTCTTTCAAGAATGTCTTTGGCAATTTGCTTTCTCCTTCTTTTATGATTTTTTGGGCTGGGATGTAGATTCACTCATTGCTTCCAGATGATCTTTTACATTGGCTGTATTTTGATGTTATATTCTTCATTGTCAATTGCTGCTTCCAGAGATAACAGACCTTTTCCTTCATCACATCACTAAATTTACATCCTATCTGTGTCTTAACTGATATTCAATACTCTGTGTCTCACTAAGAGCTTTCTTGTTTAGCTAGCCTTTTCTTTCCTTCTTCTTTGATTCCACTTAATCCCTCTGGCACTGTACCATGTTACTGGCATCACCCATATATTAATGGCTTTGGTCAAATGTTTTGAGTCGAGTTGTTGCGTAGAGTAATTCTTATTCATCTGTAATATTCTTTCCTCACTTCTTCAACTTCCTTACGTTGTAACTTTGACATTTCCCTGATTCTAAAGTATTTTGAGGATGATGATGATTAAAGGGCTAGAGGGGCCAGGACATCCAATCCCAACTATTCCTCTGACTTTGTTCAGTCACTTCATCTACAGCAGCCATATTTCAAGAGGGAGTTAGGAAGTCTGGGATATGGATGGTTGGACGGAGGCCTATGTACAGCGGGATGGATGCTGGAGCCCGAGGTTGAGGCCTGGGTACAAAAATTTGCAAGGGAGGATGTGCAGTCAGTTTAGACACTCAATCCCAAGTTCTTCTGACTCAATTTCCACTGAACCTGGGCTTACTTTGCAGTGTTGACATATCCAGTGTGTGTCCCATGTTAAACACCCACTGATTAACTAACATTAAGACTGCAGGAACTGCAAATCAGAAAGCTTTCCAGATAGGATGAAGAAAGACAGGAGGGAAGCAAAGGAAGGCAAAGAGAACGGTTCAGGAGAAAAAAGGGGAAGGAACAAAGGGGGGGGGGGAGCGGATCCCACATACTTCCAAGGTTGCTGTGTCTGGGTAGAGTCTTGTCATAGCTCTCGCTCTGGGTCTCTAGGACACAGACTCAGACTTCTTGAATGATGCCCTTCCTTTGGCCATGGGAGCCCACAGTCCTTCTGTCCTTGACCATTAAATCAGTGTGTTTGAGACTCACGGCTGCTTACCCACGCTCCTCCAAAGCTCCACCTGCTGTGGTTACTCTGGCCTTCTACTCAAGGACAATGTGTCAGAGAAACATGGAGGAGAGGGATTTCTTAACCCAAAGAATCTTAATTTGTCAAGCTCTTGAGAACTTTGAAGCCAACAAAATCCTGGGATATCCTTTTCCACAGTTTGAGTTCAATCCCTTCTGAGTGTCTGAGGTTCATCAGCATTATAAGATGACCAGAATCCTGAAAATCATTGTGGGCTGTACAGAATCTACATAGGGAACATCGCTGGAATAGTCTGTCCAGGTCTAGTGCCCACAGTTCAAAAAGGATCTTATAAACTAGAAAAAGCTCAGAGAAGAGCCATTTGAAAGGCTAAAGTATTAGAAAACATACCTTATAGTGACAGACTCAAGGAGTTCAATTGATTTAGCTTAACAAAGAGAAGGCTTTGGGTACACATATCTACATAGGGAACAACTATTTGATAATGGGCTCTTCAATCTAGCAAGGAAGGTATAAGATGATCCAATAGTTAGAAATTGAAGGTAGACAAATTCCGGTTGAAATAAGGTGGTCATTTTTAATCAAGATTGTCTGTCTTTAAAAGATCTGCTTTAGGAACTATTTTGGAGGAAGTTGTTTTGCCTGTCTTATGTAGGGTTCAGATTAGGTGATCAGAATGGTCCTTCTGGCTTTGAAATCTATGAAAATCTCTGCCTTAAGGATCTAACCGGCACTGATGACATGGGCAATGACACTGCATGCCCTCTCCAAGCCGGCCCTTGTTGGCGTTGATCTCTCTCTCTCTCTCTCTATTCCACTCATCAGTTTGGTGTGTAAAGTAACGGACACACCCAGGTCCCCAAATCCTAATTCTTGAATGATGTGACGAAGAACAGCTGAACAGTTGAACCCTCTACCAAAGGGTGGTACTACGGGTGCTGTAGCCCTTGGTGAATCAAATCCCATCCTGGTGTCAAAGGGCCCAACCCTACTGTAGACCTCTCCCCTTTTCATTCACCATCAAAACATTGCACGTTCATTGACCAAAACATTCTCCTCCACCAACAGAAGAAGAGAGACTCAGGACCTTAATGGTTTTAATGAGGCCTAACTTCTAGACATATGAGTTGTGCAGGCAGGAATTTGGGCTGATAGGTGATGAATGGACATTGGTATTTACTGAAATACATAGCATAGCATTACAAGATACAAAATTTGTGAGCTGCACCTTTATGTCTCCCAGAAAGTTGAGTGAGCTCCTACGCATTGGCATCTGAAGCACTGAATGAATACAGGAAAAACATGTTTCTGTGAATAGTCATTTTACATTTTAAATATATTTAAGTCAGCTGAATGGATGTCCCCTTTGTATGTACATTCCCTGAATACTCCAGCAAAGCAGATATTAATGTTCATTGAATCAGTGACCTTGATGCACCTGAGATGGGATTTTCAAAGAAGCAAAAGGGACTTGCTGAACTCCTCTAAAAATGAAGAGGAGATGCATTCTAGTTACCACAGGCCCAGTTGAATAGCTCATTCATACACCCTAAACCAAGAAAGCATTTGAGCATGTTTAATTTAAGCCTCCCATGAGATTATTCACGTGATTAAAGTTAGGTACTTGTTTAAGGGTTTTTCAAGATCAGTGCCTTAGTTCAGAATATTCAAAGGGGTTGAGTTTTAAATTCATAATCACTGGGTTTGGACAAGAAGCACTGATGATTTGGACCAAGTGAGGAGCTGCCCCTTCGTTTTTAGGAAATTCGTTTATAATGCATCAGTGTATCCAACTAGGAAAGGGAAACAGAGCATGTTAAAATGTAACCACTCAAGACAGCTTTGCTTTTATCTAGCACATATTTAGAATATACTGCAATGTCCAAATATGGTATTATAATATCAATCATTAATATAATAACAACAACCACACCCACAACCAACGACTGTGATCCAGAGAATCTTTAGGCACATTCAGAACCTTGTGCAGATGGGTGGCCATTGGTCAAATCCAGCTCCCTTTGATGTGCAAGTGTAAATCCCAACTGTTATATTTACAAGGCTAGCTGCATCTCTGACCCCTTCCTGGTATCTCTGAGTGCACCCCTTCTTGGCCTCATGCCTGCCCCTCTCTTAGGGTCAAATTACACGATTCTTCCCTCTCAAAATGAGTCCTTGGTCACAGCCCTCTATGCACCAGCTGTGGTTTCCCAACAGGTCTAACTGGGTTTGCTGCCTGCAGTCCTTCACCCTGGAGCTGTAACTGGTTCTGAGCTGTGTGACCAGACAGCCTTTTCCCCATTTACCACAGAAGGAAGAACAAATCAAAACAAAAACAAAGAAACAAAAAACCCAAACCAAAAAGGGAAAATACTGCATAGCAACTCCATGCCCATCACACCAAACATCTCAATGGGATCAAAAATTTCACCTCGTTATCAAGGGGCAGATTATCAACAGGAAACAGGGATAAAAGTTTATCTTTACAAATCCCTTTACATCATAGCAAGAATGTTACAACATTTTATGTATTTATTTAGATAAATATATTTTAAAAAATGCCTCTTCAAGGCTCTAGAGGCTCTGAAAAATCATTAATAACATGATCAAATCCCAGCTGCATTAAAATAATCACCTACGCAGGAATGCAGCCATCCTGACACATACAGAAATGCGTTTCTGCTCTTTCATCCTTGTGCAAAGGAAAATTTCAGCTCTCTCTGACCAAAGAAAGAAAGAATGAAAGAAAGATGAAGACAATGCCATCTAATCAAACATACTCCCATAGCAAAACAAATCTGGAAAAGGAAACAAATCAATAAACCAGACAAAACATAGGAAGACGCAAGCAAGCAAACTAAAAAGCCTCTCAGACCCCAAGTATATTTTTTATCCTGAAGTAGGAGAAGAGACAGATACTTCATGAAGTCCACTAGGGACTCTGCTGTAGCTACTGATTTTACATGCAAAGCTCTCCGGTAGCATGATGACAGTGACTGCATACATCTCGAAGATAGACAGGTGTATGTGGAGAGATAGGTTCTGTTCTGATTTACACTAGTATAGCCCAGTACTAAGGCCACTCAGTTTGGAGGAGGCAGGCTCAATTTTTACTATTGTATAAACAAGTTTGAACACTATGTTCTTATGAAGACAATTTTGTCCTCAGTTGTTTATAGCTCTAAACAAACTCAGAATGAAATGGCTAAGGGAGAAAGATGGACATTTCATTCTTGGTGAATAACCTCTAGCCAGTGAGTTTCCCCAGGGCAGCTTTGATCTCCTTGTTCCTCATGCTGTAGATGATGGGGTTCATCACTGGAGGGACCAGTGAACAGAGAACAGCCACCATGAGATCCAGAACCGATGCTGAGCCGGAGGTGGATTTCAGGTAGGCAATGATGCCAGGGAAAATAAACAAGGAGACCACAGTGAGGTGAGGGAGGCAGGTGGAGAAGGCTTTATGCTGGCCCTGCTCAGAGGGCATTCTCAGCACTGTTTGGAAGATTTTTACATATGACATAATTATCAAAACAAAGCAGCACAAGACTAAGCATGCAGTCCAGGCAATAGCCGCAGTTTCACTGAGATATGATACAGAGCAGGTGAGCTTGAGGAGCTGAGGGATTTCACAGAAGAAATGATCCACCGTGTTGTCTCCAGAGAAGGAGAGCGCAAACGTGTTCCCAGTGAGCATTGCATAATTGAGAATGCCGCTGATCCAGGCACCAGCGGCCATCTGGACACAAGCTCTCCTGTTCATCACAGTCACATAGTGCAGCAGTTGTCAGATGGCGACGTATCGCTCATACGCCATGACGGTCAGTAAGGCGATATCTGCTGAAGTGAAGAAGACAAAGAGAAAGACTTGGGTGACGCATCCATGATATAAAATGGACTTGTTGTTCAAGAAAGAATTGACCATGGATTTAGGGAGGGTGACAGAGACGCATCCAAGGTCTACGACGGACAGATTCATCAGGAAAAAGTACATTGGGCTGTGAAAATGGTGATCAAGGGCTATGGCTGTGATGATGAGAAGATTCCACAATAGGGCTGCCAGGTACATCACTAGAAAAAACACAACGTGCAAAATCTGCATTTCCCGAAGATAAGAGAATCCCAGGAGAATGAACTCCGTCATGGTGGTTTTGTTGGACATCGTGTCCTGCTGTGGAGGAAAGGAGAAGGGCAATGGTCAGCATCAGAATGATGGAGGGCATGACCCTGATTCCTTCCATAAAATCTTATAATGTGAATGTTAAAGTCTTATCGTTCTCTTCACGTCCACTGACTAGTCAGGTGTGTTATCACTCTGGTGCAAATTTCCATAGCTCCCTTAAAGTCAATGTGGCTGCATCAGTTTACACCATCTCACAGAATCATAGAAGATGGGGGTTGGAAGGGACCTCAGCTGGTCATCTAGTCCAACCCCCTGCTCAAAGTGGGACCAACCCCGACTAAATCATCCCAGCCAGGGCAGTGTCAAGCCGCATCTTAAAAACCTCTAAGGATGGAAATTCCAACACCTTCCTAGGTAACCCATTCCAGTGCTGAGGATCTGGCTTAATATATGCCTTGATCAAATGCATTACAAAAGGGGAAATATTACAAGTCAGATCCAGAAGACCTAGCGGAGAGGGTCCTTCAGTTCTGTCAAGCAAGAGACTTAAAACTTGGGCATGAAACTGAAATACTAAAATATCAATACAGCCTGATTCCCACTTTTGGGGAAATATGATGGACTCACCCAGCGTCCTAAGAGTCAGCTTGTCTGGAATGATTCCTCCCCAAGTCTGTGTATGGATGACCTGCCACTTGGGTAAAAAATGTTTTATGGCAAAAATACCATCTCTCGCTAATGATGGATTAGTAGCATCTGTTTGACCTTCTGTGTGGTATCATTTCCATGTGTGACTCGATGTCTGTGCTGTATGGATCACTGGAAATCAGGAGAGTTGGGTTCTGTTCTTGGCCTTGCCTCGGACCTGCCGTGTGACTTCGGGCCAGTCACTTCCCCTCTCTGTGCCTCGGTTTCCCCTCCCTCCCTTTCTCTGCTTCGTGAGCTCTGTGTGGGATGGGCTGTGTGTTACTAAGTGTATGTGCTGCCAACATTTGTACAGCATTTGTGCTCAGCTGGCAGCAGAGTTGCACACAGGAGATGATGATAGAGCCGGAGGTCTGGATACTCGTCCCATTCATCTCCTGTGGGTATATCTACCCTGCAGCTTGGAGCCTCCTTCCCAGCTCCAGTAGGCAGACATGATCTGTCTCTGCTCAAATTAGTGTGTTAAATATACCTGTCTGGCCAGAGATAGCAGCAGCAGCAGCTCAGGCTGTATGGTCAAGTATGTACCCAAAGAATTTGGGCAGGTTTGTACACGGGTGACTAGTCCAAGCCACCACCATTGCTAACTCCAGCTACTCTACGATTTTTAGTCTGTTTGTTCCAGCAGAGCTAACGCATGTCTGCTTACCCACAGCTGGGACGCACACTCCACACTGCAGTATAGATGTATCCTTAACGTCTTTGGGCAGAGCCAAGATATAGTCCGTGATGGTCAGCGCTGACACTGAATTTCAAGGTGCTAGTAGGTATAAAACATATTCCAAGGCTTATCAGCTCTGCTGTTTTCTCAG
Source organism: Emydura macquarii macquarii (assembly GCF_026122565.2). NCBI lineage: Eukaryota > Metazoa > Chordata > Testudines > Chelidae > Emydura > Emydura macquarii. The sequence goes on along the minus strand of NW_027132540.1, from coordinate 234,472 downwards.
TTTTCCCATTCTGGAGCTACTTCTTTCAAACAGAAATAAAAATGGATGTTTGAAATTGTGGTATCTTAAGACACCCCCAGACAAGCAGACAGCTACATTACCAGTTAGACATTGTCAGAAAAGTTCTGCTTAAATTGTTTTAAAAGGTAGCGTGGGTTTTCAGTTAAACAAATCTTCCTGGGAATTTTAATCTGTCTCTCTATCCAAAAACTGATTTTTTTTTAATTGCTGGAGAGGGGGGAATTTGGGATGAAAATTTATAGTTTTTAGCAGAAAATAATTGGTTTTCTCTTGCCAAAACATCGGATTTTGGGGACTTTTAGACAAAGTCAAAATTCTCCCCTGAAAAAAAAAAAAGAAATCTGACTGGCTCTACATGTTTGGCTGAATTGAAAGCAAAAGTCTTAAGCAGTTCCAGTTGCAACGCGTATTTCTCTTCTTAAACACGCATTCTATTTGAAGACACTAACATAGTTAATTGAAATAGCAAACTTACTGTGGCAGTGTTTCTGGAACTTTTCCCAACTTGTAATGATTTAATCCTCCAATGTTGGGAAACTCTATCTATCTATCTATCTATCCATCCCCATACACCCCCTCTATCTATCTATCTATCTATCTATCTATCTATCTATCCAATACCCAGCAACCATTTCTGTGTCACTTTACCGGATTTACTCAGGTGCTGGGTCTCTGCAGTTCCTAGCAGACAAGGATCCATGCCATAAATGGGCTCTCCCTGCTTCCCTCCTAGGGCAGGCTAGGCTGAGAGGTGAAGGATAAAATGGGATCAGAGACTAAAAGTCCCTCATGCCTCTAGAGCTGATCCCGGCTTGGCTTGGGATACAGCCACAGCCTGCTGTGCACCTGCTCTGGGGCTTAATAGCTGACTCTGGTCTCCAGGGCTGTGAGCCCAGCTCTGACCTCACTTCTGGAGCAAACCACCCTGGCAACCTGCCCTAGCTGATCCCTGACTGCACAAAGGGGGAACAGCACTGATGCTGGATCCCACACGATGACAACATCCCTGGAAGGACCCTTGGCTATCAACAAAGCAGGGCTGAGGCACAAAGGATGTCTCAAGATATTTACCAAATCAAATATATGTTTCTAGCACAGACATCTGACCTACAATAGCTAAGAGCCCAGTGGCACCAGAATCTCAGCTGGCCTGGAGTAGCCTGTTCCTGCATTAACTGCACACAGTTACCTCTGGATGAACAGGGATGTTTTTCTCCTGCCTTGCATCAGCAGATCTTGGGATGCAGACACTAGAGGAAGCCACAGCTCAGGCTGCTCTGGGTTATTGATGTTGGTCATTAAGAGGTATGCAAAGGCAAAGACTGAAAACCAAGGGTCATGTCCTGAACTGGTGTCAGCTGCTACAGTTCCAATGCTTTCAGGCTAGTTATGCAACATGATGACCTGGCCTTTTGATTTAAAGAGAGAGCGATGCGGATTTATGCCAGCTTGGGGTCTGATCCAGTGCCTAGTTTCAGATCCATATTCTTTGCCTGTCCATTTAAAGAAAAAGAAGACCAAAAGTTCTTAAGCTGTCTGCACTTTCATAGCTCTTTGAGCCGGGCAAATCATTACAAGAGTGTAAGGACTTGTCTACACCTAAAATGCTGTCATAGTTGCACCTCTGCAGTGCTTCTGTGAAGATGCTACCTACACCAAGGGGAGGGCGTCTCCCATTGGCGTAGGTAATCCACATCCCAGAGATGTGGTAGCTAGATTGATGGGAGAATTCTCCTGTCCACCTAGCACTATCTACCCCAGGATTTAGGTGGGTTTAACTGCATCCCTCAGAGTGTGTGGATTTTTCACAGCTCTGAGCGACATAGCTATACCGACCTAATTTCCTACTATAAACCAGGCCTAACTTTTAATGGTTACAGACAATTCATTCCCAGTAGGGAGAGAACTTTGGAAGAATTTCGTGATGCAGAAATTTTCTGTATCTGATCTTCAATTTATATTGGGATGAAAGGCCCAACTTCTTTCTTTCTTTCTTTCTTTCTTTCTTTCTTTCTTTCTTTCTCAGCCATTTCATTTCTTTTTCTCTCTGCTCACAGCACACAAATGTAGCTCATTTTGGTGCACAGTCAATACTGATGACACTTTAAAAATGTTAAATTCACACTGCTCATAGCTATGTCAGAGAAACTAAATAAATACGAAGGGCCAGATTCACAGCTGGTGTAAATCAGACATAGCGCCTCTAAAGTACACTGGGCCAGTTGCCCAACTTGTGCAAATTGCTGTTGTGTTGTGGAGCAGTAACAGTTTACAGGTGGTGAATATCTGCACTATGATGCCTAGTTTTATGTTGGTTCCTGTATCTGAGACTCTAATTGGTGTAGGCCGCGGAAGATGTTTGTGACGCGTTGGACAGAGATAGGGGCTTGACGGGTCTGATCAGAACCGGTTTGATAAGAGGCACTGCTCAGCTTGGTAAACAGGTTGTGCAAGGCTGTGTGAAATTGTCTGTGGTGCCAAAAGAGGGGGACAGTGAGGAAGAAAGATCAGGTACTGTAAATTAGCCAACGCTGGCTGTTCCCTAGAGAATGCTGTATAAAAGCTTGAAATGCAAATTGCACAATGAGACGCGGCCATGAATCCACTTGGATTTCAAGGCAAAATCTCCCGGCAGCCCACTCCGCAGCATGCCCTACAGTCTCCCGTGGCTGTTTGGAGCGTAAGCCGTGATTAAAGATAAGTGTACCTACCTGGTGTGGGCGTGTTTTTGTTCCTCACCTGGTATCCAGAACCTGCAGGCAGCTGTGAGCAGCGGTGCCTGGCATAACAATGATATACTATATTAAAACCAAAGGATGAGTTATATTCATTCTTCCAGTACAGGTACAGTTGGTCTTCAATGAGGCAAAGTTTGGAATGGTAGGGGGTATTTTCAGGTAGCTCACTTTACGAAGAAAGTTGAAGCTATTTCCCTATACAGTTACTTTAAATTACAGTTCTAGCTGTATCTGGCTAGTGGATCTAATTTACCAGTTCTGCTGATGGAGTTTTCCAATATAAATTCCCTTCATTCACAACCTTTTTTTCTCCAGAGGATGCACAATATCTGCTGATTAAGGGCGCTTTGTAAGGAGGTATATTTTGCTTTTCCTGTACCTAGACGTATATTTGTTAGAGAAAGATTTCTTACCTGATTTTTATTTCCAAGAAGGTCACTTTCCACCACTGTAACAGTGTCAAGGGGACATAAAGTCTGTGTTGAATCATTTCCATTGTATGGACCCCTTACACTGCTGGAGTGGCGTGAAGTATTGTTGATATAAAAGAGAATCTGTCACTTCAAAACCAAAAAATTCTGGCAAAATCAGTAGATATCTATGTCGGTTAGAATCTCTTTCAATCACTGACCTTCCAACTGTCTTTTACCCCTACCTACCTTGTATATGAACTTCAGCTTAAATTGATCAGATGAAGGGAAGTGTTTTGTACTCCACCTTCAGCTTCCCCTCACTCTGGGGATATCTGATCTCAACAGAATTTCACAGACTTCCCTAGATAATATAGCACATTCTGCTAAGTGAGGAATGTCTCCTGGCTGAAGTACAGAGATGGAGTGCTGGAAACCAGCACTCTAGTTCAGCCTTTCCCAAATGCTCCCTGCACTGTGTGAGTCTCCGTGTGTTACCCAAACCCATCCCTCAGCCTCATTTTCCACATCTGTGAAATAATGAGAAATGCCCTCATTTGACCCCCTCAGTTGCTGCACATGGACAAAGAGCTCACGGAAGAAGTCACTAATGTGCATTATATTGGTACTAGAAAAGTAAGGATTTATGTTGCATATACTTGAGCACAATCCACTAGCACCTGATCTATTCACCATTTACAGATATACAGGGATAGAGCATTCCTGTAACAGGGGAAAACGCCAATACATAAATTCATAGATTCTGAAGCCAGAAGGGAAGATTGTGATCATCTAGTCTGACCTTCCATATAAAACAGGCCATAGAGCATCCCTAAAACAATTCCTGGAGCGGATCTTTTTGATAAAATATCCAGTGTTGATTTGAAAATTGCCAATGACAATGAATTCACCACTAGGCTTGCTAAATTGTTCCAACGATTAATTACTCTCACTGTAAAATGTAACACCTTACTTCCAGATTGAATTTTCCTAGCTTCAACTTCCTGACAGACTGAAGAATTTGTTATAAATATTTGTTCCCCATGTAGGAACTTTCAGTTTGTGATCAGGTCAGCCCTTAACCTTCTTTTTGTTTTGCTAAATAGTTTGAGTTCTTTGAGTCTATCATCAGGCATGTTTTCTAGTCCTTTAACCATTCTCTCTATACTTCTCCAATTTATCAACATCCTTCTTCAACTGTGAGCACAAGAACTGGACACAGTATTCCAGCAGCTGTCGCACCAGTTCCAAACCGAGATTAAAAATAAATTGTTCTGCTCCTACCTGAAATTCCCTCTTTATGGATTAACTTTTTAGACAGAGCATCTCAGTGGGCGCTCATGTTCAGCTGATTATCCAACCTGGTCCCCAAATCTTTTGCAGAGTCGCTGCTTCCCAGGATAGAGTCCCACAACCTGTAATTTTGACTGATAATCTTTGTTCTTACAGGTATACATTACATTTAACCATGTTAAAGCACATATTGTTTGCTTGCATTCAGCTTATCAAGCTATCCATAATGCTCTATATCAGAGACCTCGCCTCTTCTTTATTTATCACGCACCCAATTTTTGTGTGATCTGCAAACCTTATCAGGGACGATTTTATGTTTTCTTATCGATCACTAATAAAAATGTTAAATAGTGTAGGGCCAAGAACCGATCCCTGCAGGAAAATATTGGAAATACACCTGTTCAATGATCATTCCTCATTAACAATTACATTTTGAAACCTAGCAGTGAGCAAGCTGTAAATCCATTTCATGTTTGCTCTGGTGATTTTATATCTTTCTAGTTTTTTAATCAAAATGTCTTGCGGTACCAAGTCAAATGCCTTATTGAAGTTTAAGTCTATTACATCCACACTATTACCTTTATTAGCCAAACTTGTAATCTCATCCAAAAATGATATCCAATTAGTCTCACAGGATCTATTTACAATAAACCTTGTGGACTGGCCTTAGTTATAGTACTCACTGTTCGTTCTTTACTACTTGTGTACTGTATGAGATTTAGCTGATGTGTAGATATTATTGGGTACAACATCTTATGCAATCACATATCAGAGTTGCAGTGGAAGTACTGGGAATGAAACTCAGGCTTCCTCACTTCCCTACTGAGGGCTGGTCAAAAGTTTTCCATTGAAACTTCTTTTGAAGGAAAATTGGGTTTTCGAGTAAGTGAAAACTTCCACAGTCCATGTCTCCTTTCATCCCCCCTAAAAATCATTTTTCATTGGCTAACCAGAAATGTTTGGTCAGAAATGAAAAAGGCGATAAAATTTTGCAGTGAAAATTCTGAGGCAAACAAATTCTTGTTTCTTAGAAATTTTCCATAAGAAAAAGCAAACCACTCTAGTCAAATTAGAGTCCCAGTTCATCTCCCAGAGGCCAATGTATAATAATCCTTTCTATTTCTAAATTGCAGAATGAAGTCTTCTGAGTGGCTTCATCTCTAATCCTCTGCCACTAACCCGAGATAAGACAAGAGAGAACAAACATCACGCAGACTTTGCTGAAGTTCTTACAGAGTTTGGCTCTTTGACCAACCTTGGCCATACTGAGTAAAGGAAGACTGAACAGCAGAAGAAGAGGACTGAGTGGGAACACAGACAAGGTGGCACTTCTGATTACACATTGAAAGAAGACATTTTCATCCTAGAATTTCCAGTTTGGGAGCAGAGCAGATTCCACTGGATAACATTGAATTCCTTCTTGGAAATGGACGTGGATCCCATAGGCTCCAGGATTGTGCATGGACCAGATTCAACCCTATGCAACCCCAGCGAAGTCCTTTTGTTTGCACCTACATAACAAAGGGCAGAATTTACTTTAATGTCTTTCCTACGAGAATGACTGTGGTCACTGACTTCATTCTCTTTGGTTTCTTCAATATCCTCCAGCTTCTGCTCTTTGTGGTGTTCTTGGTTATTTATATGGTAACCCTGATGGGAGATATCCTCATTATCCTAATTACAGTTGTGGATCCGGCCCTTCACAGCCCCATGTACTTCTTCTTCCGGAATTTATCCTTTATGGAGATCTGCTTCAACTTTGTCATCATCCCTAAAATGCTGGTGAACCTCCTCTTGGAGAATAAAGCCTTCTCCTTCTACAGTTGTATGCTGCAGATGTATTTCTTCTTCCCCTTAGGGAGTTCAGAGTGCTTCCTCCGGGCAGCTATGGCCTACGACCGCTATGTCACCATATGCAAACCACTGCACTACTCAGTTGTCATGGACAAGACCGATTTGTTCTACAGCACGGCCGGCTTGACTTACTTCTGGCCCAAGTCCACCTACTCCTCAGACACCAAGAAGCTGCTCTTGGTCTCATGCATGGTCATCACACCTATGTTAAACCCCATCATCTACAGTCTGAGGAACAAGGAAGTAAAGTGGGCCCTGAGAAGGACACTGGGCAGGAAAATTTCCTTATAATAGTTGTGAATGAGTGGATAGGGCTTGGAATGTGTATCTCTTGCAGGCCTTGATCTGGCCTTCATTAGAATCATAGAAGATTAAGGTTGGAAGGGATCTTAGGAGGTCATCTAGTCCAACCCCCTTCTCAAAGCAGGACCAACCCTGACTAAATCATGCCAGCCAGGGCTTTCTCAAGCCAGGCTTTAAAAACCTCCAAGGATGGAGATTCCACCACCTGCCTAGGTAACCCATTCCAGTGCTTCACCACCCTCCTAGTGAAAAAGATTTTCCTAATATCCAACCTAGACCTCCCCCACTGCAACTTGAGTCCGTTGGTCCTAGTTCTGCCATCTACTGCCACTGAAAACAGCCTAGTTCCATCCTCTCTGGAACCCCCTTTCAAGTAGTTAAAGGCTGCTAACAAATCCCCCCTCACTATTCTGTTCTGCAGGCTAACCAAGCCCAGTTCCCTCAGTCTTTCTTCATAAGTCATGTGCTCCAGTCCCCTAATCATTTTTCTTGCCGTCCGCTGGGCTCTCTCCAATTTGTCCACATCCTTCCTGTAGTGGGGGCCCCAAAACTGGATACATACTCCAAATATGGCCTCTCCAGCGCCCAATAGAGGCCGTGCTATAAACCCCTTTGTACAGATGTGGAACCGAGGCACACAGAAACTAAGCAAATTGGCTAAGGCCACACAGGAGTCAGTAACAGATCAGGCAACTGTATGTCCTAAGCGCACACTGAGTGTTCTAACCACTAGACCCTTCTTCCACTCTGTCACCCATGATAATAGTGCCCTGGCTGTCCTCTCAGTTGCACAGATGTCCAATCCAATGGAATCCAGAAGTACGTTCTATTATTCAGTGGTGTGGGGCACTGTGTGAACAGCTAACAAAGAGACAGTCCCTGCCTCAAAGAGTTTACAGTACATTGTTCTCAGCTACTTTGATGATGAATGCAGTGTCAAAGTGCATAGAGCTACTACCGTACCTGATCACATAAAAACAGCCATACTGGGTCAGAGCAATGGTCCATCTATCCCAGTATCCTGTCTTCTCACAGTGGCCAACGTCAGGTGCTTTAGGGGGAAAGAACAGAACAGGGCAATTATAAAGTGATCCATCCCCTTTTGTCCAGTCTCAGCATCTGGCAGAGGCATATCAATATTGGCGAATAGCCACTGATGCACTTATTCTCCATGAACTTGTCTAGTTCTTTTTTGAACCCCGTTATAGTTCTGGCCTTCACAACATCCTCTGGCAAGGAGTTCCACAGATTGACTGTGCATTGTGTGCAGATGGGACAGCCTTTTGTTTGTTTTATCCTCACAACAGCCCTGTGTGCTATGGCAGTGCTGTTATACCCATTGCACAGATGTTGAACTGAGGCTAAAGGCCAGGTTTTAAAGATATTTAGGCACTTAGTGAGATTTTCAAAAGCATCCAGCTTTCCATCCCATTGACCTTAAAGGGAGCTAGAAACCGAGGTGCCTTTGAAAATCCCATTAGGCATCTGTCTGCATCTGAATACCTTTAAAAATCTGTCTCATGCATGAGTTTCCTAAGATCAAAGAAGGAGCCTCTGGTAGCACAAAGACTTGATCTGAGGTCTCCATATTTTACGCCAGTGTCTGAATCACTGGACAATCCTTCCCCCAAGTGTCTGGAAGAATATCTAAGCACCACTGCAATGTGAATGAATAACACTAAGCTCTCATCATGTAGCAAGCCAAGATGCAAGATCAGAGCTTGGAAGCGGCCACCCTTTAAAGGACTAACCCAGAAGTACGGAATAAGTGTCCCACATGAAGTACATGACATCCAACTCAAGCCTCCATCCCGCAAAGGGCACCAAAACTGTGACAGCCACCAGCCAGATGTTGCCCCTTTTTCTCACATGGATCTTACTGTTTTTCTCACATGGATAGTCCTATTGAAATCAGTCGGACTAATCACAGTGCGCGGTACTATTCTGTGTGGGTACGGGCGCACTGGACTGGACTTTTAAATTGCTAGTGTCCGCACTGCTAAATAAAGGCCATATTATGAATCCTTTGCTCAAATGGCAAACAATTACTCTCATCATTAGCTTCCTGGATTTCAAAGGGACTGCTTGCTTGAATAAGTATTCTCCAGTATGGGGAAGGGGTTGACAACCTGACCCTCAATTAGCACACACAACTGGTCACCAGCATCCTAGCAGACAGATATTAACCAGTGTGACCCTAGATTTAAAAGACAATCTGACTCCATTCCCCTGAGCTGCGCAACACTTTTGCTGATCTGAGGATTCTCCTAATAGCACGAGAGCCCAAACTCATCTTTGGCGTAATCCCACCAGCTAGAATGGCGTCACTCCAGGAATGGTTTTGGCCTCCTGATGCTTACATAGATCTGCCTGGATTCCCCTTGCTGCTGTTTGGAGTAATGACTATCTGTAGATAATAGCTGTTTTGGCTCTCCTGAAGTCGAATTGGCCGTCTCCAAAGACAGCTCCACCACTTGCTACTCTGGGACTAAGGGAGGCATTGCATTGGGGATATTCCTCTTGTGAGAATGAAGTCATCCATCATCTACTACAATTAATAGGGCCAGGTCCTCAGCTGGTGAAAATTAACATAGCTCCATTGACTTCCATGGGGCAATGTCAACACCAGCTGAGGAGAGTGACCAGATAGTTTTGTTCTTCCTGCTTCTCACAAGGTCTCACTGAGTTGCTCAATGAAACATCAATTCTGTTTTATCCTTCATTATCACCAAGAAAACCATAAGCACCTTCTGTTGCTAGGCACGTAATGCCATGGGCCAAATTCATCCTGGGTGTAACTTTGAGGACTCCAGTAGCAATACACCTGTTGAGTCTGCTGTATTTTAACAATCCCCTCTGTGACCTGTTTGAAGTTGAAACTCTGATCCATGACTTTTTAATAATGCCCAGTGGGATCCATTAAAATGAACTTCAATTCACGGTTAGCTGATCGGGAGAGCTTAATTTCGAATGGATACTTCAATACAAATTACAGATCAATAACATTATTGTAATAAAAGTTCATATGGCCGCTAGATCAGGTAGTGACCAAGCTTAGATACCAAGGTGATGGGCACATTAGATCTACCTAAGCTAGATGGATAAGAAGCCTTTTTCCAGCACATCAGTCCCTGTTTCAAAGCTGACTGCAGAGTCATTATCACTGAGGCTGTGTGGCTCAAGAGAATGCCAATTTGTCATTTGAACAGGGCCCGGCAGCAGCGAAGCAGTGTGAAGTCTGTACCGTGGCTCATGTGAGATGATTTGTGGGGTCTCAGACTAGTCCGCTGTGGAATGATGGCGTTCATGGAGAATAGGTCCATCCATGGCTATTGGCCAAGAATCAGGGATGCAACCCAGGGTGGGGTGGCCCTAAATTTCTGACTACCAGAAGCCAAGAGAGGGCTAATTCATTCATAATTGTCCAGTTCTGTAAACTCCCCATGAGGTTCTGGTATGGCCAACAGTTGGAGACAGGATACTGGGCAAGAGGGACCATAGACTGACCCAGTATGGCATCACTTATATTCTTATAAAGGTATCCACATGAAAAAAAAAAAAAAAGAGTGGGATTTTACAGTGGGATAGAGGAATTCAGCATCTGGTTCCCTTTGACTTGCAATGACATTAGGGGCCTAACTCCTTTAGGCCTCTTGGAAAAGCCCAGACTAATTCAACATCACAGTTAACACTAATTAAACAGCCTTGTGTGCAGGTTTAGCTGAGGAGCCAGTTACACCTTTTATATGATTCAGTTTGTGTCCAGACTTTAGCCATTGCAACTGTGTTTATGTATAGCAATGCATTCTGGGAAAAATCTGTATAACTCTCCCATGAGGCTTGAGATGGGAGTCGTGTTCCAGAAGGACATATGTGCAGGTCTGTATATAGGGGAAACCCCTATGAGATGTCCTAGTGCACAGAAAACTGGAAGGAAGAAGGACTGGACACATGGGTTGATTTCTCTGCAGCAGAAAATCAGTGTGATGAATCACTTATGGGGAAGAAAAGCGTTGACCAGTTTATGACTCTGTCCGGGCTGACATAATCTTAGGAACCATTGGCCTGGGTTTTCAGAAGTGACTAGTGAGCCTTTAATGTGCCTACTAAGGCACTCCAAATCCTTTGTCTCTTCTGAATACTTAGGGTGGGATTTTCAAAATGGCAACAACAGGAAGGTGTCCAGCTCCTACTGAAGGCCAATGGGAGTCAGACTCCTAAATCTCTTGGGCTCCATTGAAAATCCCATCCTAAGCATGGCTCATGCAGGCACAAACCATACTTCAAAACACCCACGTTATCAACTCAATAACAGGCCACCAACTGTGTTAGAAATTATATGGTGGGCAGGGACTTAGAGGCTGAGGGAAGGGTCCTACCAAAATAAAATTGAGGCATATTTAGGGAGTATGCCCTGAACTCAGTGAGTGTTAAAGTGCCTGGGTGTTTTTCAAAGTCTGACTAGGTGTATGAATACTTTTAAAAGTCTGGCCCCAAAATATTTGCCCCAGATCATTCAGCAGAGGTGGGATCAGAACCCCTAACTCCTGAGTTGAACATTAGTAGAAGCATTGCCAAGAGATTGAGGGAAGTGATTGAGGGAAGAGATTGAGGGAAGTGATTATTCCCTTCTATTCAGCACTGGTGAGGCCTCATTTGGAGTATTGTGTCCAGTTTTGGGCCCCCCACAACAACAAGGATGTGGACAAATTGGAATGAGTCCAACAAAAAATGCTAAGGGGCTGGAGCACAAGACTTATGAAGGAAGTCTGAGGGAACTAGGCCTGTTTACTCTGCAGAAGAGAAGAGTTAAGGGACATTTTATAGCAGACTTTAACTACCTGAAGGGGGGTTCCAGGGAGGATGGAGCTAGGCTGTTCTCAGTGGTGGCAGATGACAGAACAAGGAGCAACGGTCTCAAGTTGCAGTGGGGGAGGTCTAGATTGGACTTCAGGAAAAGGTTTTTCACTAGGAGGGTGGTGAAGCACTGGAAAGGGTTACCTAGGGAGGTGATGCAATCTCCATCTTTAGAGGTTTTTAAGCTGCAGCTTGACAAAACCCTGGCTGGGATGATTTAGCTGAGATTAGTCCTGCTTTGAGCAGGGGGTTGGACGAGATGGCCTCCAGAGGTCCCTTCCAACTCTAATCTTCTATGATTCTATGATTCTATGACTTCCTTCAGTGCAAAACAGGAATAAAGCTAGGCAAGCATGAGGTTCTCCAGTGATCACATTATATCTTCAGCTCATATGCATTATCCTGCACTGTTGGTTGATATTTGGCTCACTGACTCCAATAAAGAACTAATTTACACCAACTGTGGATAAGCCCCAGTGACTTCAATGAAGGTACAACAGTTTGAACTAGATGGGGACGTGGCTTCTTGACTTCAATGGATCTATGTAGATTTACAGCATCTGTGGATCTGGCCCTATTGACTTTAAGCAGTACCGGCTGGGCATTTGGCCTAAAGAGAGAAAAACAAGTTAAATGCCAATTCTACTTCCACTGAAAGCAATAGATGTTCTGGCACTGATTTCAAGGGGAGAGAGAGTATTCCCTTAATAGCTATGTTATGAATTCGTACAATGGGGTGTCTGAGATGTCTCAAGACCAGTTCCCCAGGGCTGCCAAAGAAGCTATTAAATACACCAGTTCCATCCATGATCGAATTCTTTGGTAAACAGAGAGATGAGACCGTTGTGGGTTGCAGAGGTAGGTGAGAAATTTCTTTATGTTAGGAAAATGATGCTGAATTCCTTTGGATTATTCTGAAGGATGACTCTAGATGAGCCTTATTGTGTTCCTTTTGTCACTTGAACGGACACATGCACTGTTTTAGTTTGCAGCCCTGAATCTTGTGTCGCAGCGAAGGCGTGTCTGTACGAACACTTTAGGCTCTTTGTTCCCTTCTGTGAGGGGTTTTGGGTGCTGGTGGAAGGTGTTGTCCCAGGAGTCCTGTAGGCTTTTCTTGGTCACTTGGAGTCTGGATTCTCTGCCACAGCAGTACCCTGGTAGCTGCTGGAGGAGGTGCCTGTGAGTCTCTCCATTAAGGTCAGACTCCACTCCATCCCTCCATGAAAGTTCTCAGTATGAGTCAATTTTTGTTCTGGGGGAATTCCTGGAGAACGGTGTACAGTGGCTACACGTGTGCTCAGTGGACTGAGTGACCACTCTCAGAGACGGTTCCATGTTCACCTGGAGTGATCAAAAGAGTGCAGCAGAAAACTGTTCTGGGATGGACACGACAGGGACATTTACAGATTGGGTAGGGTTAGGCAGAAAAGGGTACAGTGCATTGTGGGAATAGTTCTGGAGGACTATTAAAACTCAAATCCTATATGTACCTCTTCCCCTTTCCACACTGCACACTGGCATGGGTACAGGGCCATTCCACAGCCAAGACTTCCAGGCGTGCTAGCTTACTCACCCTGTACTCACCTTCAGATATGTGCTATTGGGGTTCAGTGTGGGCAATAGCGGCTATAGCACAACCATGCAAAGAGATACATGTACAGTCAATACTGTAGATGTACCTCATGTCACATCCAAAAATGGTACTTAAGCTTCCAAGTCACTTAGTGTCTTCTGAAAATTGTACTTTTAATTAGTTAGGGCCAATTTCTACCCAGTCTCATACACAGGGGGCTTTGGTAGATCAAAGAACTATTAATTGTTTGTAAGAATCTTCCTTCCACACTTGTGAAGTTGTCATTTGTTGATGTCCTTGCTTAGTTATGAGAGGAGGAATTTGAAAATGTGCCCGTGGGATTTAGGAGCTTACACACTAGCTGAATATCAGTCCCAAAGACACAAAGCACTCAATGCCATATTCTACTCCTATTGAAATAATTAGATGTTTGGGACTCATTTAAATGGGTGGAAGTGTATTCCCTTAATAACTATGTTATGGTTTCATATAATGAGGCATCGGAGGTATATGAAAATCCAGAACCCTGGGGTTTCTAAAGAAGTTGTTAAATAGTCCAGTTCCACCTTAGACCGAATTCTTTGGTAATCACAGACAGGAGATGAATGTAGGATACAGACGAGGTGAGAATTTTCTTGATTTGTCTGGAATTATGTTTGTTTCCTTTGGATTATTCTAATGACCTGAATCTAACATAGGAACAGAAGAATGACCAGACTGGGTCAAACTAGGTCCATCTAGCCCAGTGTCCTGTCTTCCGACAGTGGCAAATGACAGGTGCTTCAGAGGGAATGAACAGAACAGGTCATCATCAAGTGATCCATCCCCAGTCGCCCATTCCCAGCTTCTGGCAGACAGAGGGTTGGGACACTTAAGAGCCTGGTTTTGCATCTAGATAAGTCCTGTGAAATCCCTATTATATCTTGAACTGAAATGAGCTGTTTTAAAGTTTCAAGCCCTGATTTCAATCCCTCTTAAAGTAAAGCCATGAGGAATTCTGTTAACTGTAAAACTGAATGAAAATATTCCAACAGAACAATTTTCCATCGGAAAATACTGTTTGGAGGGACTCAAAACATTTTACCTGGGAACATACTGATTTTGTCTACATTTTGAAATAACGTTATCATAATGTTTTGTCTATTCTTTTCCTTTTTATTCTATTCTAGTCAAAATGATAACACTGAAAGATATTGTTTGACCTTATTAAAATGAAATATTTTTACATTATTGAAATGAAACATTCCAACATGTGTTTATAAGGTTCAAACAAAATATATTTTGGAATATATCATCTTTCATAAAAATATCTGAGATTTTGCATTTCATCCAACTTGTTATTAAATGACAGTTTTAAAAATTAGCATTTAACGTGGGTCGTTAATTCCCTTTTTCGACCAAATGTACCTAATAATGTGAAACGGGCAGATGAAAATTGTTTGATTCTGATCTCACATACATTGGATTGATACTGATGAGATGACATTGACGTCAATGAAATTACTATTTGCAACGTAAGAAGATCTGTTGGGATAGATGTTGAACTCTCACCACTTTACTCCAATTTTTCACTGGTGTAACTCCATTGATTTCAATGAGTTTCACTGGGTTATACAGTAGCATCGATACTCATGATTTACTTCCATTTAAGAGAGAGAGGAGAAACATGTCCTCAGTAATTGTAGATTGACAAAGACATTTGAGAGACTGTTAAAAAATATGTATTCAGTTCAGGTCAGAACTTTCAAAGGTGCATTAGGAAGTTAGACACCCAGTTCTATTTCAGTGAAGAGTAGGCCTCATATAGATATAAAATAAAATAAAATAAAATCTGCACTCGGTAGCACTGATTCCTTTTTTACGATACACATTCAAGAGGACAATAACCCCTTTCAAGCTTGATCTAGATGTTTTACATCTAGGCTTTGTCTTTACTGGTGGCAGTGTTTAAGGTACAGGAACTACCTGGGTATCTATCTGCCATAATTAAAAGGAGGCTATGTCTACACTGTGGTGTGTAGCTATGGGTGTGGCTGCAGTGGGAGACTCTGGGGAGCTGCTAGAGTCTTTCACCCCTGCCTCCCTCTGCCAGAGTCTTTCCCCATTTCCAGAGTCATTCCCTGTGGTGGGGAAAGGCTCCAGCAACAGCGAGTCTGCAGGATACTATACTGGTAAAAATAGCAGTGTAGATGGGGGAGGCACTGCTTAAGATTGGAGAGATCCATGTAGGGTCCGTGCCTAGGGTAGCCCACCTGAAAATGCCAAGGACAGGGCAGGCTGCAGAAGGAGAGCAGATTCTCCCAGAACTGGTGATTAACACAGAAGTTAGATTCCCCGACCAGTCACAAACAATGCTCCTCACACTGGTTATCAAGAAGCTACGACAAGAAATACACAACCCCCTCTATTGCATTTCAATCTCTGGCTCCCAATCAGCAACTTGTAGGAGAGTAAAGAGTTAAAAGCTTGACAAAAGGTCAGGCCTAAGTCACAGAGAATGGGGTAATAGCACGGGCAAACCTAGTTTCTGTTAATTGGTGTGAATTCTAGTTAGAGTCTGTTATCTCTTTGCTTTTCCTCCCTTCCTGGCCATCTGCTCATTGGGTGAGACTATCGCCACTCCTGCACAAGGCCTTTGGTGGGAAGAAAGCATTATCTTCCTTCCCCCCTGGCACGCTGTTACTTCAAATAATGTTAGGGTAAAATTAATAGGTTTTGAGGTGATGTGCCTGACCTCTATATGGTAATCCTGTGAACAACAATTAGGAGCAGGTATAATTATATTCATTATGTAGTTGTTAATGTTCATTTTATAGGTGTCAATGTAAGCAACTAAGGGTCTATGGGGAGTTGCTGGAAATGTATACATTTACATACTCTTATGGATAAAAGAATTGTAAAGTAACCCCCTCGTTGATCACTCACGGCGTCGAGGTGGAACAAGCAGGCAATAAAGGGTTCCGTCTCCTCAATCTGCCCCTGGGACAACCTGTTTGGTTATTTCTAACACAACTGAGTCCAGCAAAGAGACAAGTTATTTAAAACTCCCTTCCCTTTAACAAAATGTTCTCCTGATCCCCAAAGGGTCAGCCGCATTGCCAGATCAAGATAAGTTTGGATCTTACCCAAAATACCACACTGCCAGCCAATCCTTTAGCACCTAAAACTAAAGATTCATTATAAAAGGAAAGAAACAAACAAGAAGTGAGATGTTAAATGGTCAAAGCAATCAGATACTTACAAGTGAGTTTAAAGTCCATGTACATCAGATTCTCAGCAGAATTGTGGCATTTGCAGGCTTGTACAGTTCCTCTGGGGTACATCCAGTACCTGGATAGGTCTCAGTTCTTTGTTTCACAGCTTCAGGTATAGAGTAGTTGATCCAGGGGTAGGAAGGAAGCAGACAAGAAAGAGGTAGGAAGGAAAGAAGACAAGGTGAGGATGGTGCAGCTGCATTTTATAGTCTCTGGTCTGGCATGTGGCTTGTTTCAAACACCAGCTCACAGCACACGGGCAAGGAAAGGCACTTGCAGCCCCTTTAGTAAGGCTTTTGATACTCTCCCGCATGACGTTCTCTTAAAAAAACTAGGGAAATAGAACCTAGATGGAGCTACAATAAGGTGGGTGCAAAGACTGTTCCCAGAGAGTAGTTATCAATGGTTCACAGTCATGCTGGAAGGGCGTAATGAGTGGGGTTCCGCAAGGATCAGTTCTGGGTCTGGTTCTGTTCAATATTTTCATCAGTGATTTCAATATTGGTGTAGAGAGCACACTTATTAAGTTTGCTGACCAGAGCAAGCTGGGAAGTGTTGCAAATGCTTTGGAGGATAGGATTATAATTCAGAACGATCTGGACAAACCGGAGAATTCATCTGAGGTAAATAGGATGAAATTCAATGAGGACAAATGTAAAGTGCTCCACTTAGAAAGGAACAATCAGTTGCACACGTAAAAAATGGGAAATGACTGCCTAGGAAGGAGTACTGTAGACAAGGATCAGGGGTTTATAGTGGACCACAAGCTAAATATGAGTCAACAGTGTAATGCTGTTGCAAAGAAAGTGAACACGATTCTGGGATGTATTAGCAGGAGTGCGTAAGTAAGACTTGAGTAGTATTTCCGCTCTACTCTGTGCTGATTAGGCCCCAACTGGAGTATTGTGTCCAGTTCTGGGTGCAATATTTCAGGAAAGATGTGGACAAATTGGAGAAAGTCCAGAAAAGAGCAACAAATATGATTAAAGGTCTAGAAAACAGGACCTATGAGGGGAGACTGAAAGAACTAGGTCTGTTTAGCCTGGAGAAGAGCAGACTGAGGGGGGACATGATAACAGCTTTCAAGTACATAAAAGGTCATTACAAGGAGAAAGGAGAAAAAATGTTCTTCTTGGCCTCTGAGGACAGAACAAGAAGCAATAGGCTTAAACTACAACAAGGGAGGTTTAGGTTGGACATTAGGAAAAACTTCCTAACTGTCAGGGTGGTTAATCAATGGAATAAATTGCCTGGGGAGGTTGTGGAATCTCCATCATTGGGGATTTTTAAGAGCAGGTTAGACAAACACTTGTCAGGGATAGTCTAGACATTACTTAGTCCTCCCATGAGCGCAGAGGACTGGACTAGATGACTTCTCAAGGTCCCTTCCAGCCCAATGATTCTAAGCACAGGTGCTGACCTGGCTTCTCTCCCTGCGCTCATGGTATAGCTGATGGCCCTTGATGAGTCATTAGGCGTGACACCAAGCTACTGAAAGGGGGTGGGGGTGTGACGCAGTAGCACAGCACAAGATTTTGGATATAGATATATCACACACAACCATAATCTACAGTACAAAGACAATACATGTGCATAAACCATATTATCATACTTAGCAAATTATAACCTTTCCAATTGTGCCTGACGTGGCATATCTTACTGCAATTCTGTAATATTGGTATTAATAATATTATAAATGGCCATTCCTAATCCAGATGGCATCACATACATACCCCAAGGATCTCCAATGCCTTCACTTTACTGAAGTAAGCCATGGCTCACAATATACACTGCTATGCTGGGGGTGGGGGAGTCATTCAATGTATGTGCACCACAGGCCTCCATAAGTACTTTGAAGTATAGACGTACCCATAGAGAGAATCATAGACACCGATATTCCTCACTGTATCGTAATATTGGTGCAACTTACTTGGTCCAGTGAGGCTACTCCTGATTTATCTGAGGGCTTGTCTACACTTACCTTGGAGATTCGGCGCCAGTCGACCGGAGTTACACAAGCTACACAAAAAACTTGTGTAACTTTCATCGACTTCTGTGCTTCTCTTCTGCATGCTGTCTTAACTGCACTGCGCCGACGGGAACCGCGTTCCCATCGACGCAGCGCTACGCCACTTGAGAAGGTGGTCTTTATACGTTGATTTCTGGATCGACTGAGTGGGTCTTCATTGACTGCTCAGTCGATCCAGATAAGTCGATCTGACGATGGCAAATTTGACACTGTCGGTGAAGAGATAGCCTTACTGTTAGTAAGAGGAGAATTGGTGGAAAAGAAAGGGATTAGAAAAGGTTTAGAATGTGGGAAGAAGGGAAAGGTTAATGGGCAGATAAAGAGGGGCACGAACAGAGGTGGAGACATGAATGAAAAGGGGACAAAGTGCATGAACTCAGGGTTAATGGCACCGAAGTCAATGAACCATTGTTGATCTCATGGAAAATAGAGGACAAGCCGGCCGTCTCATTAGCACAGTGCACAACACGACCTCCACGTGGCCTCCCATGTAGTTTGTTGGAAATGAAGTGAAGTGAAGTGAAATTATGATAAGCAAGTCTATGTTCTCCGCTGATGTATATCAGCCTAGCTTCCCTAATTGTGCTACATGCTAGCTGAGAGTCTAGGAAAAGGTGATGTGTTATTTTAACATACATGATACTCCAAGAAACGCTGCAACAGATTTTGACATTTAGTTCCACAAGTGTAAATCCATTGAAGCCATTTCTGATCACACCCATGGATTTATACAATTAAAATGTCATTGTTCAAATTATTTTTCCTCCGATGCTGGTATAAAAGGTGTATTTCCACTGAGGTTAGGAATATATACCAATATAAAGCCGGTGTGACTGAAAGAAGAATGTGAACCATTCCTCTCGATAGACAGTGTTGTGACAGGAGAAATGGATCAAAATAGTGTTGGTTGTGATTCTTTTCAAACAGACAGAGGGATGTATGTATGGAGAGATAGGGGATAAGTCATGATAGATAGATAGATAGATAGATAGATAGATGCCAGTTTGAGTTGATTTAAAGTATTAAACTAACAAGTTTTCTTTTTATTTCTCAAGAGAATATATGCTGAGGGATAAAATGATAAGAAACACCTCTGTGACTGAATTTGTCATACTGGGTTTCTCTAGCCACCCAGACATGAATTCCATTCTATTTTTGGTGTTTCTGTGCATTTACATTATCACAGTGCTGGGCAACATCCTCATCGTTGTTGTCATATACGTCGATCCGGCTCTTCACACACCCATGTATTTTTTCCTCAGGAACTTGTCCTTCTTGGACGTCTGTTACACCTCAGTCACTCTGCCCAAGATGCTGGCCAACCTCCTCTCAGAGAATAAAACCATCTCCTTTGCCAGTTGTGCTGTACAGATGTTTTTCTTTCTATTCTTCGGCATTACTGAATGCTTCCTCCTGGCATCTATGGCCTATGACCGCTACAGTGCCATATGCAACCCACTGCGCTACACGGCTATCATGAATAAGAGGGTTTGCATCCAGCTGACATGTGGCTCATGGATCTGTGGTACCTTGGTGGCCGTGGGACACACAACCGCTGTCTTCACACTTCCTTTCTGTGGGTCCAATGTGATCAACCACTTCTTCTGCGATATCCAGCCGGTGCTGAAGCTGGTGTGCTGGGACACCTACTGGATTGAAGTCCAGATAATTGTGGGTGCAGCCTTTGCCCTCATGATGCCTTTGTTGCTGAGCCTGCTGTCCTATATCTGTATCATCTGCACCATCCTTAAAATTCGGTCTGCCGAAGGGA
Source organism: Emydura macquarii macquarii (assembly GCF_026122565.2). NCBI lineage: Eukaryota > Metazoa > Chordata > Testudines > Chelidae > Emydura > Emydura macquarii. The sequence continues at coordinate 214,369 of NW_027132540.1, read as the reverse complement.
GGCGCAGAACCTTCTCCACCTGCTCCTCACACCTCATCGTGGTGACGTTGTGCTACGGGACAGCTCTTATCATCTACGCACGCCCCAAGTCCAGCTACGGCCTGGGTGTGGATAAGTTGTTTTCTCTGTTCTACTCAGTGGGGATTGCGATCTTGAATCCCATTATCTACAGCTTCAGGAACAAAGAGGTGAAAGACGCTTTGTGGAAAATAGCAATGAAAATCTTTTAATCTAATCAGATAATTTTCTGTCAATCAGATGAGCCTCTGAGAATTATCCCAGCTCCAAAAGCTGTTTCCTTTATGGAATATCTCCCAAGTGGCATTCCAGATGTAAAGGAGAAGTTTTCCTTGTGTAAGATAGTGCTAGTAAAATTTACCAAGTTCTGTATTTCCAAGAAGCTTTTCCTTTAATGTTTCATTTGAACAAAATACAAAGAAAAAAATTTCAGTTTTATAATTTTATTTTATTATGACTTGCATCCTCTCCTGGCTTTAAGACCTAATATTCTATGGAAAAAAAACAAAATACACAATAAAACAACAATATGAATAAAATTTCATTTCTCATGCCTCCCATTGTTCACAGAAAGTGAAATTTTATAGAAAAGTGCCCTTGGGTGGTTGATCTATTCTGAATTTCCCAAATATTTTCCCAAAAATGTTGGTATAAATAGGCATGGGGAAAAGGAAATCACATATATTTTATATTTTTTGAATAATGAGCCAGCTATAAATGACCATTACATTTCATGCCACCAGTGGTCCTTTTTGTTATAGGTAGTTTGACATGAGCTGCTGAAGGGGGACACCAGAATTGCATATGTGGTTTAAACACAGATCTGCGAAACAATGGGATTTCCCCCCAGGAGATGCCGGTCAACAGTTGTTTTCATTTCCAATGAGGATAAAAAAAATGAGAAGTTTGAAATTTTTCACAAAATTGAAATTCTGCATAATTTTAATTGGGAAATATAGAGACATTTTATATGAGCATTTTTGAGTGAAATGATACATTTTAAGATTCCAGCAATGAAAATATTTATTTTTGGTTCATTTAGCTGACCAGATGGCCCCATTCTCCCATCTGAAACAGACTCATTGAATCTACTACATCTCCCATAATGCACCGAGAGACATGTGACTACCATGATGCACCTTGGGGATTGGGCAACAGCTAGGCTATTCTCAGTGGTAGTAGATGCCAGAACAAGGAGCAATGGTCTCCAGTTGCAGTGGGGGAGGTCTAAGTTGGATATTAGGAGAAACTTTTTCACTAGGAGGATGGTGAAGCACTGGAATGGATTACCTAGGAAGGTGGTGGAATCTCCATCCTTACAGTTTTTTAAGGCTTGGCTTGACAAAGCCCTGGCTGGGATGATTTAGTTGGGATTGGTCCCACTTTGAGCAGGAGACTGGACTAGATGACCTCCTGAGGTCTCTTCCAGCTCTAATCTTCTGTGATTCTATGATGACCCGCAGGGGTCCGCGGACCAAAGGTTGAAAAACACTTTTTCAGAAAATTTGGCCCATGAATTTTGAAAATAATCTATCTCCTGGTGGCTTCACTTGAATCTTTGCAAGAAACATAAAAATCATCTTGGTCAGAAGATATCACATTTTCCACCTCAGAAGGCTAGCCAGAATCTCTCTTCAGGGATCACCATGTAGAGTGTTTAACTGCGTTTGTTCACGGTTAATAGATCCCTTTGGTAGCATGTGCCACAATACTTCTGAGTGTACTTCCGAGTGTACTGAGTGTACTTCTGAGTACACAAAACAGAACAGATTGAAGAGGAAAGACTCAGAGAGAGCTCCCGCATAACTCAATAATATAGGACCAGTATAGGACACCCAACTTCAAATCTCTTCTCCACCTACGGCAGGTGGGGGAATTGAATATAGGTCTCTCACATTGCACATAAGTGCCCTAACCCCAGGATCAAGCTGATAAAGAAGTAACCACCACCAGCTCCCTTGTGTGTTTGCCAATTCTTTTCTTTTCTTCGGCCTGAAAATCTAAAGGCAAAGTTCAGATCAAAACGAAATGAAACGTTTCCATTTGACATTGCCAAAATGTTTCCAGTTTTTTTGGTTGCATCAAACCTACTGGGAGAACTTGACATGAATTTGTGAATAGCTTCATTCTGCATTTTGCAGTGAATAAAGTATTGGTCTGAAAATTTTCACCTAGCTCTTGTGATGATGTGGAATCACTCCTCTCAGCTGAAATCAATAGTGATTCTGGATATCCACTGGTATGACTAAAATCAGATTTCAGACTAATATTCCTGCCAAGCAGGCAGAAGGGGGATTGTTACTCTTACCTTTTAGCTTTTTTTCCTCCAACAGCTTCTCTTGTGTGTGAGTTACTCTCATTTTGCACAAAGGCTACAATGACTAATTAGTGCAAATTACACTGATTATCCTCTTAAACCTCTTTTTTGGTCACTTTACGCCCATGGTCTGAGCTTGCTGCCCCCTCAATTCAGTTTATACAATTGCCACTCCGGTAATTTGAATGAAGTTACTCCTGAAGACGGGAGAGTTAGCCCCATGAACTTCAGAAGAGTTATTCTTTATCGACATGAGGTGTAAATGACAGAAGAATTGGGCCCATATACTTCAAATGAATGAGGCCAGCTATATTCAGACTGAAGAAAGTACTTTTCCTCCTTTCAATAATCTATCTAGCTATCTATCTATCTATCTCATAGACTCTAAGGTCAGAAGGGACCAATATGATCATCAAATCTGACCTACTGCGCAACGCAGGCCACAGAACCTCACCTATCCAGTCCTGTAATAAACCCCTGACCTATGACTAAGTTACTGAAGTCCTCAAATAATGATCTATCTATCTGTAATCCATGCACATAAAGTGTGGAGCCGTGCCCCCCTCTGCTGGTGACTGGGCCATAGAGGTTGATGAGCATTGGCCAAAAGAGGTGGCTTTTTTAGTGTTGGCAGTCGGTTCATGTATTAAGTTCCAGAGGTCCCAGGTTTAATTCCTGCAGCCAATAGCTTACCCAGGGTCATGACGCTTCATATCTATGTATCTATCTGTTTTGTAAGGTTTCCCAGCACCATGGTGACTGAGTGCCTCTTCATTTCCTTAGGAAGTGAAACATCCTGTTGACATGAAAGGAAGAAACCAATCTATGGCAACTGAATCCATCCTACTGGGATTTTCTGGTCTCCTTAACCTCCCAGATTTACTCTTTGTGTTTATCCTAGTTATGTACATGATCATCCTAATGGGGAATCTTTTCATCATTTTCATAACATTTGCTGACTAGGCCCTTCACATCTCCATGAATTTCTTTCTCTGCAACCTATTCTTCCTGGAGATCTGCTACAACTCAGTCACCATCCCTGAAATGCTGGTCAACCTCCTTTCTGGGGAGAAAACCATCTCCTTCTCCAGCTGTCACACACAAATTATTGCCTTCTGACCTTGATGTCTTATGACCGACATGTGGCTATCTGCCGCCCTCTGGTGTACACTGTCATTATGAAGAAGGAGGGTTGCATGCAGCTTGTGGGCGTTGCATGGCTAAGCAACAGCCTTGTGACACTAATGCATGTCATGTGGTTATTTAATCTCCCCTTCTGCATGCCTAATGAGATTGACCATTTCTTCTGCGATGCTCCACCCATGCTGGATGCTCCAGCCGTGCTACATGATTGAAATGGAAGCCCGTACCTTGACTGCATTATTCATCATGATCCCCTTCATACTGATACTCTGCTCCTACAGCCGCATCCTGGCCACAATCCTAAAGATGCCATCTGCTGAAGTACAGCATAAAACCTTTTCTACCTGCTCCTCGCATCTCATCTTGCTGGTCTTGCTCTTCAGCACGGCTGGTCTCACCTACTTCCAGCCCAAGTCCAGCAGTTCGCCAAGTCCCAGCAAATTTGTGTCCCTCTGCTACACCATCCTCACACCCTTGTTAAACCCATTTGTCTACAGCCTGAGGAACAATGAAGTGAAAGGAGCTCTCAGGAGAACCTTGTCAGGATAATATCTTCCTGGAGACAGCCATGATTGTGAGATTAAGGAGTCTGGGCTGAAACTTTCAGATCTGAATGTGACCAAGAACTGGGATCAGCATCTGCCAATTGCCATTCAAAAAGATTCATGCAAACTGGTTCCTTTTAATTAATACCGTGGTGCACAAGCGATCTATAGAATTGCTTCTACCATCTATCACACCATTTTCCGAGATGCTTTCTGCTAGTTTGGGCTCATTCAAGGACTCCAAGGAGTTCCCTCAAAGAACTCAGCATCACTGTACTCCTACTTTTTGCCTCGGTTTGTTTGGTGTTTATTTTAGGGCTGGGCAACAAAATTCTGTTGAAAACTGGGTTTTTTTTTTACAAAAAGAACATTCTCAGTGAAAATGTCTCCTTTCTCTGTAAGTGTTCCATTTTTTTATATCAGGAATCCAAATCCTCCCCAGATATTCCTTTGTTTTGTTGCTTGGTTGTTCCTTGGCCAATATTTCCCCTCAGTTGAAAACCAAAACACTTTGGTTTTTTGGATTTGTGACAAAAAATTGATATTTTCCCAGGGAAAAAATAATTCTGAGCCACTTTGATCAAATTGGTTGAATCTCCAATCAAACTTCTTCTCCCTAAAATTGGAGGAGAAAAAACATGCAGAGGAAGAAAATGAAGTGGTGATGGATGGTGTCAATAGAAAGAGAAATGGTACTAATAAATACAAAGTCCTACATCTAAGGTCTATCTGTCTGTCCCTCAACAATATTCCTCTTACTGTTGTTCACTTACTGTAATGATTTATGTATTTGTTTTTAATTGTATACTTCTCACAAAATGACTCCAAATTTCACTGGTGTAAATGGGACTAAAATGTCTCAGAGCCTGGCTTCTGACTAACTTTTATCCAAAAGGGTCGGTCCTGCTTTGAGCAGAGGGTTGGACTAGATGACGTCCTGAGGTCCCTTCCAACCCTAATCTTCTATGATTCTATGAAATTTACAAACCCATATAAATGAATGCTTTGTTAGGCTCAAAGATTTTCATGACATTTACTCTTGCTTACTGTGGATTTCCTTCTGGATAAATTCAATCATTGATACGAGGTATTGTATGTACAAACAAGCATATGCAATTGAGAGAGAGAGAGATCATGCTGTTTCTTTCTATCATCTATCTATCTATCTATCTATCTATCTAATTGCAGAAATCACAAAGTGCTCATTTCTAAGCAACGAGAATAAAATGTTCAGCAGTGTCTAATTAACTTAGGAGCCTAAGTCTCATGTGTAAAAGTGACTTAGTTGCCTAAATCTCATTGAATGTTAACTTGCAATATTTGTTAGTCTATTTTTCTCAGCCCTCACTGATTCTCTAGGTCTCTGTCTGGCACCAGTGTTTTTGATATTTAGGTAAGTCTGTTATGGATCTGTGTGTGTATGTCGCTATGTGGTCAAATGTCTGAACATCCATGTGCAACCAGCCCCTTGAGTCATTCCCGCTTTCTCTCTCGCCCACTAATTATTTAAATATTTAATGTAATGTGGAATAACTTCAGCAAGAGAGATACTCACCTGAGAACATCCGATAGCCTGGCGGGGGGTGGTGGGTGGAGCTGAGGAAATCTGCTCTCCTTGACTCAATGTGTGGGGAAGAAAAGGCCACTCCAGTGGGGTGGAATCAGTATTCCTCCTCCTTTCCCCGGAAAAGCTGATCTTAGGCCTCCAGAGTCCAGCTGCTGGGGGTGTGGGTCAGGGAGAGGACTTTGGCTATGGTGGAGGTTTACATAGTCTCCCTTGCTTGACCCTCTGTTGTTAAAGGCTGTGTATGGTTGACCGCAGTTTTACAGGGAGGCATCCCTGCCATATTTCTCCCTTTGGTCCAGAGAATTGCTGTGTGTACTACTTCCGGGGTGGGGAGGGAGAAGGTCAACCCATATTTGAGGCAGCCATCCACATGAGAGACAACTGCACACGCACCCTAGAAACTGGATGTTGCATGTTTACTCCCAAAGGTTTTGGGGTAAGAAGGGATGCACAAAATCTCTACCCCAGAAGCACTAGAGAGAAATTAAACAAGGTGGTTGACCAGCAATGCTGGACAGGTGTTTGAAGGATGTGTGGTGGCCGGCTAGCAGAACGTTTATTATTTGAACAGTTGAAATGGGACATTCTTGAAGGTCATGGCAAAAAGGCCATCCAGGGAATAAACCTGTCCAGGAAATAAATCAATGGGTTCCTCTAGGATGCATGCCAAGCCTCCTAGTTATACCAATTCTTTATAGGCTAGATATACATCATAGGTCAGGGCAACTGGAGGTGATGGCATGAGGATGAGGAGGACAATCTAATTTGGCAATTAACTGATCTTTGACTACTAGCGGTAAATATGCCCAATGACCTGTGAAGGGACATTAGATGTGGTGGGTTCTGAGTTACTACAGATAATTCTTTCTGGGTGTCTGGCTGGTGGGTCATGCCCACATGCTCAGGGTTTAGTTGATCGCCATATTTGGGGTTGGGAAGGAATTTTTCTCCAGGGCAGATTGGCAGAGGCCTTGGGGGTGTTTTTCACCTTCCTCTGCAGCGTGGGGCACGGCTCACTTACTGGTGGATTCTCTGTACCTTGAAGTCTTTAAACCATGATTTGAGGACTTCAATAACTCAGCCATGAGTGAGAGGGTCTATTACAGGAGTGGGTGGGTCAGGTTCTGTGGCCTGCATTGTGCAGGAGGTCAGACTAGATGGTCATATTGGTCCCTACTGACCTTAACGTTGCTGAGTCCCTGCCAACCCGCCGTGTCTCATTTTATGGACTGTTAGGGCAGAAAAAAGACCAAAGGGGGTGGAGGAAGGTTTTAATGACAAACAGGAGATGGGGAAATGCACAGAGATTTACAAAGGCTTGAATGTTCATGGTAAATGGGAGATTTGCTGAGAAGTTAGGAAAACAGAAAAGTCTGTCCTTCCTTTCAAACAGTTCCAGACTCTCCACAGAAGGTGAAGAGACACAAAACAAACTCATTTTCCCAGGGGTGTTTGAGGCGCAGGATATTCTCCACTCTCCCTTAGCGGGCCAGAGACCTGCGGTGTGACTATCAGGGAGAAGGAGACATTGGTATGCTATACACAATGAGTGTTTTAAGTGTCACGGTTCTTCTTTGGCCAGATGATGCTGCGGGGGAAACTGAGGCAAGAAGCTGCGGCAGGGGTGGAATTTCCCCTGGAGGTTAAAGAGTGTCCGGGTTGATCGTGGCCAGAGGTATGGGTGAATAGCTGCTGACAGAGCCATGGTTTTGTCAAGCTGGGCGTTAAAGACCTCTAAGGATGTAGATTCCATCACCTCCCTAGGTAACCCATTCCAGTGCTTCATCACCCTCCTGGTGAAAAAGTTTTTCCAATATCCAACCTAGACTTCCCCCACTGCACGTTGATACCATTGCTCCTAGCTCTGTCATCTGCCACCACTGAGAACAGCCTAGCTCCATCCTCCCTGGCACCCCCTTTCAGGTAGCTAAAGGTTGCTATCAAATCCCCCCTCATTCTTCTCTTCTGCAGACTAAACAAGCCCACTTCCCTCAGCCTCTCCTCATAAGTCCTGTACTCCAGCCCCCTAACCATTTTTGTTGCCCTCCTCTGGACTCTATCCAATTTGTCCACATCATCATCATCACCTTCTTCTTGCCTACAAATTTTGCAAAGTCCTTTACAAACATATTGAAACTGACATGTCACTTGTAATGATACTTTGAGGGGAAGGGGGGATAGATAGATAGATAGATAGATAGAGAGATAGGTAGATAGATAGATAGATAGATAGATAGATAGATTTCTCCAGGGCACTAACCTAGAACTTTATAGATTCATAGATTTCAAGGTCAGATGAGCCCATTGTGATCAGTTGGTCTGATCATCTAGGTTGGAGAACCAAAGTAATTCCTGTTTGACCTTTGGGGAGCAGGGATCATTCCCCTGTTCCATTACAAACTCCTGTGTGGCCTTGGCAACTCATTTATGGCCACAGTTTCAAAGGTGTGCAGCCACCTAAAGAGGCAGATATACACCTCATGGGATTTTCCAAATCATCTCAGCTGTTTAGGCACCTAACCCCCATTGGCTGCGATAGAACTCTGGTACGTGCTCAGAAGCTTTTCAAAATTTCACTAAACACCAAACTGCATCAAAGTGCCTAGGTACCTTGTCCTTCTATGCCTCCATTTCCTCCTCTGTAAAACAGGCACAATGACATTTTTACTACTTCCCAGGATGTGATATAAGGGTAAATATGTTATAGAATGCGAGGTGCTCAGATACTCTGGTAATGGAAGCTATATAAGTGTTGGAGGCCAGTACAATTTGAGTTGCTTGACCACTATCCTACAGGCCTAGCATAGCTTCAGTTGTTTGCTTGGCTATTCCGACCCCTGTAGTATGAGATCTTCCAGTTGGCAGCAACTGAATAACAATATAGTTGTCTCAGTTTCTGGATAGCATGGCACATAATAAGACAAAATACAGATACTGTATTGCTTGAAGCTGCACATAGATAATGGTGATGAGAACAACAAGTTATCCTTGAACGTCTAGGGTACACTGTTATATTGCCAAGAGGCATACTTTTACTCCGCCCCTCCTATCACCAGATGTTGTTCGGACAACCCCAATAGTCATGATGAGAATGGAATGTAGTTAAGGGTGGAAACCTAATGTAGGTAATTAGCATATATGATAATGAGAGAGATAATTAGGTGCAGGTTGTTTATGGAAGGGTATAAGTAGTCACCATTTAGACAAAAAGGGCACTTCATCAACACCTGACTCCGTGGGAGGTGCTGCCGGTTGGACCAGAGGCCACTGACTCCCTGGTGGGGCCCCCAAAGAAAGCTGTTCCTGTGTACAGCCTTCTCTGTGACTTCTTAGCTCTCCAGGCTTAGTAAGTATGAGATATTGTAGTTAATTTTAGGCTTTATATTTAACTAGTATATTTATAGAAAAACTTGCACATTAAACCTTATTGATCTGCAAATCGGGCATACCGTGTCTCACTGGTATTCACACTGGTCACAAAGTGTCCAGAACTAACAGTCCAAACATTTATTTTGATCCAAATTGACCTTTTTCTGGGAATAAGACATTGGTGAAAATTTTGCCTCTGTGCCGACCGGTGGCCAGTTAAAAGCTCCATGGTGGTAACATGGTTATTGCCAGCTCACTCCCGGGTCCTTCCACTTATTTGGACAACACTGACCTGAGCTCTAGATGGATTTTCTGTTGTGTCATCTCCGTGTCTTTTTCGTATTAGTGATGACATATTCAATGACCATTTTCAACTTAATGTTGCTGGGTGCTATTTGCTTTAATCGCTGAGGCACCTTTGAAAATCTCAGCCTTGGTAATGATCTGGGATTCTCTTCTTTTTGTGAAAGCCAACGGGCACATTGCAAAGACTGGGGCTGGTGATCCCCAAAACTGGTGGTTATTGTGATATTTAGACTCCCCAACCCACAAACAAAACAACTTCTATATACCTTATCAGTTACCCAGAAGCCAAAAACACAGTTCCCACAAACCAACCCAGCTCTGGGCTCCCACCCAGACAGCCAAGTCAAATATGATGAGGATTACTGAAAATCTTGTTAATCATATATAAAGTTCAACAAAGGACCAGATACATTACCTGCCAGCTCAATGAATATTTCAGATCTTAACCAGATACACACTTACAGCCAATTCTTATGAACTATACTAAGATTTATTAAAAGAAAAGAAAACCATTGGTGAAAAGATCATTAAACATATGGACATGAATAAAGTTCTGAGGTCAGTTCGATAGTAGAGATGGTGTGCAGCTGAGTTGCAAAAACTTCTTTCCATAATCAGTTCATAGCTTATAACCCAATAGGCTGCTTATGTGTAGAGTCTGCCAACTTCTTCCATGAGAAATAGCAGGGTAATCCAGATTGGAGTTCGGACCTCCGGCTTGCCATTCAAGCTTCTTCTAGCAAAGTTTAAGTAGATTTGAGATATAAGATCAGGGCACTAGAGTCTCTGGAGATCTCTGGCAGGTTTATCGATGGCCTCCTGACAACCCGTCTTCCTTGGGTGGGGAATGGTAATGCACGTTGTCCTTTGTAGTAAAACCACTCACATCTCATACAGTCACAGGTAGCCAGCTGCATGCATTAGCATAAAATGACTATTCATGTAAAGGTAGTTGACTACAAACTTCAAAGAGAAATAAAGAAAATGATGAAAAGTTCCAGAGGGGTAGCTGTGTTAGTCTGTATATAGCAAAAACAATGAGAGTTCTGTAGCACTTTAAAGACTAACAAATTTAATTTCTGCAGGCATAAGCTTTCGTGGGCTGTAATCCACTTCGTCAGAAAATGCCACGGGTTACATCTAAAGGTTAATGTCCCCTTTCGATCTCTGGATCAATAGATTATAGTGACCAACAGGAGCAATATTATAGGTTAACTCAGACCAATGTAATTCATATTTACTTCAAATTCTTTAATAATGTAAGTCTACATATAAAAAACTCGGTCTACTATTCTGGTTTGGCTAATTATCTGCAAGGAATGGCCTTATTATCATTACAATGTTTTTCTAACATGACTTCAAAGGTTGAACGTGGATCCTTTAGCCTGCTAGTGGCTTAGACCTTTCTGTCTTAGTGTCACAGCCACATATTGATTGAATTCTTTGCTCAAGGCTTCCTTGACCACTCTGTTTCTCAGACTGTAGATAAGGGGGTTAACCAAGGGAGTCAGGACCATGTAGCAAAACGAGAGCACTTTCTTTAGCACTCTCAGTGTATTGGTTGTCGGTGCATGTACACGATCATTAGGGTTATGTAGAAAATTATCACCATGATGAGGTGAGAGGAGCAGGTGGAAAAGTCCTTTTGCCTCCTGGAACCAGGCAGAGACAAGCATGACTCAGCTGGGACAAGGCATTGACTCCAGGAGCAGACAATGGGGCAGAGTCCCCAGCAGCGGGGAGAGAGAACTGACCTCAGGGGAGGGAGCCAAACGGGAACAGGGCCTAGGGCAGAGTGTGGGTGGGGCTTCAGGGAAGGGGCAAAGTGAGGGGGACACAATATGAGCACTGATGCTCCCCATCCAGCCTCCCCAAAGGCAGGAGTCATGTGCAGCCCATGCAAGTGGCAATAACCACTTTCCCATCACGGAGTGTTTAACTGGGCACCGGGCAGGGTGGAGAAAAATTTTTCACCAAATCTTTATTTCCATATAAAGGCCATTTTTGATCAAAATAAATGTCTGGACAATAACTATAGTGGCTCCTGGTGCAGCCTGTCTGGGGACGTAAGCTTGGAAAACCTGCCAGTCCTGAAATGCTGCCCGCTGATATCTCCACCATATCTCCCCTGTGAACCAGCTACCTCCATTGCACTCAGATGGGCTGGATGCAAAGACCTGGGCACGTCACCAGGAATAGCTTTCTGGCTCTGACCTAGGCTAAGCTCAGCTGTGACCAGCTGTGGCAAAGCTACAACACCAGGCTCACCAGGCCCCTAGGTGCAGGGAGGTTGGGCAACCACAAAGAAGCCGACACAAAGCTCAGCAGTGATGGTCTTGAGCCAGCTGGGTTTGGCAGGGCACTAGGAGATGCACGTGAAGAACCAAGCCTGGTTCTGGGGCCAGGGCCTGTCAAATGGTCACCGAGAAGGGACTCCACATGTGGAATAAGCAGGTTGGCTGCTGCCAATTGCACAAAGCCATTCAAAGGCAGGGACCTGCTACAATGAGTGTGGTTGAAACTGCTTCTGAGAAGCATGAGGTGAGTTCTCAGTGCAAGTTGTCTAGACAGCCCCAGGTGCCTTAGACAGCTATGGCCAAAGAAGTGGCTGCCTCCTTCCAACGGGCAGAACTCTCTGGGTTTGCTGCAGCAGTTATGAAAATTAAAAGATTGCTTGAGCCCCAGCACCAAATTGGAGTGGGAGTAACAATCTTCTAGTTGATTTTATAGACCTCTATCATCTCCCCCCTTAGTCGTCTCTTTTCCAAGCTGAAAAGTCCCAGTCTTATTAATCTCTCCTCAAATGGAAGCTTTTCCATACCCCATAATCATTTTTGTTACCCTTTTTTGTAGCTATTCCAACACCAATATATGTTTTTTGAGATGGGGTGACCAGATCTGCATACAGTATTCAAGATGTGGGTGTACAATGCATTTATAAAGAGGTAATATGATATTTTCTATCCTATTATCTATGCTTTTCCTAATGATTCTCAACATTTGGTTAGCTTTTTTGACTGCTGCTGCACACTGAGTGGATGTTTCCAGAGAACTATCCACAATGATGTCAAGATCTCTTTCTTGAGTTGTAACAGATAATTTAGACCCCATCATTGTATATGAATAGTTGGGATTATGTTTTCCAATGTGCATTACTTTGCATTTATCTACACTGAATTTCATCCACCATTTTGTTCCCGAGTCAACCAGTTTTTTGAGATCCCTTTTTAACTCTTTGCAGGGTGCTTTCGATTTAATTATCTTGAGTAGTTTTGTATCAGCTGCAACTTTTGCCACCTCAACGTTTATGCCTTTTTCCCAATCTTTTACGACTATGTTAAAAACCACTGATCCCAGTACAGACCCCTGGGGGACACCACTATTTACCTCTCTGCATTCTGAAAATTGACAATTTATTCCAAGCCTTTGTGTCCTATCTTTTAACCAGTTACTGATCCAGGAGACGACCTCTTTTCCCAAAGCAATGTAAGGTAACTAATCCCAAGGGAATCCAAGGGGAATTTGGTTATCATCTCTCTCTAACTCCCAACCCAAAGCAAAAGGACTGAATTTCAAAAAAGGAAAGACCTTTCAGGTCACATCTACCCTTGCTCCTGGTCTGGCTCCCATCCCCATGGTATCTGGGCACCTCACTGCCTTTAATGATCTGTCCTCCCACCACCCCTGTGTGAAGCTATTATTCCATCTTTACAGATCATGGCATCGTAGAATCGTAGGACTGGAAGGGACCTCGAGAGGTCATCTAGTCCAATCTCCTGCACTCATGGCAGGACTAAGTAATATCTAGACCAACCCTGACAGGTGTTTGTCTAACCTGTTCTTAAAAATCTCCAATGACGGAGATTCCACAACCTCCCTAGCAATTTATTTCAGTCCTTAATCACCCTGACAGTTAGGAAGCTTTTCCTGATGGCCAACCTAAACCTCCCTTGCAGCAATTTTAGCCCATTGCTTCTTTTCCTCTCCTCAGAGGTTAAAGAGAACAATTTTTCACCCTCCTCCTGGTAACAACCTCTTTTGTACTTGAAAACTGTTATCATCATGTCCCCCCTCCATCTTCTCTTCTCCAGACTAAACAAACCCAATTTTTTCAATCTTCCCTCCTAGGTCACGTTTTCTGGACTTTTAATCATTTCTGTTGCTCTCCTCTGGGCTTTCTCCAATTTTTCCACATCTTTCCTGAAATGTGGGGTGTCCAGAATTGGACACAATACTCAGTTGAGGCCATATCAGTGCAGAGTAGAGCAGAAGAATTACTTCTTGTGTCTTGCTTACAACACTCCTCCTAATACATCCCAGAATGGGGTTGGCTTTTTTTGCAGCAGAGTTACACTGTTGACTCATATTTAGTTTGAGATCCACCATGACCGCCAAATCCCTTTCTGCAGTACTCTTTCCTAGGCAGTCATTTTCCACTCTGTACAAGTGCAACTGATTGTTCCTTCCTAAGTGGAGTACTTTGCATTTGTCATTATTGAATTTCATCTTATTTCCTTCAGACCATTTCTCCAGTTTGTCCAGATCATTTTGAATTTTAATTCTATCCTCCAAAACACGTGCAACGCCTCCAAGTTTGGTATCGTCCACAAACTTTATCAATGTACTCTCTATGCCATTAGCTAAATCATTGATGAAGATATTAAATAGAACTGAACCACACTTGATATGCCCTTCCAACTTGTCTGTGAACCACTGATAACTACTCTCTGGGAACTGTTTTCCAACCAGTTTTACGCCCACCTTTTAATAGCTCTATCTAGGTTCTATTTCTCTCGCTTGTTTATGAGAAGGCCATGCGAGACAGTATCTAAAACTTTACTGAAGTCAAGATATACCACATCTATCGCTTCCCTGCTATCAACAACACTTGTCATCCTGTCAGAGAAAGTTATTAGGTTGGTTTGACATGATTTATTCTCGATAAACCCATGATGACTGTTACTTATCATCTTATTGTCTTGTAGGTATTTGCAAATCAGTTTCTTCATTATTTGCTCCATTTTTCTCTCCAGGTACTGAAGTTAAGCTGACTGGTCTGTAATTCCCCAAGTAGACCTTATTTCCCTTTTTATAGTTTGGCACTATATCCTTTTCCAGGCCTCTGGAATCTCTTCAGTCTTCTATGATTTTTTTAAGGTAATCACTAATGGTTCAGGTATCTTCGCAGTCAACTCCTTGAGTATTCTAGGATGCATTTCATCAGGGCCTGGTGACCAGAAGACATCTAACTTGTCTAAGTAATTTTTAATTTGTTCTTTCCCTATTTTAGCCTCTGATCCTACCTCGTTTTCACTGGCATTCACTATCTTACATGTCCAATCGCTACTAATTGTTTTGGTGAATTTAGCACTTCTGCTATTTCCACATTTTTTTGTTACTGTTTCCCCCCCCCCCCCCATTGAGTAACGGGCCTACCCTGTCCTTGGTCTTCCTCTTGCTTCTAATGTATTTGTAGAATTTTTTTGTTACCCTTTCTGTCTCTATCTTGTTTAATCTTGTTTTTTGCCTTGTCCTTTCTAATTTCTAATTTTGTCCATAAGTGCCAGTGTTATTTGTTTATGTTCATCCTTTGAAATGTGACCTAGTTTCCACTTTTTGTAGGACTTCTTTTCAGCTTCAGATCATTGAGGATCTCCTGGTTAAGCCAGAGTGGTCTCTTCCCATACTTCCTATCTTTCCTGTGCAGTGGGATAGTTTGCTCTCGTGCCCATAATAATGTCTCTTTGAAAAACTCCCAACTCTCTTGAACTGTTTTTCCCCTTAGACTTGCTTCCCATGGGACCTTACCTAACAACTCCCTGAGTTTGCTAAAGTCTGCCTTCTTGAAATCTATTATCTTTGTTGTGCTGTCTTCCCTCCTACCATTCCTTAGAATCATAAACTCCACCATTTCATGATCATTTTCACCCAAGATGCCTTCCACTTTCAAATTCTCAACCAGTCCTTCCCTATTTGTCAAAACCAAATCAAGAACATCCTCTCCCCTAGTAGCTTTCTCCACCCTCTAAAATAAAAATAAAAATAAAAAGCTGCCTTCAATACATTTCAAGAACTCGTTGGATAATCTGTGCCCCGCTGTGTTATTTTCCCAACAGATGTCTGGGTAGTTGAAGTCTCCCATCACCACCAACTCCTATGCTTTGGTTGGGTACCTGGCACACAGAGGGACAGATTTCTGGAGGCATTTTGGCACCTAAAAACAGAGATACTCCTAGTGGGATTTGAAATCGATGGGCATTAGGAACCGCACCGACTCTGGCCCCAAGCCACATTTTTAGGTACCTACAGAACATTGATAATCTGGCCTGAAAGTCACACAAAGTGTTTGTGATAAAGGATGGAATTGAACATCTCCCAGGTCCAAGGCAAACTCTTCGAACACAGGAGCATCCTTTATTCCACTTTAAGCTTCCCTCTGTGCTACACACAAGAGTTTACTTTCATTCTGGAGCTGACCTTCCTGGAGCATTGAGAGGGTTAGCGAGAGGCTGTGGGTACAGAGCTGACATTTGCCGCTCTGTTCCATGCTCAGAGAGGAGACATTGGCTACAGTACCCTTGGCAGAATTTGATCTTCTTTTGCAATATCCTCCTCCTCACAGCCCAGGCAGAGGGGTCTTGGCTCTGGCCCGCAGGACTGCAGACTGGCCCTGCTCACTGAGTCCTGTAACAGCTGAGTGCAGAGATCTCCCTGCATGGCCGTGGGGCCAGTGACACCATCCCGCCATGCGTGGGCTGAGGTGCACTAACGCTGACTTTTGCTGCTCTATTCTGTTGTCGATGTCAGCGGATATCGACGTTTACCAACGACAGCTAATCCTGTGGAGACGAGCTCTAAGTTTCAAAGAAGGCTCCAGACGTTATCGCTCCAAACCCCATTGAAATCAAAGGGCCCTGTCCTTGAAGTCAGGGAAATTTTATCTTTGACATCCATGAGAGAAGGGTCAGGTTCCAAGGATGTAAAATTAACTCTGTGTTGGATCAATTCCTTACTTAGCAGGTAATAAGGAGTAGAAAATTCATCCAATAAAATATATTACCTCATCCACCTTGTCTCTCTAACGATCAATAATGACAAGAGAGACAATAATGAAAGATATGACAGCCACAGAGACACAATTAATATGTTTTAAACCAAATATAGAGAAGAATAGAATAAAATGTAGAGCTGATAAAAATTACTGATGGAATATGTTTCTATCAGAAAAATGCCATTTTGTCCAGCTCAAAATGTTCCATGGGAATGAATTTATATCTACATAATTTTATTTAGGGAGAAAAGTTGATTTATATTGTTTCATAAAGTGAATTAAGTAAATTTAAAAATCTATGAAAATGAAATAATTGTAAAATAATACAAATATGATACTTCCATGGTTTTGTATAATCTAGAAATAAAATTAATACTGAATAGGTTTCTAAAAAGTCCAAATTGGCATGAAAACCAAAGTTTGAAATCATAGCGATGCCCATGAAATAGAAATTTGGGTTCACCGCTGCTCTATTGTGGGGCTGGATGCAATGCACCCGAGGGTGCTGAGGGAATTGGCTGAGGTGATTTCAGAGCCATTGGCTGTTATCTTTGAAAGCTCATGGCAACAGGGGGAGGTCCCTGAGGACTGGAAAAAAGCAAATATATTGCCCATCTTCAAAAAAGGGAGGAAAGAGGATCCAGGGAACTACAGACTGGTCAGCCTCACCCCAATCCCTGGAAAAATCATGGAGCAGGTCCTTAAGGAATCCATTTTAAGGCACTTGGAAGAGAGGAAGGTGATCAGGAAGAGTCAACACGGATTCTCCAAGGGAAAGTCATGCCTGACCAACCTGATTGCTTTCTATGATGAGGCGACTGGCTCTGTGGATATAGGGAAGGCGGTGGATGTGATATACCTTGACTTTAGCAAAGCTTTTGATACTGTCTCTCACAGTATTCTCATCAGCAAATTAAAGAAGTATGGGTTGGATGAATGGACTATAAAATGGATCGAGAACTGGCTAGAGCATAGGGCTCAACGAGTAGTGATCAATGGTTCCATGTCTAGCTGGCAACCAGTCACAAGCGGAGTGCCCCAGGGGTCGGTCCTGGGGCCAGTTTTGTTCAACATCTTCATTAATGATCTGGAGGATGGGGTAGATTGCACCCTCAGCAAGTTTGCGGACGACACTAAGCTGGGGGGAGTGGTAGATACCCTGCAAGGTAGGGATAGGATACAGAAGGACCTAAACAAACTGAAGGATTGGGCCAAAGGAAATCTAATGAGGTTCAACAAAGAAAAGTGCAGAGTCCTCCACTTAGGAAGGAAGACTCCCATGCACAGCTATAGACTGGGGACCGATGAGCTGGGCAGCAGTTCTGCAGAAAAGGACCTGGGGGTAACAGTGGATAAAAAGCTGGATATGAGTCAGCAGTGTGTCCTGGTTGTCAAGAAGGCTAATAGCATATTGGGCTACATTAGGAGGGGCATTGCCAGCAGGACGTGGGAAGTGATTATTCCCCTCTAATTGGCATTGGTGAGGCCGCATTTAGAGTATTGTGTCCAGTTTTGGGCCCCCCACTACAAAAAGGATGTGGAGAAGTTGGAGAGAGTCCAGCGGAGGGCAACAAAAATGATTAGGGGGCTGGAGCACAGGACTTATGAGGAGAGGTTAAGGGAACTGGGCTTGTTTAGTCTGCAAAAGAGAAGAATGAGGGGGGGGGATTTGATAGCAGCCTTTAACTACCTGAAAGGGGGTCCCAGGGAGGATGGGGCTAGGCTGTTCTCGGTGGTGGCAGATGACAGAACAAGGAGTAACGGTCTCAAGTTGCAGGGCGGGAGTTCTAGGTTGGACATTAGGAAAAAATTTGTCACTAGGAGGGTGGTGAAGCACTGGAATGGGTTACCTAGAGAGGTGGTGGAATCTCCATCTTTAGAGGTTTTGAAGCTGAGGCTTGACAAAGCCCTGGCTGGGATGATATAGCTGAGGTTAGTCATGCTTTGAGCAGGGAGTTGGACTAGATGACCTCCTATGGTCCCTTCCAACTTTAATATTCTATGATTCTATGATTAAATATTTATTGCCTGCTTGATCCCTCTCATAATTTCCTGTATCTGTGACCATTTAAATGGCTAACAACCAGGAAAAAAAATTCTGTGCAGCTGGGGAAAATTAAATGAACAAAAATAGAAAAATAATGATTAAAATAAACATTGATCTTTTCAACCAAAATTATAAAAGAATAAAAATCAAATTCTGCCAAACCTACTGAGAACGTTTACCCAAGTGTTTAGGGAACTCATTCAAAAGCTAGGACTATACATCCATTCTCATGGTTTCTTTCTGGGTCAATGCATATTAATTGTTTATACACAGTGGAAAAGGATCGATGGGAGACAATGAAAGATGCCCACCGTTGAATAGCTCATTGTGGAAATGAACTACACCGATAGAAGCAACATTTACGTCACTATAAGTGCATCCTGTCAGAGCAGATGTGCCTGGTGCCTCCTGGAGGCCTCAGGGCAGCCCCGAAAGTAGCCCCTCACCTCAGTTTCCCTTCTTCATTGTGCAAATAAACTCCACACTGCTTTTTTCCAGTCCAGTAGCAACAGTTCCCATTTCAATTTCATTAATTAACTTTAAGTTCAAAACTAGACCAGAAGTCTCTAGCTGCAAACACCCCAAACTCCCCCGTCTGGTCTGAGTCCTTCCTGCCTTTGCAGGCTACTCCCAGCTCTTCCTAACAGGAGTAATTCCCTGGTCTCAGAGTTTTCCCTCGCTCACTCTCTGAAATCTCACTTCAGTCTCCTGAGCTTGCTCCTTTCATTCAGAATTTCTGTTTCTTTGCCTCTCTGTCAATTTTGATTATCATCGATGAAAATATGTTTTTATCGATTTGTGTGTGTTTGATGAAATCGACGTTTGCTGACGTTTACTGGAAAAAATCTAACCGTTCCCAGTCTAGTTATAAGCAGATGGTGATGAAATATGATAAGATACAGGAATGGACATTTAAGGAGGTGCAGAGTCTTGAAGTTGAGGAGAAAAAAAGCTTGAATTTGACCATTTGGAAAGGATTCAAAGTGATGGACCCTTTTTCAATGAAGTAATTTACTAATCAAAAACTTTCAACTCCCTCTTCATGCTGTGCCCCTTTGTCACCAATGTTAAGATCATCTGAAAAGAGGTGTAATAACTGTCACTCAGAACACACTGTTCCTTTTATTCTTCGTGGTTTTGGAGATGTTAACCCAGAATTTCTCCCTCAGGGATCTTTTCTTTTTTAAACAAAAATATCAACAACATAACTAAGGATGATCCAAATAGTTTTACATAGTGTCTGTAATGTCAGGAGAAGATAAAACCAAATGGGCAAAGACAAGGTTCAGAAACAGAAAAGGCATGGTATTAACCTATAGCTTCCACTAGATGAAGACAGAATGTAATAGATTTTTAAAAGGAACAGGGCAGCCTGGGAAGAATAAGTAGAATGAGCTATTTTGTCTAATGTAGCAGCAAAGGGTAGCATGTGGTTACTAATGAGAAGAAGGCACCGATCCTGTCTGCATCATGTCTCCTGGCATCTTGAAATATACTAAGGTGTGACTGGTGAAGAGCTTAATTTTGAAAAGCTGCTGCTAAGAGATGAAGCTTTCGAAAGCTGGTGCTGGCAAAGGCTCTTGTGTATTTCCTGGATGGAAAAGAAAATATGAATGGCTAACTGAGAAATAGTATTGGAGACAAGCATATCAGGCGTGGGGATGGAAATAACCTTGAGAAAGTTATCATGCAAGGAAGGGTGGAGGGTCATTATAGTACCACTTCACGGGCATACCTGTACACGCTGGTGTTCCACACTCTCCATTTCCTCACCCTCGCTTCCGCCTGACACTAGGTGGCGTGACCTTTTACTACCTGTCGAGGATGATAAACCCCGGTGGGCCAGTGTCTATTCCACTTTGGTTCCATGGCCCGCAGGGGATATTAGCTGGCAGCTCCTTGGAGCCCTGAGCACAAGCGTGTACTTGGTGTGGTTCACCCCTCGACCCGACACCTGCCCCTCCTGCGACGTGAGGGAGACCCTGGCACACATCTACCTCGAGTGCGCCAGGCTGCAGACCCTGTTCCGGCTCCTGCAGAACCTTCTGAGGTTCTGGCTGTGCTTTTCCCAACACCTGTTCCTCTGTGCACAACCCATCTGTGCCCCACGAAGCCGTGGGACCTCCTCGTCAACCTCTTCTTAACCCTGCCAACGTGTCCATCTATAACAACAGGGAGAGGAGGTTGGCTGGGGGGACACTCTGCAACCGTGGGGCTCATTTCCATTCCTCTGTCCACTGACGCATCTGGGCAGAGTTCCTCTCAGCAGCGTCTACTGGCTTCCTAGACGTCTTTAGGGAGCAGCGGGCTCTGTCCAGGGTTCTCTGATTGGTGTCCCCTTCCAGTTCCCTCCGTTTGACCCTGGCTGCACTTCTCCCCACACCTTTTGATCTATGGTCACCCCATCCGTGGTCCCACAAAGCCACAGGACCTCTTAATCAACCTCCTCCTCACCTTGGCCAAGGTGGCCATCTACAACACCAAGGAGAGGATGTTGGCCGAGGGAGTGCACTGACACTATGAGGCCTATTTCCATTCCTCTGTCCAATCACGTATCCGGGCACAGTTCCTTTGGGCCGCGTCCACTGACTCCTTGCCTACTTTTGAGGAGCAGTGGGCGCTGCCTGGACTTCTCTGCTTGGTGTCCTCTTCAGGTTCCCTCCGTTTGACCCTTTGACCCCCATACCCGTTACTGTTTTGTCATTAGTTGTCCCTGAAATCAGTTGTGTCCCAGATCCAATGACTCCTCCTCTCAGGCTGAGGGAGGGGCCTTTAGCACACTTGCCCACTTTCTGGGAACACAAATAGGAGGATTCTCCTGCTCTGGAGACTGATCTCAGCCTCCAAGTCCTTGGCAACCGCTGAGGAGGGAGGATCACCTTGTGGAGGCCCTGCTACACAAACCCCCAACTCCGTGTGCGGGTGGCAGAGACCCCCTTGGTGTGATGGAGGTTGGTCCTGGCAGGAGTCACCAGGGTCGGAGACCTCCTGGACTATGATTGGAGGGGCTGGGTGGATCCCCAGGCACTGTCTTGATGCATGGGGCTCTCCACTCTTCGAACCCCCCCCGCCCAGAAGACAAATAGGATGACTCTCCTTCTGCCATTGGGCCCTGCTGCCCGATTCATCACAGAATTTAATATATGCCTACGTTAAGCAGGTATTAGTCTCTAGGAAGTCAGTGCGACTATTCATGTGCTCAAGGTTCAGCTCACACCGAAGTGTCTTCTTGAATCGGGATCATAAAACCTCCATTAGAGCATAACCTGCCCTATAATGACATTGAATTGACTGACGCCACTGCTCACCCACAGACAGGCAGGAGATTTCCCATCATGCACATCTCTATGAAACCACCACTTGCCTTCTACCCAGTGTCTGAACCTCACTTAGGCGCCAACTTTGGAGGGATCCAGGGGGCCCAGCACCCACAGAAAAAAAATAGTGGGTGCTCAACACCCATTGGGACGGTCGGGGTGATTAGCTGTTTTGCAGAGTCCTCTGATCAGCTACTTCACCCATGGACTGTGGCTGCAGTCTGTCTTGTCCCACCCGCCTGGCTGCTAATCAGCTGTTTGATTTGATCAGGTCGAGTAAATCAATCAGCTGTGAATTGTTGTTCCCCCCGGGCGGTGCCTCCTTGCTGCTGCAGGGCAGGGTTGATTCATTCTGAGCCCAGGATCCCAGGGGCTGGGGCCTCTATTCCAACCTCTGGCAGCCTCAGGGCGGCACCCAGCCAGGGAGGTTGGCGGTGGCCCGACTCTCTCGCCATGCCTTCCCCACTGTAACAAGAAAAGATTTTAAAGGGATTAGGGTTAGGCTGGGCGCTGGGCACTAGAACATGGTGCCACCAGCCCCTGCAGCTCACTGGGGGTCTGGAGCCACCCCGCCTGCCAAGCCACCCATCATCCCACCTGCATTAATTTGTGCCTCCCTCGGTGATGGCGTGTGCGTGCCTGTACCTCCCAGCCAGGATCTCTCCAACCTCAGGCTGCCAGGCAGCAGGTAAGTCCCAGAGGGAGCCCAGCTTGGATAGGGCTGGGGAGAGGGCGGGGAGGTTTGGGGCCTCTGGCTGCAAAATGGCCCCCCCGAACCCGAGCCTGCTACCTCCTGCCCCCCTCTGCAGTCCTGGAGGCAACAGTGGTCAGATTGGGACTGCCTGGGTGAGGCACGTGTCCCATCACAGACTGTCGCCTTCCTCCCTGGCACAACCCTGTGGGGCAGTGGAGCTAGAGTAGGCCACCCACTGGCAAAACAAAAAATCAGCACCTATGGACCCTTATGAAGAGCACAGCCTTCAGGAATCGGGGTCAGGGCTGGTGGTGGGCTCAGGTTCCTCACTTCTGAGTTTGGCCCGTGTAACGCTGACATCACTGGAACAGTCTCTGATGCTGCTCGGATGCAGCTCATGGGACCAACTCCCCTGGTAGCATCCCCAGTCAGTTTCTAACACCGCTAACAATGCCCTTTGGAAAATGGGTGACCAACGCTCCCTGCTCTGCCTCTCCGCTCGAGATTGCTGGCTACAAGTACATAGGCACGTGAGGAAAGACTTGTGGAAAGTCCTTCATCCCAAGATAGTCAAGTGTTTTCCAACAGCTGCACAAGCAGGAGATCCGAAGCATGTCTCTTGCTGGGATCGTGGACTAAGGAGCCTCACTCTTGCATCTTTGCTCCTGACGCAGGCAAAAACCCTCTCATTTATTTCACTGATCTTTTCCCCCACTAGGCTAAGGGGAAAAGTATCTAACAATCCGGCTGTCTCAGAAGAACAGGTCGAAAGACCTGAGGGGCATGGGCAGTAACGTCGCTTGCATATTATCAGCCTCGGTCAATCTACAGCTGTTAGTTTTAGCTTATATCTTTTAGCTTTGAAGCAGCTATCCTGGGGCAACCAAAGAGGCAACCAATATTTGTTAGTGGTTGTCAATCCTTTCTCAAAATGGGTAAAGGCATTTCCTTTGAAGGCCAATACTGCAAAAGCCACAGCCAAGGTGCTAGTGGAACAGGTTTTCTCTCAATGGGAAATCCCTGTAAAAGTGGAATCAAATCCGGAATCACATTTTACTGGACAGTTCTTTAAGGATTGCCTCAAATTAATGGAAGTCCCGCAAAAATTACACATCCCATATAGACCTCAGTCATCTGGGATGGTGAAACGAACCAATCGGACTATAAAAATAATGTTAAGGAAACTAGTTGATGCCAATGGACGTAACTGGGATACCCTCATGCCTTTAATTCTAATGGCATTGAGAGCAACACCTGCTGTGTCTACTAATAAAACACCCTTTGAGGTGATGACAAGCCGAAACATGCGACTACCAAAACACTTGATTTGGCACACTAGTGGCAGTCAACTGGAGGGAATAAAATGAATACATACCTGCAAAATCTACAACACAATTTAAATCAGGTCCACATGCAGGTAGCGGTTAAATTGGAAAAATCCAAACATAAGGCAAAAGCCTACTTTGATAAAACTCAGAGACAATACTTGAGAAGTCGGTGATCTGGTAATGTTGTTAACATACAAGGTACCAGAGCATGGATTGTGTAATCGATGGATCGGAACATTCCGAATCATTGATAAACTTAGTTCAGCAGTATACAAAATTAGAGTAACAGGAGACAAGCGTAATAAAGACAAAATTTTCCACGCTAATCAGTTAAAGTTATATCAATCGTCCAGGTCTCAGGAGCAGCTTCCTCCTCAAGAGCTAGGTAAACAGCAGTTACAACAGTTGCCGCTAAAGTCCAGCAATCAACCACCATGAAATGGATACTAGTATTCCTAATTTACTACACCCTTATTGTCACATTAAGGGTAAGACTGAGCCAAAATCAAGAATTTGGAATATAACAGATCACCCAAGACCAGAAAATACAGCAATATGGACATGATCAATTAATTGAACATTTGAAGCAAAATGCTCCAAAGGAAGAAATGAAAGAGACTATTGCAATCCATCCAGCACGCATGGTTACCTTGAAAATGCATCCCAATCTTGTGGGAAATGTTTCAATGGACTAATTTCTTCATATGATAAATTATTTAAGTATTAATATGAGGGTAAACATTGTCTGGACTTGGAGGAGAGAAACAGGAGTAAAACCCTCACCCACATCGGATTTAAGATCTGAAGAATATGAGGTAATTTTGAATTGGAAATATACTGCAAAACAGGGGAAATTAATAGAAACTAAAAAAAAAGGAATTAAATTGTCAGACTGGACTAATGAAACTGAATTGAATATATATAATATTCCCCCATGCATGTTGGGTACTTATAGAGCAGGAGTGTGTATCACCACTCGTGCCCTTAAGCCCACTGACGATTGTGTTTGGTGGAAGTACACTAAATTAATAGTCCAATCCTCAAAGGCAATTAACCACCTAGAAATTGTGGATTTGGGCTCTAATCCAGAACTAATCCAGAACCCTAAAAGACAAGAGGTTAAAGGAATTCAAGGGGAAGATGTTACTTTCCAAAATAAATTAGCTGGAATAGTTGAACTACCATCCAGTGGCTGGATAAAAATTTGGCCTTTGCCTGATGATTCAAAAAGGGAATGATGTAAAGCCTATATCTCCTCAACAACATATTCAATTTCCCTAACACAAGGAGTATCTTATGGAACTTGGGAAAACAGAACCAAGTGTGTTAACTTAAAAACAGGAGGAAAATTAACCCTATCCAATATTAAAAATGAGGATGAGGGACATTACAAAGTAACTATTATAGCTACTTTCCAAACTGTATCAGGAAACAAGAAATACATCTTAAATGTAGTTTTGAATTAAAAATCCAGGATTCAATGCAGGATAACATAACTTGTCCAGTGGGAAACCCAGGACCCGCTAGTGGTCTTACCACAATTCCCCTATCAATGGTACTGGTGAATCACGTTCAATTCATGCATATACCAGTAGTGTTGAATCTATCTAATTGGACACTGGGTGAATTTAGTTATTGCAAAGATACAAGAGTGTCTTCCTTTTTCTCAGTACTCCTTTTGGACAAAATTGCAGCTTACCAACAGCAAATGCAAAATATAACTCTGTTGGGAATGAGTGATAAATTTCATACCCTTAGACAAAAACGCAGTTTAAACCCTTTTGGAATGTTAGGAACTGTAACAGGATTATTTGGATCAGGAATGTCAATGTGGAATAAAATAGATATTTGGAAAATTTGTAAACACATGGATTATGTGTTACGAAAAGAAGCTAATCAGGTAACTAACCCAATGTTACAGGGAGTAAAAGGACTAGCCCAGGAAGAGCGATTCATTATTTATAATATGCATGACATAGCTCAATTATTTAATGAAAGCCAGTTTAAAATTAACCAATTAATTGCAGTAAACAATAATCAACAAAAGGACCAACATTTAGGGAAGGAAATTATTTGCTCTGCATATGGAGAATATGTTATAGACACTATTGCAGATACTTTGCAAGGTCTAAAATTGGGGAAGGTTCCAGACCTAATCAAAGATAAACAATTATTAAGTTGGTATTGTCCTCAATGTTTTCAGGGGTTAGAAGGAGAACAATCCACATGTTTGGATATATGCCAACATTTGTCATTGGTAACAGTAAGACATATGGGATCTGTGACACCACACCCCAACCAAGACAGTTGTTCTTTTTCAAAAGAATGTATAATGGCACAATCCTTGTATGTCTCATTCACTGTTTCATTGCCAGTGTTTGATCCAGACAAGGATGTGTACAAGCAATTGGCAACGGTCCAGTCCATAGGTCACCTAGAAGATGACATCTATAGAGAACGGATCAATGTACCTCCCGTGGTAATCTTTCACACTCCAACTCAGACTTGGAAAGTTTCACAGATGGCCTGTTGCTCTAAAAAGGGGCTTCAGTACATTTGTAGATGTGATGTGTTTGAAACAAATACTGTCATGTGTGGATTACAGGAAGAGTTACAAAATAAATAATCCTCGTCATGCCTGGTGAGGCTGACGATGTGGAAAACGCCAATGGAGAAGATGTCCTATGCTGGAAATGGCCAATTTTGCGTGGTAACTAATCAAAAGGGGTACAACTATGGTTCCTTGGAGTGTCAGGTCACAGACCCAAATTTTTGTTTTATTCCAAAGCAACCAGTGTTAATTGGAAATCAAGCAATTTCTCCTATCCCCACCTTTGAAAACATTACTATCATTATGTCTAACCCAGATTACCAAAATTTAACTATCCAAAATACACTAACCTTCCCTGTCCATATTCCCCCATTGGGGTTATCATTGAAATCATTAGTGTCTCGTAAAGAGACTCACCTCATACAGATTACTAATGATATGGACAAGGCCAACCAGGCTATTATTCAGTTAATGGATGAAACCAAAGAGATCCCTTCGGTTCCTTTAGTAGGACTTGGATTACGGAAATACATTGTGACACAAGGAATTGCAATAGGAATGATCTTTGTCCTATTGGGATTCATTCAATATAAAATTAATAAATACAAAAAAAAATTCAGACCAAATCAAAGACAAAATTCTGAACAAGACGATTATGTCCCAATGAGGGTCGGGTACCAAAGTACAGATAACTATGATACTCTTACTCCTACACGAGCAGTAGGAAGAAATGAGGGAATTCCCTAAAACAACTAACCAGTCAGACATTTTATGATGGGGTTTATTATGCAACCACCCCATCAAAGGAGGGATTTGTAACCTATAGAACTAGCCTGCTTGCTCACATCATTATTATTAGAGATATTTTGATATGATTGTGTGATTCAATAATAAAATTAGATATTTTATTCAGCTGTAATGCAAAGTACCTTCCAGGCCACATCCTGGATGACAGCTACCATTAATATATATATTCAACCTTTGGCTTAGATAAATGTAGAATAGGATAGGACATATATGGTCATAACCTTTACCCTAGACAAGTCAAGTCAACCTTTGGCTTAGATAAGTATCAATGTAGGACAGGATAGGACATCTATGGTCATAACCTTTGCCCTAGACAAGTCAAGGGACATTAAAAGGGGAAGGGGCTGACCCGGTTACCAAGAAACTTTACAAAAACACCACAGAACCCACAATACTCTAGAAATAACAAAGCTGAGATAAATGACCACTTGGAAAGGGATGTGGATACGTCAATAATACGTACGAACTTAGTAGCCAATAGATTATATGTATCCCAAAAATTTGAAGGTGGAAAGGCCAAGTATGGGATGGAGGATCCGTATTCTGGGGTATCAGAAAGATCAAATTTAGCTCATCGGGGCAGTCGACTGTCAGCTATCCCTGCTTAAAGTTTTATTTAGTGTTAAGATTCATTCTTTATTTTATATCCTTAAAGTTATAATGTTAGTCTTAGCTTATAGCTCTTAGCTTTGAAGCAGCTCTTATTCCACTCAACTCCAACTTGAGAAATTAGACATCTCTTTCAACCAAGTCCAGGAAGGGTGTGAGTATATTAGTTTAAAGCATATCATAGATATATCTATCAAATAAGTCTTTACCTTTAAGATTGTATTAATCCATTATCAATTTGATTATTCATTTTATTTTCTCTATATCAGTCATTTGTTTATTATTTTATGTTATTTTAATACATTTATAAAATTATACAAATATTGGTTATCACTGGAATTTTTCCTGTGTTGTACCCGGTGTCCTTATAAAACTCACCTGAAGCCTGATTTAGGACACGAACCTCATAATCCTTTAATTAAAGCAATTGGCAAACCTATTACCGTATTCAATAAATTAATAACTATAAAATCAGGCTACAGTGGGCACTTACTCATCGGGCCTGCCATATCTGACCAAGCCTCAGTAGCCATCTCTGCAGGCCCGATCCTACAAAACCGATGCCCATAAGTTTCTGCACTCATCTGAGTGACCCTGCCGAGCTGATGTGAATGGGGTCACATGTGTGTAAACATTACGTCTTCTTGTGCAGTCAGGAGATGAAATGTAAGGTCGCTGGATAAGCCTGGGCTAGAGGTGCTCAGGAATTTTTTGGTGGCACGTTTTTTTCGTTTGAAAAAGCCAATTCTTCAAAATGAAAATTTTGTGTGGAAACTTAGTAGTATTGACTAAAGTATGGTCGGGAAGGTTTCAAAATTGCAGCCTGTAACCACATTTTGAAACAATGAAACTTTTCACAAAATGCAATTCTTGTTGCCACTCAGCCCTACTATCCGCAAAGACGATGAGAAAGAGAGAGCAAGAAAGAGAGATAGATAGGAAAGCTGATATTATCTATGAAAATAAAATATTAACACCAAATAGAATCTCTCAGAAAATGTAATTGTAAAACTTACTGTGGAAGAGTGAGAATTTCAAAGGCATCTAAGGAAATTAGGAACATAAATTGATTGAAAAGTCAGTGCTCCTAAATCCCTAACAAACTTTTTGAAGATTCCCTCAGAAAATAGGGGGGTAGGTGGGCTGGTTGGTTGGTTTGTTAGTAAGTTAATGTCCAACATTTCATGAGGTTGTTTTCTCGCCCATTTTCTGACCAGCTTTATTTATCACTTATTTCTTAGGATGGGATTTTCAACGGTACCTAACTCCCATTGACCGGTGAGCACCTCGTTCTCTTAAAAACCCTTCCCTTAGTCCTGGTTCCTAGCCCTGAACTTATGTTCACTCAGAATCAAGGTGCCCAGCCCTGCCTCACGCCCTTCCAGAATGTGCACAGTGGCTGAACTTCTTTGCAAAGCAGGGAACAAAGAATTAAATTAAACCCTTGTAAAGTAACCTCAACTCTGCCCCTGTGCAGCTTTCACTAGCCTCTGGGAATGCATGGATTTAAACTGATGAATGACTCTCAGAGCACAGCAACACCCTAGCTGACATTTAGCATGACAGACGGGGCAAGAGACAGAGCAGCAGGCTTGGAGATTCTTAAATTGGGGCATTTTCACAAGTTACTTTTAAAAGAGACAGGGCTATTCAGCAAAACAGATAATCTTGGGAGATTTTCTCGTTAGCTCGCGTAGTGCAAGCTCAGATTAATTTCTTTTTTGTGGTGGACATTGAAGGCAATGCCTTGGTCAGCCATCTAAATAATTCATTTTATTGTAGATTGTTAAAAAAAGAAATTATAACAAAAGAAATGGATGACATTCCTCTACAGAAGTAATTTCAAGTGTATGTGTTTGAATTATGAGTTTGTGCACAGGTGTCTGTTGGGGAGTCCATCGGTGTGTTTCACAGTAATCGCTGTGTGTGTGTTGTTGTATTCATTGTGTGTTTGTAAAGGTCCCCATGTAAGTATTTAACAAATGTTTGCTAACAAAAATGAGAGTTGCATTTGCAGTGGTGTGCATTTTGTCTCCATGATTGTGTTACAGGGGTTGTAACTGCGTGTTCGTGCCAATGTCTTTGCATGTTTATTAGGGATTTCTTAGGAAGTATGTACTGTGTTTATGTATTGTTCTTATGTGTGTATGTGTGTGTGTTTGCTTGCGTTTGTGGTCTCTGGCCCCTTGCATATGTATGTTTTTAAAGTTCATAAATAGCATGTATGCTTTGTTTCTGTGGGAGTAAAAACACATTTTTGCTTATACCTTTGTGTCTGTGCATGTGCCACTATGTCTGCCTGTTGCATAGTTGTGCATGCAGATATGTGTTTCTGCACTTTGGACCAACCCCAACTAAATCATTCCAGCCAGAGCTATGTCAAGCCACACCTTAAAAATCTCTAAGGATGGAGATTCCACCACCTCCCTAGGTAACCCATTCCAGTGCTTCACCACCCTCCTAGGGAAAAAGATTTTCTTAACATGCCATTTAATTGGGAGTGAAAACAACACTTTTTTTTTTTACTTTTTAAAGGGTTTTCACACTTTTCCAGCGGGTAGCCCAGAGTTTTAGTATGAAACTAAGTGTTTTTCCTCCCAACTTTAAAAAAAAAAAAATCAACTTTGTTCATTGAATGTTTGGTGAATAGCCCCTTTTTAAAATTCTGGTTGAAAGAAAGTTGTTTCAGCCAGTCCTAGATAAAACCCCAGTCTTTCTGCTCCAAAATCCCAGACTCCAGTTTTTGGCGCTTTGAGCCGTGGGCTGTGCTACACAGGAGGACACACTAGAACAACAGAGACTCACCTGTGACAAGGTGGCTGCCAGTTGAGCCCAGCTGGCTGAAGGTGTGGTTAGAATACATTTCTGCTGGACTTTGCTGTGCCAAGTGGCCTGGCCAGATGTGCCAGGACACTCTAAGGGCTGGAGTAAGCCGAAGGAAAATGGGGGAAACTGAGGCAAAGGTTTCTGCCATGCCACAACAAGCCAGGAGCGGGCAGCAATTTTGCCATGCTCCCATACACACATTAGCCAGAATATGCGACTATCCCAGTTGTAAGGATGTGGAGAGCTATGCAGGTTTCTATTGCTGACAGATGAGATACATGATTTCACATCTGTGAGAGAAAGTTATGTGCCAACACACTAAGTAACTGACACACTCTTGTCCTCTGCCTTTATTGTCTCTGCAGATTCAATATGGCCATCCAATGGTGAGTGGAAATCAAACCATCACACCTGGATTCATCCTCTCGGGATTCTCCAACCTCACGAACCCGCAGGGTTTGCTCTTCATGATCTTCCTGATCATCTACGTGGTGATCCTGCTAGGGAACGGTGTCATCATCTTTGTCACGGTGCTGGACTCTGCCCTGCACACCCCCATGTACGTCTTCCTGAGGAACCTGTCCTTCGTGGAAATCTGCTCCACCTCAGTCACCCTGCCCAAGATGTTGGCCAATTGCCTAGCAGAGGATGGAAGTATCTCATTCACCAGCTGTGCTGCCCAGATGTATTTCTTCCTTTTACTAGGTGGCACAGAGTGTTTCCTTCTGGTGGCCATGGCCTATGACCGTTATGTAGCCATATGTAACCCCCTGCGTTACACACTCACAATGACCAGGGAGGTCTGTGTTAGGACGGTAGCCGGGTCCTGGCTTGTAAACATCCCTGTACACTTTGGGCAGACGTATTTGGTGTTTTCTTTGCCCTTCTGTGGGTCTCATGAAATTAACCATTTCTTCTTTGAAATCCCCCCTCTGCTGGAGCTGTCCTGCGTGGACACCTACAGGAATAAAATAGTTGTCTTCATAGTATCCCTGCCTTTCATAATCACCCCCTTTCTGTATATAGTTATTTCTTACATTAAAATTGCCCCCATGATTTTGAAGATGCCGTCAGTCCAGGGCAGACACAAAGCCTTCTCCACCTGCTCCTCCTATCTCACTGTGGTGGCTCTATTTTATGGGTCTGGTATGGTTATGTATTTGAGACCCAAGTCAAGGGACTCCATGGACACTGACAAACTGCTCTCGCTGTTCTACACCATCATGATTCCTATGTTCAACCCCTTCATATATAGTCTGAGGGACGAGGAAATGAAAGCTGCCCTACAGAAATTAGTCGGTAGAAAATGATTCCACAAAATCCACCATGTATTCCTCAAATAATGTGCTAGATTCCTCTAAAGGCAACACAGAACTACAGGTATAATTAAGGCTATCAAAAAGGAGGAGGCGGAGTGGGGGTTTCGTCGGCGTGCAAAACCACGGTCAGGGAAAACGGGAGTTCTATGGGCCTATAGAACTAGGACGGGGAGTAAGGGAACTCTATCGGCATATAGAGAAATAAGCCTGACTGGTGTGAAGGGCTTGCAGGTACAAGGTTCATAGCCCCATTGTGCTGACTGTGGCACGAGACAGAGACAGAGTGTGCTCCAAAGATGGGACATGCTGATGGGAGACAAGACGAGTTTGTGTGGCATAGCAGGGGACGGGGTGGGAGTTTACAATAATAAGACCATGGGGTGACATACGTAATTTTCTTTGTACGAGCTGAAGAGCATGGACAGTTCCAAGGGGTGGGAGAAGGGCATGGACGAACCAATGGGCTGATGCACTTTGGCCGTTGCTATGTCACTAAAGAACGTCAAACTTGCTGCATTCTTCCCTGGGATCCCTTCTTATAAGATCCTGAAATTCTGTTTTTCCTTTTTCTTTTTGCATTAGAACATAAGAGACACAGTCACGGCCAACGACCCCATTGTGCCAGGGGCTGTACAAATACAGAACAAAGACACAGCTCCTGCCCCACAATGCTAATCCTACGCCCCTCCCCTCCAGCAGTCGGAATGGCTTTTCTAGCCCCTGTGACTGCAGCTTCATCTCCAACCAGGCCTGAATGGATTTAGCCTTGCCGCCCTGGGTTTTTTGCAGTCAGAAAATAACCCCCATGGAGAAATGAATGCCAAGTGACTTGACCAAGGTCATACAGTGAGTCTGTGGCAGAGATGGAAAAAGAACTCAGGAGTCTTGACCCCCCCCACCCCACCCTGCTTTTACCACATGAAAGAGAAATGCAATCCAAGAGTCACGCATGCCAAGCTGTACTTCTCTAGCCATAAGAATATTGGAACAAACGCACCCAGAAGAAGGGCTAGAACCCAGGAGTTCACTCGTTAGACCCCTACGCTCCTACCAGAGCCACAGATAGAATTAGGAGTCCTGAGAACCATCTCCAAGTCATCCAGTTCTCAGGCAACTCCTGCTGAAGGCAGGATAAATCATAGCTCAGGCTTGGGAAGTTTCCTGCCCCCCGTCTCATCAGGGTGTCTTTCATCTCCTTGTTCCTCAGTGTCTATCTTAGGGGGTTGAGGGGTGGGGGTCTGTTTCTATGACTCGTTTGTTTACATTTCTCCTTCAGCTCTGACGTAGCTTTTCTCTCTGCAGCATCTTAGAACCTTGCACCTTGTTTCTGCCATTCCTCCTCTTCACTCCCCCCGCCCGGCCCCTTGTGTATCTCTCTCCCACAAGGTCGCTCACAGCTGCGCCAATATTAAGCTGTTGACTTTTGCTGGGTTTTTAAGCACATAATGATGATGCCTCCAGGGGACATTATTAGAAGCCTGGTTTGGGCAAAGTGAAGACGACCCACGTATTTCTTTAGTGAGGTGAGCCCGGGGGCCTTGCTTGAATGGAGCACTCCTGCAGATTGCACCTGGTGCTGGCAAAGACCAGTACACGAAAGTGCCTTGCTTCATTTAACGCACCAATTCTGACAGAACACTGCTCTGGTTGGTATCTCAGGCCCGGCCTCTCCCCACATGCAACCCCCCACCAGTCAGTCTGAGCCCAGTGCTCTGCTAGAAGATGCTGCTCTGCAGAGCATGGAGCGGGCGACGCACTCGGATGTGCTTGGAGTCAGTGCTAATCCCAATGTCCCAGGAAAGTTCTCGGGGACACTGTGCTGGAGGGAAGAGGGAAAGGGTCTCAGTAGATAGCCCTGTTCTCTGTATGTCTGGGTGTGTCTACACAGGGATCAAAAACCTGCAGCTGACCTGTGCCAGCCGTGGCTGTGTGGCAAGTCTTTTATCCCTGTGTAGATGTACTCTCTGAGTCAGTGTGCAGGGCGTCAATGCAGTGCTTGGGTCATTAGTCATGGCCATTGGCGAGGTCATGGCACATTTGAATCAAAACAGAAGTTTGAACCTTCATTTCCTGGCTAAATTCTAACACAGACACGTCTTTACATTGTAGGTACAGAGACAGCTCTAACGTAAGTCAGGTCATATCCCCAGCTGGCAAAGCTCACCAAAGCACCATTGCAGTTAATGGCCCTAGGTCTTTTTACACTGAGCAAATTCACTTTGGTTTTTGGCTGTAATGTGTGGATGCCAAGGTGCATGTCCATCAGCCTACATGTGAGCAGGTCTCCTTTCAAAGCAGGGCTGGGTGGGAAAAGGTTTTCCCATCTCATGAGAATTTTTGACATTTTGAAATTTGTCAGAATGGAAAAAAGCAAAATCTCAACAATGTAAACTGCCAAAAAATCACTTGGGGGAAAATAAATGTTTTATTCTGATCATTTCAAAGTTTTTCAGTCAATATTGAGCTTCTCCCCTTTTTTAAAATGTCTAAACAAAGAGCTGCTTTCACTCAAAACCCTTACAACTTTCTGGTGTGACAAGATTGGAACGGGATGCTTCGATAATCTAGAAAATTTTTAACCAAATATCCCACCCCAACAAAAGAGATCCACACACAAAACACCAGAAATTTCCTGACCAGCTTAATTTCAAAGGTTCTTTTTCCTGGCATCTGTCTGAGCTAAGTGGAGTGTTAGGGGAAGTCTGAGGAACCTTGGAAAGATACCATTTCTACTTGAGTGCATACATCGCTCTGGGTTCCTCCATGGCCCCTCATTTACACCAGCACATCTAACCTCACTCCTGCAAGGGATGGAAGGGTTTTCATCCCCTTTTCACAGGCTGAGCAGCAGAGAGGTTGTCAGATGCTCCTTTGACATGCCCAGCATAGGTAACGCACCCCAAGTCACCCAGGCAGTCTGTGGCAAATCTTGAACTCAAGTCTCCCGAGTTGCAATCTCCCCAAAACAGCAAGTTTTGTTGCTCCTACAAATGGCAGGAACTCTGCTACACATTGCTGAGCGCTGCATACTGGCAGCTTGTCTGTTAACACACCATGTGCACACACCCGGGCACCTCTCCTTCACAGAGAGCTCCTGGAACGCAGCCCAGCACTGCGACTGCACGAGCAGCCTTTGAAGGAGGAAAGGTCTCTGCATCTTTCTGGAGAACCCTGGCCCAGATCCTTCGCTGGTGAAAATGATCCCCAAGGGCTGCAGCCCTTTTCTCTGAATGCCATGGCTCTTGGCTGCTCGCAATCTGGGCAGCGTTCAGCCTGCAGACCTAGAGGTGAAAGGTTTCCTAGGACAGCCTCAAGTCAAGTGCCCAGGTCTAGGCCAGCCTGGCAGATCTCATTTATACTTACTGCGTATATCGTGGTAGCGCCTGGAGGCCCAACTGAGACCGGAGCCCTGTTCTGCCAGGGGCTGCACAGACAAACAGTACCAGCAAGAGCAGGACCCAACCTGGCCGGGTGCCACCCAGACACACAGAGCCACAGAGATCAGGACACTGGCATGCCAGCGCTGCACAGACAAACAGTAACAGAGCTCGGGACCATCACGGGTCTACTCACCTCTAGGGTGCCTGGGGAGTCTCACCTTCCAGGCCCAGCACCTCCTTCCGCTGCTCATCCATGCTCCCCGCCATGTCTCTGAAACTCAGAGTGCTCTATCTTCGTGGCTTGTCCCTCTGGCCAGGTCATTTAAATCCTCCCCTTCCAGGGTAGGAAAGTCCCAGCAGACAATTGTCTGAGGCAGCCTTCTACTTCATGGCCGGGTCTGTGCAGCTGCCCCAGAGGGTGGGGTGGGAACCCAGGCCCACCCGCTACTGCAGAGTCCAGCCCAGGGGGACCCTCTGTCTATCAGCGACGGGCTGCTTGATGCCAGCCCCTTTCACGATTTCCCTGGAGCTCTGCCAGCTCACCTCCTCTCTGGGCTTACCAGCCCAACCTCCCTCCTTCCAGGGAATCACTGCTTCACTCCATAGCCCCAAACACCCGCTGCCCCTTCTCCCAGGGAGTGGCGGCTGCCAACTTCCTGGCTTTACACCAGCCCCACCTGTTCCTTCCCAGCTGGGCTCCATCAACCTTTCCAGCCCTGCTTCTTCTCTTTGTGGCAGGCACCGCTTAGACACACAGCAACAGACCCCCCCACTGGGCCGGTGCTTGGCAGACACACAGTAACTGAGACGGGAACCCATTGTGCTGAGCGGTGCACAGACAGTGCCACCCCGGAGCAGCTCACCGTGTAGCTGGCAGCTGATGGAATCTAGAGGCTGAGTCAAAGCAGTGGGTGAGGATTGGTGGGGCGGAAGGACAAGGTAACCATGTGATCGTCTTTTCATAGCCTTTAGGGCCAAAACAGACCCTTGTGAGTCTTGCAGTTTCAGGGTTAATTGCATCTCTGCCCCCTTCGTGGCAGCCCCTTAGAGCCCACACCTCCAGTTGTCACCTCTCTTTGGGTGGAGAGCTGTCTGCCTCTCCCTCTAGACCAGGGATCTCAGCTGGAAACCGCCCTGCAATTTGCTGTGACTAGCTGCACAGGTCTGAGCACCTGTCGTTTGCGCTGTCTAAGGGACAAGGAGAATAATGACCAGGCACCTGCCAGATTTCACAGCGCACAGTCCATTTCTGTTAGGACAAAAGCATCACAGAGAGAATATACAGGGGTCCTGGATCCAAACTCCAAGTATCCCTGCGAGTGACCCCCCCCCAAGGGGGTAATGATTAACCAAGGGCAAAACAAGGAGTGATCTTTGCAAGGGCGTTTGGGCTAAAACGCACTGCTATGTAGAGGCCAGAATTGAACCCAGGAGTTCTAGATCACTGCTCCCCCAGTCTAGCTCACTCCACCCTCCACTCCTCTCCTGCATCCAGGAATAAAACCCCAGCGTTAAACAGAGACAAATTCCAGTCAGTAACAAAGCCCACATTTATATGCGGGAGGGTGAGTACCACTGGCAGAAACGCTCAAGGGAAGCAGTGCATGCTCTGGCTTTTGAGGTCTTCAAGTCAAGATTGCCTCTGTGGATGACAGGCTTTCCGCAGGCACGAGTTATTGGGCTCGGCCCTTGATGGTGAAATTCTGTGGCCTGCCAAGTCCAGGTCAGGCTAGATGATGCTGCTGGTCTCCTCTGGCATTAAACACCGAGCAGGCTGTGAATCCCTGCATCTGGACACACTGCCTGGCAGGTTGTTCAAGCTGTGAGGCCATGGCCAGAGCCCTACGCTCTGAGAGCTCCCTTCACCCCTTTACATCTTCCTGACCAACCTCTTCACGCAGAAGGAGGATTTGTCCCCCCCAGGTGAAACCAACGTCGGACTGGAAGGGTTTAAGGGTAAGCGTTCTTGTGGCGATTAGCCCAGAGTTGCCCACTTCAGGGTCCTTGAACCTGCTTCTGAAGAAGCTGGTACCAGCCACTGGGGGAAACCTGGCTGGAGAGGCCTTGGTGCTGATCCCATCAATAGAAATAGAGAAACTGTTTCTCTGCTCTGTTAAATTTCTTCTTCAGCTCTGAGGTGTCCTTTCTCTCTGCAGATTCTTATAACCTTGCACCCTCCCTGTGCCCTTTCCTGTGTTCTCTCCCCTTTCACGCTGGTGTATTGCACTTCCCTGGGTCACTCACAGCTCTGCCAATATTAAATCCTGGACATTTGCTGTGTTTTTAAGCACATCATGATGCCCTCCCATTGGCAAACTCCCACGGGCATTATCAGAATTGTCTGGGGCAAAGCGAAGGAGATCGCTCATGTGTCCCTGAGTGAGGCGAGTCCGAGTTCCTTGCTAGAATGGATTGATGTTGCGGATTGCACTGGGTGCTAACTAGGAACATTACACTGAAGCTCCTGTCTTTGCTTAATTTAATGCAGCAGTTCTCACAGAAAACTGCTCGCACTGATCTTCCAGGCCTGGCCTCCCTCTCTGAGTCCTGCGCTCTGCTAGGAGGTGCTGTATTGGAAGGGGTTATTCAGTAGGATGTGCTCTGTGCTCGGAGTCAGTGCTGAGCCGTGTCCCAACCAGCTTCTAGGGGAGCACAGTGTTTCTGGGAAAATGGTGGGGGGCTCAGTAGACGGCCTTGTTCTCTCTGAGTTCTTGCTGACCCCATATCCCAGCATGGAAGCAAGGAATGGTCGTGGGGGCTCAGCAGGGGATGAACTCTCCTGAAAGTCAGAGCTGAGCCCCAGTTGCGAATGCAGTGCTTGGCTCCTGGAGAACTCACAGCACTTTTTGGTCAAAGCAGATGTTTTAACCTTCATTTCCTGGCTAAATCTGAACTCAGGCTATGTCTTCACTGATGGCGGCAAATTCGCCGACTTATCTGGATTGACTGAGCGGTCAGTGAAGACCCGCTCAGTTGATCCAGAAATCGACGTACTAAGACCACCTTCTCAAGTGGCATAGCTCTGTGTCGACGGGAACCGCGCAGTGCAGTGAAGATGGCGCGCAGAACAGAAGCACAGAAGTTGTCGGGAGTTACACAAGTTTTTTGCGTACCTTGCGTAACTCCGGTCGACTGCTGCCGAATCTCTGAGGTAAGTGAAGACAAGCCCTTAGTTAATTCCATGCTTGTTATGGCGCTGCTGGCTGCGCGGGTCCCCAGTCCCTTCTTTCTGCCAACTCCGACAGCGGGGACGGGGGGTGGGTTTGGAATGGATATGAGCAACACATCTCGAAGAACAACAGTTACTGGTAAGTAACCTTGTTTTCTCTCTTCGAGTGATTGCTCATATGCATTCCAATGTAGGTGATTGCGTAGCCGTACCTTGGAGGAGGGTAGGAGTTATCGGTGACCTGCTCTAGACAGCACGGCTCTGCCGAACCCTGCGTCTTCCCTTGCTTGTTCCACGATGGCGTAATGCGACGTGAACGTATGGACTGACGACCAGGTCGCTGCCCTGCAGATGTCCTGCAGGGGAACCCTCTCTAGAAAGGCTGCGGAAGAGGCCTGGGCCCTAGTGGAGTGTGCTCTCACCGGCCCTGGGAGGGGTACTCCTGCCTGCTCATAGCATGCTTTAATGCAGGCAGTAATCCACTTGGAGATGCGCTGGGTGGAGACAGGCAAGCCCTTCATCCTATCCGCCACAGCCACGAAGAGCTGTGTCGACTTCCGGAAAGGCTTGGTCCTCTCGAGATAGAAGGCCAAGGCTCGCCTGACGTCCAGCGAATGTCCCCTCCTTTCCTCCTCCGACCCATGGGGTTTGGGAAAGAACACAGGAAGGAAAATGTCCTGGTTACAGTGGAACTGAGACACCACCTTAGGCATAAAAGCCGGGTGAGGCCTCAGCCGGACCTTATCCTTATAAAAAACCGTGTAGGGGGGCTCCGAGGTTAACGCCCTCAGTTCGGAGACCCTTCTGGCCGAGGTGATAGCCACTAGGAAGGCCACCTTCCATGACAAGAGTAGAAGGGAGCACGTAGCCAAGGGCTCGAATGGGTGACCCATCAGCCCGTTGAGGACCAAGTTGAGGTCCCAGGGTGGCACCGGGTCCCGCACCTGAGGGAAAGTCCTCTCCACCCCCTTAAGGAACCTCACCGACATAGGGTGAGAAAACAGGGAGCGGCCCTCCATGGGTTGGTGGAAGGCCGAGATGGCTGCCAGGTGGACCTTGAGGGAGGCCAAAGCCAGGCCCTGCAGTTTAAGCTGCAGTAAGTACTCCAGGATGGCCTGAATAGGGGAGATGCTAGGGTGTAACCCTCTCGCTTCTGCCCACCCCGAAAACCTCCGCCACTTAGCTTTGTATGTTACTTGCGTGGACGGCTTCCTGCTGCCCAGGAGGACCTGTTGAACCTGCATAGAACAGGCCCTCTCTCCCTCCGTCAGCCACAAAGTCTCCAGGCGGTAAGGTGGAGGGAGGTCAGGTCGGGGTGCAACAATCTCCCATGGTCCTGGGAGATCAGGTCGCACCGTCTGGGTAGCGGAATCGGTTCGGTGATGGAGAGGTCGAGCAGCATACTGTACCAATGCTGCCTCGGCCACGCTGGAGCAATCAGTATAACGTCCGCCCTGTCCCTCTTGATCTTTAGGAGGACTTGGGGCAGGAGCGGGACAGGGGGAAAAGCATACATTAACTCCCCTGTCCAGGGAACCAAAAAGGCATCGGACAGAGAGCCCGGCTCGCGACCCCTGAGCGAGCAAAACCTCGGGCATTTCCTGTTCTCCGCTGTAGCGAACAGGTCCAGACGGGGAGAACCCCACCGTTGGAAAAGGGAAGCCACTATGTCCTGGTGTAAGGACCATTCGTGGCGGGGAGAAAAAACTCTGCTGAGGCGGTCCGCCTCGCTGTTTCGTACCCCCGGGAGGTGAGAGGCAGATAAATGAAAACCGTGTCTCACCGCGAAATTCCAGAGGTGAATGGCTTCCTGGCAAAGTGCCGAGGAGCGTGCCCCCCCTGCCTGTTCATGTAGAACATGGCTGCCGTATTGTCCGTAAGGACTTGGACCACTCTGCCCCTGAGGAAGGGGAGGAAGGCCCTGCAGGCCAACCGGACTGCTCTGAGCTCGCGCACATTGATGTGCAGGGCTCTCTCCTCCAGAGACCAAAGCCCTTGGGTGCCCTGATCGTGAGAAATGTGGGCTCCCCATCCCCGATCGGATGCGTCTGTGATGAGCGTCACAGATGGGGTGAACTCTCTGAAGGGGACTCCCATCATCACTTCCCTGGGGTCCCTCCACCAATCGAGGGACGACAGCACCTGTGGGGGAACCAGGACCACTCTAGTTAGAGAATGCCTGTGTGGTACATACACCGAATTCAACCACGCCTGGAGAGGTCTAAGCCTCAATCGGGCCAGTCTCACTACATATGTAGAAGCCGCCATATGTCCCAACAGCTGCAGGCAGTGCCTGGCTGTCGTCATGGGGGACAAGTGGAGATCCGATATTATGGCTGCCATCGCCTCAAATCTTGCTTGAGGCAGGAAGGCTCTGGCTTGTACTGCATCTAACCTGGCTCCAATAAACTCAATACATTGAACCGGAGTGAGTGTGGACTTTTGCTCATTGACAATCAGCCCCAGTCTAGCACACAAGTCGCGTGTGAGGAACAGACTATGTCTCACATGGGCACTCGACCTCCCCCTGATTAACCAGTCATCCAGGTAAGGGAAGATTTGAACACCTTTACGGCGCAGGTGGGCTACTACCACAGCCATGCACTTAGTAAAAACCCTGGGTGCTGAGGAGAGCCCAAAGGGTAGGGACCGAAACTGATAATGGTGTCCCGCTACCACAAACCTCAAAAACCGCCTATGGGCCGGTAATATCGAGATGTGAAAGTATGCATCCTTCAAGTCCAGGGCGGCATACCAATCCCCTGGGTCAAGGACCGGAATGATAGTGGCGAGAGAGACCATACGAAACTTAACTCGCCTAATATATCTATTTAGGCCACGGAGGTCCAGAATGGGCCTAAGGCCTCCCTTCGCCTTGGGGATTAAGAAATACTTAGAATAAAAGCCCCTGCCCTCTTCGGCCAGTGGGACTTCCTCCACCGCCCCCAACGTGAGGAGCGACCCAATCTCCTGCACCAGGAGCTGAACCGAGGCCGGATCCCCAGTGTGGG
This sequence comes from Emydura macquarii macquarii, assembly GCF_026122565.2. Lineage (NCBI taxonomy): Eukaryota > Metazoa > Chordata > Testudines > Chelidae > Emydura > Emydura macquarii. Next base: position 172,995 of record NW_027132540.1, on the reverse strand, counting down.
ACAGCCTTGGGGGGTGTTGGGAGGGGAGGTTGTAAGCTGGAGGGCATACCCTTTAGCAATCACCTCCAGGACCCAGCGGTCCGTAGTGATGGCTTCCCATTCTGAAAGAAACGGGCGAAGCCTGTCCCCAAACGGCCGACCAGGATCCCAGAGAGAGAAGGAAGAGTACTACCCTCCTGCTCTGGGTCAAAAACGTTTATTAGGCTGATTACCCCCTTTTGCAGGCCCATGCTGGCCCCTCGCAGAGGACCCCTGACGGCCTCCCCTGCTGGGACCGCGGTAGCGCTCACGACCCCTCCTCTGCTGGGGTGGTCGAGGAGCCGGCCTGGGCGGGGGCGGTGGTTGCCCTTGGACCTGCGGTCTGGACTGCTGCCTGGAGGCCTGAGGAGTATACAACCCCAGAGACTTCAGGGTGGCCCGAGAGTCCTTGAGAGCGTGGAGCTTGTCGTCTGTCTTTTCCGAAAACAGACCCAGGCCATCAAACGGCAAGTCCTGGATAGCCTGCTGAACCTCTTGAGTGAGGCCAGAGGCTTGAAGCCACGAGCAGCGGCGCATCACCACCGCCGAGGCCATTGCCCTACTGGCTGTGTCAGCCGCGTCGCTAGCCGCCTGCAGCGCAGCGGTAGCCACCGCAGATCCTTCATGCAGAACCGTGGAAAAATCCGCCTCCTGGTCAGGGGGCAGCTGGGAAGCAAACCTCTGCATCGAGGCCCACAGGTTCTTATTATACTTCCCAAACAAGGCCTGGTGGTTCGCTACTCTAAACTGCAGCGCCGCAGTAGAGTAGATCTTCCTCCCGAACAAGTCCAGTTTACGGCCCTCCTTGTCCTTAGGGGTGCTACCCTGACCCCCCTGACGGTCCCTCTGGTTGGCCGCATCGACCACCAGAGAACTGGGCGCAGGGTGGCTGTATAGAAATTCAAAGGGTTCCTTGGGGACATAATATTTCCGTTCCACCCCCTTAGAGGTGGAAGGCAGGGAGGAAGGGGTCTGCCACAGCTTCCTCGCTATCTTCATGACATTGTCATGCACTGGCAAGGTCGCCCGGGAGGGTCCCAGAGAGCCCGAGGGCCCAAAGAGGGAGTCCTCCTCCTCAGACATGAGCTTAAACTCCATGCCCAAGTTCTCAGCAGCCCTCTTTAGGAGGTCTTGGTGGGCCCTGAAGTCAAACAGGGGCCCTTTACGATCCCTTGCTGCTGCCTCATCCGGTGACGATGAGGAAGAGAAGGGTAGGGGTGCGGAAGAGGGTCCCTCCCCAGGGTCCGAGTCCTCCGAACCCTGCTCATGAACCTTAGGGGCCGGGGGGACTGGGGGGGCCACCACAGAATGCAGTGACACCGAGCCCTGGGGCATAGAGGCATTCCAGGGTCCCCAATACGGCCACTGCCAAGGTCCCTGGGCCCACCCCGCGGCCTGCAGGGAAGGCTGATGGAGCCGCACCGCCCTAGTGTCACCAGAGCCCCCCGTGCGTCGCTTATGTCGCCGACGCGTGGAGCGGTCCGATGAGGACGACGTGGACCGGTGCCGACGTCTGCGGTGCCGGCGATGAGAGGAGGACGGGGACGACGACGACGACGCACCCGACCTGCCCCTGCGGCGAGAGGACTTGCGATGCCGCTTGCCCCCTCGAGACCGAGAGCGGTGCCGACGATGGTGACGCTGAAGGGAGTCCAGCCGTCCCGAGGTCGGTGCCGGTGCCATCACCGGTGCCGGTTGCAACGGTGCCATCATCGGTGCCGGCTGCAACGGTGCCATCATCGGTGCCGGTTGCACCGGTGCCGGAGCCGGCAACAGTGCCGAAGCAGGCGTCGGTGCCGGGATCGGCGGTGCCGCCAGATGTGAGTCGCTGCCTCTCGAAACGACCGACAGTGACCTCGATCGGTGCCGGGACGGGCTCCGCACCGTAGATCGTGAGCCCGAATCCCGGTCCCCGCTCGAATCGGAGCTGGATCTGCGGCTCCGGCGACGGACTCGGGACCGCCCACGGTGCCGCGGTGCCGAGTCGCTCGACGACCTAGAGTCGGAGCTCGGAGGGGAGCCGACGCTCTCCACCCTCCGTGACCGTCTGGCAGGAGACTTAGATTGGGAGCGTCTCCAACCACCGGGACCACCCAGCGCGGGTTTGCCCCGAGACGCGGGTCCCTTGTCCCTCGGCCGAGGGGGGACGGAGGCGTGGGCAAGGCCATGAGGGCTCGTGCCGCAGTAAACGCCTCCGGCGTCGACGGCCCTTGCAGGTGCACTCCCCCACTACCAGGAGTCGGGGGAGGCAGCCCGCGTGGAGACCCCGGTGCCGGAGTAATCTCAACGGCGCTTGGCTGGGGCGTCTCCGTACTTCCTCCACCCTGCGCGGGCCGGAGGGAGATCTTGGGTGCGGCCGAAGGCCGTGCCGTCTTCTTGGCCACCTTAGAGGCCCGCGGCGGTGCCGAAAGCGGTGCCGGTGGGGGGGCGCTCCGCACCGACGACACACTCGGTGCCGACGGAGACCGGGACGGCTCGGAAGCTGGACGGAGCGCCGACTCCATTAGAATCGCCTTTAGCCTCGCGTCTCGTTCTTTCTGGGTCCGAGGCTTAAAGGACTTACAAATCTTACATTTGTCTCGACGGTGTTCTTCTCCAAGGCACCGGAGACAGCGGTCATGCGGGTCACTAATAGGAAAGGCTTTAGTACACAAGACACAGTTCTTAAAGCCTGTGGACCCCGGCATGACTCCCAGCAGAAGAGGACCCCGTCCGGGGTTCTAACTTGTCACTACAACTACAAACTAACGAACTCTATAACTACTACTATAACAAGAAATGTTGAAAACAGTCAAACAACTAGGGAATGAGCTACTTGCACACAGCAAGAGGCGATAGTTCCAGTAACCGTCACAGGCGGAAAGAAGGAACTGGGGACCCGCGCAGCCAGCAGCGCCAAACCCCATCAAAGAGGTGATGAGATTGCATCTTGAATAGATGATAAATAATTGATACCCTCATTTAAACAACCATATGCCACACTCCCAAACTCCTACCCCCCAAATAAACCACGTAGAGCACAGGAACGAATCAACCAACCAATAAACAAAATAACACACACAAAAAGAAACAATCAAGCAAATACAAAGCAAACACCCATACCTGAAACACTATTTTTATGACCAAAAAGGAGAAGAGACAGAAACTTCATGAAGTTCACTGGGGACTTAGTTATGACTATTGTTATTCTGTGCAATGTGGTCAGGTCGAGTGGTGATGGTAGCACTCTAAAATAAACAGATACGTGTGTAGTCAGATTTATGGATAGATATAGAGATTCTGATCCTATTTACACTGCTGCAACCCTTCATTAACTCTTCTGACTTCAATGGAGTTAGTCTGAATTTTATTACTTCATAAACATATTTCAAGTGTATCAAGGAGACAAATTTGTCATCAGTCGATAAAGAAGCTCAGAATGAAATCACAGTCAAGGAGCAAGGATGGACATTCTAATTTTTGGTGAATATCCTACACACCATCAATTTCTGTAATGCAGCTTTGATCTCCTTGTTCCTCATGCTATAGATGATGGGATTCATCACCAGAGGCACCACGGCATAGAGAACACCCATCAGCAGATCCGGATTTGATGCTGAGGTGGAGGTGGGATTCAGATACTCAAACAAGCTAGTGAAAACTAACAAAGAGACCACAGTGAGGTGAGGCAGGCAGGTGGAGAAGGCCTTACGCCGGCCCTCTTCAGAGGGCATTCTCATCACTGCTTTGAAGATCTGAACATAAGACACAATTATAAAAACAAAGCAGTTTACACCTACAAACACACCAAAGGCAATACACCCAACTTCACTGAGGTACAAGTCAGAGTAGATGAGCTTGAGCAGTTGGGGGATTACGCAGAAGAACTGGTTGATGACATTGTACTGGCAGAAGGGTAACCTGAAGGTGTTCCTGGTGTGTAGTGCAGAGTAGACAATACCACTGATCCAGGCACCGGCTGCCATTTGAATGCAAGCTGTCCTGTTCCTCACCCTCTCATAGTGCAGTGGTTGGCAGATGGTGACGTATTGGTCGTATGCCATGATGGTGAGCAAGGCAAAATCAGTTGTGGTGAAGCCAACAAAGAGAAAGACTTGGGTGACGCATCCAGGATAAGAAATCAACCTCATGTTCATGAAGGAATTGACCATGGATTTGGGGAGGGTTACAGAGATGGAGCCAAGGTCTAGGATGGATAGATTTATCAGGAAGACGTACATGGGGGTGTGCAGGTGGCAGTCGAGCGCTATGGCCATGACAATGAGAAGGTTCCCCACCAGGGCTGCCAGGTAAATCACCAGAAACACCACAAAGTGCAAAATCTGCAGCTCCCGAACATCTGAGAATCCCAGGAGTAGGAACTCGGTCACAGCGGTTTGGTTGGACATTTTCTTCCTCTGTATATTCTCTGATGGCTGTAGAGGGACAGACAAAGATAATGCTTGGGATTACAGTGACAGAGGGAATGGCCCTGATCCCCCTCAGTAATATCTCATGATGTGGGTTTCAAAGGTGCATAGCTCTCATCCTCTCCATTGACTAGGAGTGGTGAGTTATCACTTGTAGGTAAATAGGCTCCCGTACAGTAGGAGATGCAGCAGTGTACACCACCTGAAGGTCTATCTCAGGATGTGTCTTCATGAAATGCCGTGTGAAGGATGGAGCAAAGTGCAACCCCAATGCAACACTTCTAGCCAAGATGGATTCCCTCTCTCCTCCAACCGCAGGCTCTGAGCTTGGGCACGAAACGAAAATGCCAACACTGCCTGATACCCACTTTCAGTGGAAATATGACATAGTGTTACTCGGTACCTGTGTGAGAGCTCGTCTATAATGATTGCATGCAACACCACCCGGGTGGCCTGCTGCCTGCTGATGAATTGATTGATGACACCAAATCCCAGTTGCATTTCCCTCTCTGTGTCAACATGGACTAGAAGCATTGCTCAGCTGCCTCTTTGCTGGGTAATTTAGAGCTCTAACTTTATGTGTGCGTGGGTACCTGATATTCTCGCCCCCTTCCTGTGTGGAGAAGCCCAGAAGGCCTATTACCTACCCACGGCAGTGGCGGTGGACTATGCCCATTTAAAAGCAGAAATCCTGGCTCGGTCGGGGGTAACGAGAGCCGTGCGGGCCCAGAGGTACCACGACTGGAGATTCCAGGAGGGCAAGGCTCCGTGTTCACAATTATTTGACCCCGTCCACCTCGCCCAGAAGTGGCTGCAACTGGAGGTCCACCGGCCAGATAAGGTCCTGGAGATCCTGGTTATCGACCGGTATATGAGGGGTCTGCCGGCCAACCTCCGCGCTTGAGTAGGACAGAATGACCCCTCATCTTATGACGACTTAGTTGCACTAGTAGAGAGGCAGGTAATGGACAGGGGTCTCGCCCGGCCAGTCAGAGAGGACTTGCCCCTGGTCAGATGACCCGCCCCAGTTCCGGGGGTCTGGACGCCCGAGAACCCGGTGAGGACCAGGTGGAAGATGAAGGAGACTAAGGGCCCACTGGAGGTGACCAGGGGACAGGGTGATGTGGGCAGGGAGGATAGAGCCAGACCCCTTAGCCCAAAGAACTAAGGTGTGCCTAGGGCCCTCTACCGATGCTATGTGTGTGGGGAGTGGGGACACATAGCTGCCCAATGCCCCAATTTGGAGGAACCCATGCAATGTAACCTGGGGACCTGGGCAGACTCCTGCAGCCTAATCCACCTGGTGGGAGTCGCCCTAACCCCGCATAGGTATACGAGGCCTGTGAAGTTAAACGGAGTTAAGACCCTGGCCCTGGTAGACTCCGGGAGCGCCATTACGCTCATCTCTGGGAAATTTGTAAAGCGCAGCCAATTTACACAGGCTAAACGCACAGGAGTAACTTGCGTTCATGGGGCCGTTAGTTACTACCCAACCGTCCCAGTGGATATCGAAGTTCCGGGAACTGTCACCAGGTTGACAGCAGGAGTAGTTCCTAGGCTTCCATATCCGGTACTCATAGGAAGAGATTTCCCAGGGTTTGGAACCCTACTTCCCCTGAGGGGTCCGGGGAAGGAGAGGGCCTTGAAGCTAATGGACTGGCCTCCCTAGATAGCCACCCCCCGATGTTCTCCGGGTGAGTATACTTCCCACTGAGCCAAATGTTAGAAGGCTGCCGTTCCCGTCTTCTTGCAAAAACCATGTCTTAGGTGCCCAATTCTGAGAGACTCCCAAGCAGATGGAGGCATCTCCTGGAAGCCCAGACTTAGGTGCTGAGCCTCCTAGAAGGGACAAGGAGCTGCCTAGGGTTCTGGCTTTGGTGAATCCCATTCTTAGGCGTCTGTCTCCCTCCTTTCATTGTGTAGGGAGCCTGGGTGCTGAACGGAGGCTTTGTGAATCCCAATGATTTTCTAGGTGCCTGAAGTGTAAGTTCTTTGTGAATCTAGCTCAGGCTCTCTCCTGTGATTCTAGTCTGTCCGGGGCATATCACAATATCATCCACAGCCTTAACTGGGCTTCCTACTAGATACCTGCATACTTGTCATCTGAACTGCAAGCAAGTGTTGCAAAGTTCCCATGCCAAAACTTTTCCTCCCATTCTGCTATCCTTTGTCATATTGAAAACTATCTGACCCTATTCCATGGCAGTAGGATTATTGTGTGTTTTAAGAAGGACTGAAAAAGTGGGATAGGTTGGAACAATCACACAGGAATTCAGAATTTTATAGATCAATGGGCAGAATTTATTCAGGGCCACTAAGGTTCACGAGCAGTAAGTTTGGCCCACTGACTTTGGCTGAAAGTCTCAAATGTGGTCACAAATTTTGGATGTGTCATTATCTTGCAGATGAACACTTGAGGCCTGATAGTGAGAGGTCAGGAGCACCCAGAGCATGGATTGACTTTCGTTAGAATAGTGGGTGTTAAAAACATTTGAAATTCATGTTTTGGATTGTCTCAAATTGCTCCCCTGAAAAGTAAAGAAATAAACAAATACATAAATGAAGCAATCTGTGACCAGTGGCCATTCTAAAATAATTTATAGCCTTTATTCTTTACGTGTTGATCAACTCTTTGCCCATACTACTCTTTTTTGTTTGTTGGTTGGTTTTTAATAATTCACAATTAATTAACAGCTGATGATAACTTTTCATTTTCTTTCCCCAAAGGTACACAGCAGATTAAATAGGAATGATAAAAGAACTGGAAAACTAACCATGAATCAAATGCCTAATAAGAAAAAAATGTGGTAATGCTCACGTATCTAATTCCACCCGAAACATTAATCTCAGCCCACTTGAGATGACAGAATGAGATATCAAAATGAGACTCAGCTGCGCCTTAAAAATCTTTAAGGATGGAGATTCCACCACCTCCCTAGGTAACTCATTTCAGTGCTTCACTTCCTTCCAAGTGAAAACATTTTTCCTGTGCTCCAGCTCTCTAGGACTTGGAAGTGAAGCATTTGAGTCTTTGCTCTGCCATGGACTGCCTGTGTGATCCTGGACATGTCAGCATAAGTCAATTTTTTTCAAGGCATTCCAGCACCTAATGACACAGTCACACATCTAGAGGGTTTGCAGACGTGTCTCCATACCTAACTCCCATTGAGTTCAATAAGAATTAAGTACCTGGGTTGGATCAAGTTATGTGTGCTTTTGAAAATCTCACTGATGCTATCTCCATCTTTAGGCACTGCAATATCTTGAAAAATCTGGTTCTTGGTCACAGGCTGCCTCAGTTCCTCACCTGTAATAAGAGGGATAAAGGCACGTCCCTCTCTCACGGGGTGTCTGAGGATAAGGATGTTAACAATTGTTAGATACTGAGACACTATGGTAATATAAGTATGATAAGTACTGAAAATAGACCGCACTTTCCATGCCTAGATCTAAAAGCACTTTACATTGCAGATAAATGTCATCATCACCATTTTAGAAATGGGCAAAATGAAGAAAAAATCCTTTCCGATATTCAGTGGCAGCACTGGGAATAAAACCAAGGTCTCCTGAATGCCAGTGGTGATTATTTCATTTTCTTTAGAAAAGGAGAGGTGCACAAACCAACGTTAAACTGAATGAAACTGACCTGGAATTCAGGCACTGATCACAGACAATATGAGGTTTCATTGCTATCATGAAATGTGCAGACCTGCTCAAGTGTACATCTAATTCCTCTGAGGAAAGTCACTGAAAAACTTACTCTCGGCAGGAAAATTTCTGCAAAGAGAGGGGATCTGTAGAGCCTTGAACAATCACTGAAAATGTAAGACCCTCTCCTCCATCTGGCTGAGAGATTAACATTTTATACCTGAAAAATGTATGAAAAAGTCCATCTTCTTTCGCTTAAAACCTAATCCCTGATGTTTCTCCTGCTTACCAACCTTCCCCTTATTCTGGGCCAGTAACTAATTACACTTAACCTACCATGTGTTAGAAATAACCAGACAGGTTGTCCCGGGGGTGGATTGGGGAGATGGAACCCTTTATTGCCTGCTCGTTCCACCTCGATGCTGCGAGTGAGCAACGAGGGGGTTGCTTTACAATTCTTTTATCCATACCAGTATGTAAATGTACACATTTCCAGCAACTCCCCATAGACCCTTATTTGGTTACACTGACACCTATAGAATGAATATTAACAACTACATAATGAATATAATTACACCCGCCTGTTTGTTGTTTACAGGATTACCATACAGAGGGCAGGTACATCACCTTAAAACCTATACATTTTACACTAACATTCTTTGAAGTAAAGGCATGCCAGAGGGGAAGGAAAATAATGCTTTCTTCCCACCAAAGACTTGCACAGGAGTAGTGATAGACTCATCCCCTGCGCAGATGGCCAGGAAGGGAGGAGAAGAAGAGAGATAACAGACTCTAACTAGAATTCATACCAATTAACAGAAACAAGGTTTGCCCTTGCCTTGACCCCATTCCCTCTAGTTTAGGCCTGACTACTTGTCCAGCTTTTAATTCTTTACTCTCCTACAGAAGAATTTACCCCATTACAGTGACCTGGATAAGTTTATGGGTGTTAGGTGTGTAGGTGCTTTTGAAAACTTAACTACTAACTAGGGTGACCAGATAGCAAGTGTGAAAAAACAGGACAGGGTGTGGAGGGTAATGGTTGCCTGTATAAGAGAAAGCCCCAAATATCAGAACTATAAAATCAGGACACCCTGGTCATGCTACTACTAACTATGGTATGTAATCTATCATTTAAACCAGCTTCTGTACCAGACAACTGGAGGATAGCTAATGTGACACCAATTTTTTAAAAAGTCTCCAGTGGTTATCCCAGTAATTACAGGCTGTTAAGCCCAACTTCAGTATCAGCCAAATTGGTTGAAACTATAGTAAAGAACAAATTATCAGATACATAGATGAACACAATTTGTTGAGGAAGGTCATCATGGCTTTTGTAAAGCAAAAACATGCATCACCAATCTACTAAAATTATTTGATGGGGTCAACAAACATGTTATGTGATCACAAGGTGATCAGGTGGATATAGAGTACTTGGACTTTCAGAAGGTCTTTGACAAGATCCATCACCAAAGGCTCTTAAACTGGTAGTTGTGCTCAAGGCAGGATTAAATCAACTTAAAAAGAGTAATTCATTTATAGCTTTTAGCCTAGAGGTTGTGATATCCCTAGTGCAAGCCCTCCGTCCGCCTCAGGATGAGAAGAGGGTTGAACAGGAATCTGCCATCTGCCATCTCTCAGGTGGGTGTCCAAACTATTGAGCGATGGGGTATTTGGATCTGCAGCTCCCGCCATCTCTTCTCTTCAGGTGTTACATTTTGGATGAATAAAATGAGTCATGGGGCAGGGAAGAAATAGAAAAAGTGCACGAAAGTGACTCTGTAGCATGGTGGTACATTCACTCACTTCCTGTGTTGCTTTAATTATTTATTCATAGTGGAACTGCATCAGCAAGAGAGATTAATGGATTGCCCACATCAGAACATCCATTAGCCCAGCAGTTAGCACCTTCCATGGGAGGTGGCAGAGTCCTGTTCAAATCACTTCTTCTCCTGAGGCAGAGGGTGATTTGAACCAGTGGTCTCCCACAAATGTAGCATCCATCTTCAAAACAGGGAAGGAAGAGATTCCACACAACTACAGACCGATCAGCCTCACCTCAGTCCCTGGAAAAATCATGGAGCAGGTCCTAAAAGAATCCATTTTGAGGCACTTGGAGGAGAGACAGGTGATTGGCATGGATTCACAAAGGGCAAGTCATGTCTGACCACCTGATTGCCTTCTATGATGAGATGATTGGCTCTGTGGATGTGGGAAAAGTGGTGGATGTGATATACTTTGACTTTAGCAAAGCTTCTGATATGGTCTCCTAAAGTATTCCTGCCAGCAAGTTAAATAAATAGGGGTTTGACACATGGACTATAATGTGGATAGAAAGCTGGCTAGATCATTGGGCTCAATGGGTTGTGATCAATGGCTCGATGTCTAGTTCGCACCCAGTAACAAGTGGAGTACCTCGGGGATGAGTGCTAGGGCCAGTTTTGTTCAACATCTTCATTAATGATCTGGGTGATGGGGTGGATTGCACCATCAGCAAGTTTGCGAAATGACACTAAACTGGGGGGACTGGTGGAGGTATAGGATACGGAACAACCTAGACAAATTGGAGGATTGGGTCAAAAAAATCTGATGAGGCTCAACAAGGACAAGTGCAGAGTCCTGCAGTAGGACTAGAATCCCATGCACTGCTACAGACTGGGGACCGACTGGCTAGACAGCAGTTCTGCTCCTGTTTAAAAGAACCTAGTGGTCTTTTGTGGACAAGAAGCTGGAGATGAGTCAACAGTGTGCCCTTGTTGCCAAGGAGCAACAGCATGATCTCATTAATAGGAGATTGGCAGTGGAGAGAAGTGATTATTCCCCTCTATTCGGGGCGAACATTTGTCTGTGACCAGTTTTGGGCCCCCCATACAGAAAGGATGTGAACAAATGGAGAGAGTCCAGCAGAGGGCAACAAACATTATTAAGGGGCTGGAGCACTTAAGGAAGAGAGGCTGAGGGAACTAGAAGCCTACAGAAGAGAAGAATGAGAGGGGATTTGATAGCAGCCTTTAACTACTGAAAGGGGGTTCCAGGGAGGATGGAGCTAGGCTGTTCTCAGTGGTGGTAAATGACAGAACTAGGAGCAATGGTCTCAAGTTGCAGTGGGGTGAGGTCTAGGTCGGATATTAGGAAAAAGTTTTTCACTAGGAGGGTGGTGAAGCACTGGAATGGGTTACCTAGGGAGGTGGTGGAATCTCCATCCTTAGAGGTTTTTAAGGCCTGACTTGACAAAGCCCTGGCTGGGATGATTTAGTTGGGGTTGGTCCTGCTTTGAGCAGGGGGTTGGACAAGATGACCACCTGAGGTCCCTCAACCCCTCATCTTCTATGATTCTATAATTCTATGATCCTGGGTGAGTACCCATACCACTGGACTAAAGCTATATGGGAGGGCTTTCTTCCCCTCTCTCTGCCCGTTGTAAGAAATGCCGTAGTCACCGGACTCCAAAAAGGTTCACAGCTGAGGATCCCAAACACAAATCATTGAAAGAGGCAGTGCTTAACACAACCCCCTTTCCTCAGCATCTCTTATTGGCTAGCTTAGGTGAGGGGCCAGCCAGGGTTCTTTCTTTGCAATAGCTGTTCTCAGAAAACTATCTCCCTGCATTCCTTGAATGGGAAGCCTCAGCACCTAACAAAGGCTTTGTGAATCCCAGTGATTTTCAAGGCACCTAGAAGTTAGTAGTTGTGACTCTGATCATCACAACACTTACATCCTGTTGTGAATCTAGGCTTAGGTGCCAATATACCTTGATGAACCAGGCCCACGGTGCCTGAAATTTAGGCACAGAAATACCTGTCTTTTTGTGGATCTAGTCCCAAATGACTTCTTTAGAACTGAACTAATTTAGACCAAATGAGGATCTATTTTTTGCAGTATCTCAATAGCTTTGGTAACTGCTGGAAAATGGTGAACAACGTGACACCTGCATCTGGTAGTGGGCATTGGGGGCTAAATCCACTAAGGGAACTTAGTCTTAGATGGGGCTATAAGGAGGTGCCTTCCTCTTCTCTGGTGTGAATCAGGAATAATTCCACTGAAGTCAATGTAGTTGTACTTTTATAAAGCTTGTGTCAGTGAGAGAGGAACAAGACCCATTCTTTCCATTTGAAAGAGGCTGTGAATTTCATGACATGAGGACATGAAAACACTTGTATTTTTTGATTTGGCCATGAAATGAAATCAACGCTATGTCCCAATACTCCAGGTTTCCTACAGCCAAAATCCATTTGTCTTCAGTGGAGATTTTGGTGGTATATCATAGAACCATAGAAGATTAGGGTTTGAAGGGACCTCAGAAGGTCATCTAGTACAATCTGCTGCTCAAAGCAGGCCCACCCCGAACTAAATCATCCCAGTCAAGGCTTTGTCAAGTCGCACCTTAAAAACCTCTTAGGATAGAGATTCCACCAACTCCCTAGGTGTTATGCCAGGCACCGCTGCTCACAGCTGCCTGCAGGTTCTGGATACCAGGTGAGGAATAAAAACATGCCCACACCAGTTAGGTACACTTATCTTTAATCACGTCTTACACTCCAAACAACAACGGGATTCATGGCCTGAGTCTCATCCAAGTGGATTCATGGCTGAGTCTCATTGCGCAATTTGCATTTCAAGCTTTTATACAGCATTCTCTAAGGTACAGCTAGCATTGGCTAATGTACAGCACCTGACCTTGCTTCCTCACTTTCCTCCTCTTTTGGCACCACACACAAATTCACACGGCCTTGCACAGCCTGTTTACCAAGCTGAGCAGTGCCTCTTATCAAACCGGTTCTGACCACGCCCATCAAGCCCCTATCTCTGTCCAACGCGTCACAAATATCTTCCGCGGCCTACACTAGGTAACCCATTCCACTGCTTTACCACCCTCCTAGTGAAAAAGTTTTTCCTAATATCCAACCTAGACCTCCCCCACTACAACTTGAGACCACTTCTCCTTGTTCTGTCATCTGCCGTCACTGAGCACAGCCTATCTCCATTCTCTTTGGAACCTTATTTCAGGTAGTTGAAGGCTACTGTCAAATACCCACTTACTCTTCTCTTCTGCAGACTGAATAAGACCAGTTTCTTCAGCTTCTCCTCATAAGTCATTTGCCACATCCCCCTAATAATTTTTGTTCCCCTCAGCTGAACTCTCTCCAATTTATTCACATCCTTTCTGTAGTGTGGTGCCCAAAACTGGAGGCAGGACTCCAAATGGGGCCTCACCAGTGCCAAATAGAGGGGAATAATCACTTCCCTCGATCTGCTGGCAATGTTCCTACTAATGCAGCCCAATATGCCATTAACCTTCTTGGCAATAAGGGCACTTTGTTGACTTATATTCAGCTTCTTGTACATTGTAACCCCCAGATCCTTTACTGCAGAACTGCTGCCTTGCCAGTCGGTCTCCAGTCTGTAGTGCAGTAGAACAAGGAACAATGATCTCTAATTGCAGTGTGGGAGGTCTAGGTTGGATATGAAGGAAAACCTTTTCACTGGGAGGATGGAGAAGCACTGGAATGGGTTACCTAGGGTGGAATCTCCATCCTTCTAGGTTTTTAAGGCCTGGCTTAACAAAGCCCTGGCTGGGATGATTTAGTTCAGGTTGGTCCTGCTTTGAGCAGGGGGCTGGACTAGATGACCTCCTGTGGTTCCTTCCAACCCATATTTTCTATGATTATGATCTCAAGAGATCAGCCTCATAGCCAGGTCAACATATGTTTCAGATCTTACCCAATAATCATGCTGCTGCCAATCCTTTAGTAAGTAAAAATCTAAAGGTGTATTTACGAAGGAAAAGGAGAGAATTATAGTGGTTTATAGATCAGATACATACAATAATTACAATGTTCTTATATCAGGTTTCTAGCAGTGATGTTATAGACTGCTGGCTTGTAAAGTATCTGATAATTTCCAAAAGATTGGAAGGTCCTCAGTGCATAGTGCAATGTGCTCCTTTTAGTTGTAAATCCACAATCCATGGAATCCAAGCAGGAAAGAGGCAACACGGGGATTCTTCAGGAGTTTTTTATATTCTCTGCCATGTGCTTAGCATTTTACTGTCCCAAACAAAGCCTGCAGCACAGCTCGTGGAAAGTTACAGGCACCTGATGGAGTCCAGGGTCACATGAGCATATCATATGCCATTACATAGCTTGCTGACTCTCAGGAGCAACCACTGGCCATATCCATGCTAAGCCATCCACAGGAAGACTTACTGAGTGGGAGAATTTTCTTCTATGGCCTATTGTCAGAGTGAAGTGTCTTTAATGGGCCATCAACACATAGCTATCGGCTTCAATGTAGATTTTACCTTGTTGCTGTTACCCTAGGAACAAACACATTTGGCATAGAGTTATATAGCCAATATTTATAACTTCAGACACAGTGATGATACATGGACTAAAATAGGATAATCTTACTTAGCAAATCATAATTTTTCCATTGACATCTTACATGATATACTGTGTACAAGTGTTCTTGAAATTGTCTAACAGTGGCAATATCATTGATATAAAGGGTCAGATTTCATCACAGGTGGCTATTAGCATCTACATGGGGAACAAATATTTAATAATGGGCTCCTCAGTCTATCAGAGAAACCTATAACATGATCAAACAGCTGGAAATGGAAATTAGACAACTTCATACTGGAAATAAGGGATACATGTTTAACTGTTGAGAGTAATTAATCATGGAAACAACTTAACAAGGGTCATGATGGATTCTCCATCACTTGCAATATTAAATCAAGATTGGATATTTTTCTAAAAGATCTCCTCTCAGAATTACTTTGGGGGAAATTCTATACCCAGTGCTATTCAGGAGGTCAGACTAGATGATCACAATGGTCTCTTCTGGCACTGAAAGCACTGAATTTATTAAAGAGATAGTGGGGCAGATAATTGACCCACTCAATCAAGAAGTCAATGAGATACTTCTTCTTGTTTCAAAAGGTAGCAGATCGGGCTCTCACTTCTCTGGGTGTAAATGCAGAGTAAATTCATAGTCAATGGGGAGATACATCCTTGAAAATCTTTAACATGAGGCTGTAAGATAGAAAGATAGATAGACAGATACATAGATAGCGTTTTCTCTGCCAAGCACATTCTTTCTATGACTTAATCACTTGGGTTGTTGTATTCCCACTGGTCTGATCATAAGCATAAATTTCTTGTGACTCCTCTAGAGATATTGATAGAATTCAAATAAGTCAACCATGCTTCGTGTCAAGGTCTGACCTGTCTTACATCATCTCTCTTGGGCATCAATTTAATTCTTTTGTCACGATGCACCTGCCTCTCAAAAGCTGATGTGTCCACTAAAAGCAGTGATATCTCAGTTCAAGGAGACAGTGCAAACCTTGGTTTGAGCTGCTGCTGAGTTAGTCTGGAGAAAATCTTGATTTTATGTTTGAGATAGATGCAGCCATGTATCCTACAATAGAACAAACTCCTCTCTGCCGCATGTCCAATGTGGTCTCTTCAAACACAGTTTTTGAGCTTTGCCATAACACCCTGATAAAACAAGCACCCGTTCCGAAGATACTTGATATTCTGCTGACTTCACCTGGATTCCAAATGTTAGTATAAGGTATTTAAAGCTATATTGTCTTGTTGATTTCTTAGTTATTCTTTCTTAATCTGTCTGTATGGTGTCAAGTGTAATTGATTTTAGGTCAACACTCCCACAGAATTCCTTAGCACAAGGTCTGGATTATACTTTATTTTAGCCTAACACTAAAAAGACTTTTGGTCCATACCTTCACTGAAATATTGCCAGTCATAGTACTGAAGTTAAAGGAAGAACTCACCAAAGGAGGCACTGTACCTCAGGGGAAGTGCTTGAAGATTGGGTCCAAAACATCTAAGTGTTTAGCAATCAAGTTATTCTTCCCTTCCACCCCACAAAAGTATTTGCTTTGTCCAAAAAAAAAAAAAAAAAAAAAAAAAAGCCTGGAAACCTGTAAAGATCATGAGGACATTTATTGAAAGGAATCAGCCCATTGCCAGAAAATCATAGAAATATAGGCCTGGAGGGGACCTCGAGAAGTCATCTAGTCCATTCCGCAGCACTGAGTCAGGATTAAGTATGCCTAGACAATCCCTGACAGGTGCCTGAGACATGTTATTCACAGTTATAAGTGTTGTTTGCATCATCAGAACATTAATAGGGATATTGTGAACCAGTGATCTGAGAGAGAGAGAGAGAGAGAGAGAGAGATTTTAAAGAGTTTCAAGTGTGACATATAACCCTGAGTACCCCCCCCGCCATCTGCTGGGGATTTATGATTTGTTTTAAAACACTTTGTCTCCCCTGCTGCAGAGCTTAATAGTAACACAACCAACAGTTAAAACTGACCAGTTAACTGTGGAAACACAGACAATGATTCTAGACAGATAGCTGCTCTCTGAAAATTACAGCGATCTCATTGAGTAATATTTGCTCTGTAAGCTCTTTTACTTACAGTGACTTTACATGATATTTGTGATAATAGTGGGCAAAAGACATTTCAGAGGGAAGTTTGATTTTAGGGTATCGCAGTCCCTTGAAGAAAAATATCTTTACAAACCCTATAGAATATTCAACAAGGAAAATCTACCTACCTACCTATCTGTGATACAGTGTGTCCTGAAGCCTTAGAAGGAAGGGCTAATGTCTTAACACTGTCATCTGTGCATGAAATGTGGGAAAATCTCCCAGACCATCTTAAGAAGCCACTGCAGAATGTAACAAGCACTCCATTGCAGAGGAAGCTGTCTGGAAGGTGTTGACATCATCTCTTGGACAGCAAAGGGCTGAATGGACCAAGTCTTGTTTGCATTTTAGTTGCATGATGGTTTTGAGCACTCTGGTGAAATTTTGAGTTTGGGGGGCATAAAATGCAATTGACAGTGTTGGAAGATCTAAGAACAAGAAATTGACTTTGAATGTGTCAGGGGTCAGGTTTGATTTTAGGGTATCGCAGTCCCTTGAAGAAAAATTGAGTATTTTTCTATATTCTATACCCCCTCAGGTATAGAACGGAAATGGAGCAGAACTAGGAGAGGGACGAAAGGAGGGGACAGACTGCTGCTTGTTGCTGAGAGTGAGGCTTTTCTCCAGAACAAACTGATCTCTCCCAAGAGCTGAGCTGAGAAAGTTGGAGTTGGGGAAGAGGGAATGTTCCACGACTCATCGGCCACTAACATCGGCTCACGGAGGGATGAGGTTGGGGCTGCTCATAAGATATCTTGTGGGAGTCTGACATCATAGAACTTGCTAATGAATTCATGGGTGGTTTCCTCAAATACAGTCTGTGTCGTCTTCCTTCCACATGAAATCCCCACCACAAATAAAGTTTGTAGAGGGAGGTCTGTGCTTGCAGCAGTTGGTTGCCACCTTGGTTGCATTTTACTATGAGGTTTTGAGCCCTGATTTCTGGTTTGGGGTTGGAGAGCAAGAAATGGTGTGGATGAAGTCTTTACAGAAGGGAAACTCATAGAAAAATTGAACCTGGTCTTTTTGGCCACTAATGCTCACCTGACAAAAGAGGGTGTACATAGTAAATGGTTTATTTGGTTTTGCTTGCCAGGTTTTAATCAAAATATGGACTTGTTAAAATCCACGTTAAAATATCTATTTTAAAAATATGTTCTCTGTGCTATTGTTTTAACTCCAGAGGTTTGGGGCTAGCCATGTTAATCTTTAATGAAACTCAGCAAAAACAACCTGGTCTTTTTGGCCACTTTAAAGATTAACAAATTTGTTTTGTTTGCTTTTAATCAAAATATGGATGAAATCCAGAAAATCTATGTTTTTTTATTGTTTTAACTGTTATTTTCCATCCAGCTCTACCTCACATCCAAACATTAGAAAATCAGGAAATGCTTTGTAAGGGGTCCACCCACATTGTAATGGAATTATCTGAATAGCTGTAGGTTGTTGACAAAGATTCCCATGAAGAGATCCCAAATGCCATTCATCAGATGGAAGAGACTCACATGTAGGGTGATGAATCATGAATACACGTACACAAAAGGTTAATTATAGAACAGTTGAAATGAACAATTAATTGTTATCAAGGGGGCTACACTGGAAGGAAGTTACTACTCAACATGAGTAAGGGTGGCAGAATCAGATGCTTAATTCACAATCCAGCTAAACTTTAAGCAACTTTTAGTTAAAAGAAATAACAAAGCCATACATTTTTATGCAGATTTACTCTGTCAGTACTCAAGCAAATATCCCATTAAATGTCCCCGAGTAAGGATATATCTATATCTATATAGATATAGATATAGATATAGATATATATATTGATTCATACACTGAAAGGAATATAATGTAGGGCCCATTTAGACCACCTTTTACACATCAATGGCATTGCTCTTGCAGGATTTTGCCAGTGTCTTACTCAGCCAAGAAGAGTCTTGAATCCAGATTTTAGGGGGAAGTTGATTAATTTGGGCTTGATAGTAAAATTTAAAAAAAGCACCTGAGGTCAGATTTTTAACTGTATTTAGATAACTAGTTGGACTTTCCAAAACATCTGAGTGACTAACCCTCATTGGTTTAAAGGACTTTTAGGAGAGGCTTCAATTTATCTTTTATATTTGACTCCTTTTTACCTTTTATCTTGTTCTATTTTCTACAGGAAATGTCAGCAATGGAGCCAGTAAGAATGGGGAACCACACAACAGTGACAGAATTCATCCTGCTGGGGCTTGGAAGAGGAGCAGGGTTTCAGACTGTGCCCTTTATGATATTCCTGGTGATTTACATGATAACCGTGCTGGGAAACACCATCCTGGTCCTCATCATTACAGCCAACTCTCAACTTCACACCCCCATGTACTTCTTCCTCATGAACCTGTCGCTTTTAGACCTCTCCTACTCCTCCGTCATTGCCCCCAGAGCCATGGCGAGCGGTGCTGCAGGAAGCAAAGCCATTTCCTACAGCGGATGTGCCACCCAATTTTTTTTCTTCGCTTTCTTCCTCACTACTGAAGCTTTTTTCCTGGCAGTGATGGCCTACGATCGCTACACCGCCATCTGCAACCCGCTGCGGTATCCCGTCGCCATGTCCAAGTGGGTTTGCGTTCAGCTGGTGGTGGGATCCTATATCGGCGGCTGCGTGAATGCCATGGTGCAAACCGGCTTCACCTTTACCCTGAACTATTGTGGGTCTAATGAGATTGATCATTTCTTCTGTGATGGCCCTCCCCTGATTAGTCTGTCCTGCAGCGACACGTACGTCAATAATCTTGTGATGTTTACCCTATGCGGACTCATCATAGCAATCACTTCCCTGGTTGTGCTCATCTCCTACATCTACATCATCTCCACCATCCTCAGGATTCGCTCTGCCGAGGGCAGGCACAGAGCCTTCTCCACCTGCACCTCCCACATAGTGGCTGTGACTTTATTTTATGGGACCACTGCTTTCATGTACGCCCAGCCCACTTGGCTATCTTCTCTGTACCAAAGAAAAGCAGTGTCTGTGTTTTATACCCTTTTCATTCCCATGTTGAATCCCCTCATCTACAGCCTTAGGAACAAGGACGTGAAAAATGCTTTGAGAAGGACTATGGGCAAGAAATGTTTGAGAAAATGAACATTTTCCTTGAACATAGAGATGAAATTGAGTGGGTCAATGTACTATGCAACACAACAAGTTCTGATCAAGTTTGTATTTTTTACGGTGGGTGGGGTCTGGGGAGTACTTTTTCCAGGTACAAACAAATAAATCTTTGGGATCCACTGTCTCTCTTTGTCTCTGTCTCTGTGTGTGTCTCTCTCTTTCTTCTGTGTGGATGTCATGCTTCTCTGTCTGTCTTGCCCATCCTAACTTACCAGCTGACCTGTGGAACTCATTGCCACTGGATATAATGCAGTCAAATATATTCCTGGAATTCTAAAATAGCTTTGATCTTTATAGGGGCTTCATGTTTCAGGATATGAGTCAGCTACTGCTGTCTGAGAGTGTGGAGTAAATTTTATCCATGATTTATCATGCAATTCTTCTGTCTCTGAAACAGCTGACACTGGCCACCCAGGGAGACAGGACGTTGGTTCGTGGCAATTCCCTTGTTCTTGTAACACTGACCATAGAACATATTTAAGACAATAAGGTATTTCTATATACATTCACATATTTGCATTTACTTTGAGTTGGAATCACCTCAGTCCAAATCCTTCAATAATGTAAATTGGGTGATCAAATCTGATTTCTGTTTGCTTTCCAATTATTTTCATCTGTTCAAGATTTAGCCCTTGAATTTTCCCTGATTCCTATTGGGGTAGCAGTTTGAAAATGATGAACAATATGACACCTGTATCAGATAATGAAAACTGGTAAAGTCCATGTTAAACTGAATCACCTATGTATAATATTTCTATTTCATGTCTGCAACACAACTCAATAAAGCAAGTGGTCTTGATTCAAATCTCATGCATACTTGTGTAAATAAGGAACATTCACTCACCCAGGTGTAAATCACTAGTAGCCACAGGCAAATCAGTGGGTCTGATTCTCCTCTCACTCCTCCTGATATAACTCAGGAGTCACTCCACTGAAGTAAATGCATTTACATGTTCTAAAGCTTGTAAATCAGGAGCAACGCCATGGAAGTCAATGGGTTTGATTCCTCTGTCACTCACCTCTTTGTAAATCAGGAGTAACTTCACTAGAGTCTACAGGCCTGAATCATCTCTCATTCAGCCTGACTTAAATCAGGAGTCACTCCACTGTAGTAAATACATTTACACTGTTCTAAAGCTTGTGTAAATTGGCGGAGAATCAGGCCCAATTGCTCTACATTTTTTCCCTTTTGATTTGGTCATGAAATGAAAATCACACCTTGAGCCCAAGCCTTCAGCATTTTTTGAGGTTAACATCACCTTGGCTTCAGTGGAGATATTGGTGCATTATGTACTGCCAGATCAAGCTCACACTGAGGATTTACAATGGAAATCCCAGATTGTTCACCTGCAACCCTAATGAATTAAATTCTGAATGTATCATTTGAAAACAAAAATCTGAGTATGACGATATACAGATTGCCTTTATTTTCAGTATATGAATTCCTTTCTTCACTGCTGTTTGGCAAAGCATAAATGAAGAGACCCAAAGGTCCCTCCCCGAGGAAAGGAAGGACCTGCCACAGAGACAGCCTGAGAGGGAAGCATTCCCCTCTCCCTGTCATATAAATTCTGGACTTTGGGAATCTCCTTGGTGTTTTGGTTTGGATTACCCCATCAGGGGACAGCCCTGGGACTGAGCTGGCCTGGGGGCGGGTTGGTGCATACCACAGGAGGAGGCAGTTGCTGTCTGAGGAAGAGGGCTATATCACTGCAAGCTGCCAACAGAAAATGTCTTGTAGGGAGCACAAACCCTTCACACTGCCTTAACCCAAACGGTGGCTCTGGGACAATTACAGGGGGGAGGGGGAGATAGGAAGTGGTCCCAGCAGGGCAGCATTAAGTGGGACGATCCAGATAGCAAGTGTGAAAAATTGGGAGAGGGGGTGAGGGGCATAATAGGCACCTATATAAGAAAAATCTCCGAATATCGGGACTGTCCCTATAAAATCAGGACATCTGGTCACCCTAACTTTAAGCAGCCTTGTCTGTCAGATCATTGTCAGGTCTCCAAGGGTCCTGGGTCAGAGCCCAGTGGAGTGGGAGGGCCCAGTGCCCCCTACCAACAACCCCCCCTCTATGTTACCGGTTTTAGCCCTGAGCAGTAGGCCACACTACCTGACCAAACAGCCCCTGAGTGAGGATTGGTGTGACGACTAGTGTGATTTTGCAGCTATGCAGCTCAACTCCAACAGTCCCTTGTGTGTACACAGCTATTCCCACAGGAAGGTATTTATACTGATATTGCTTATTCCTGTGAATTGACATTTGAAGTTCCCATAGTCATTGTCAATTGCGAATGACTGAGTAAAACTACCACACTGGAATACTCAACTCATGGTAAGATACTACTTTGGTGTAAATGAGTTCTTAATCAGTGCTACTACAGCTGCACAACAGGTCAGATTTTAAAGGTAGTTTGGCACCTAGGAGGATTTTCAAAAGCACCTCAGGGCCTAATTTCCATTGATTGCTGTGGGTGTTCAGTGAAAGGCAATAATGATGATATCCATGCGTAGACAATCCCTTTTTCCATAATAATAATTTCCTGAGGTCTTGCTACACTCAAAAGCTTTATATACAAAGTTCTGCCAGTATAGTAACACCAACTAGAGCTGGGGTTTTTGTTGGTTTTTTGTTTTTTTTTGATGGAATGTTTTTCCGTTAGAAAATGTCAATTAATTGAAAATGAATGTTCCATTGGATTGTGATAGTTCTGACAAAAATCCGATAGAAACCAGCCATGAGTTGGAGGCTCATGTGCCTTCCAGTGTCCCTGCATCTGGGCCAGTCCACCAGGAGGAGATAACTTGGAGAACAGTGTTTCCAGGTTCCCAAAATTTTCTCTTTGCGCTCTGGGCCTCCGAGTGGTTTGTGAAGTGTTTGAAGCATTGTGAAAAGGTCAAAAAGCATTTTTTTCTAAACAACTTTTGGGAATTCTTGGTCCATGGGAAATTTCAAAATTTCATTTTTGTTCTTCAGCAGAACAATTTCTTTTCTTTTTTTGAAATTTCAGAATTTCCCACAGAATTTGAGTTTCCGGTCAACTCTACCACTGACAAAATTGAAAACGTGAGTTTCCGGCCAACTCTGCCACTGCCAAAATTAATGTAGAAGATGTAGTCGGTTATTTGGCTGCGTTTGTGTTCTCTTGGTGTACTGCCCAGCTCTGCGCAGTGAGCTGACACAGCAGACTTGATCGAACTGCGCAATAGAACCACCGACTCAAGAGAAGGCACATGGCCGGTTTATTGTTGATGAAGCACCGTCCTGGTATCCCATAGACTCTACAGGACCATTAATACATGTATGCCCGTTACAATGGACCAGCTCAGTGAATGGCAGTACTTTCCATTTCCCCCGGGGCTGGACAAATACACCCCCTCTGAGGTGGCTCTTTATACACTGATACTAACAAGTTAAGTATTGCCCCTCTGAGGTGGTCAGGTACCTCCCTTTACCTTCTACCAGTCAGTTTGATCAGTACATCTCTATCCATCACCCTGTCACCCTGACCTTATCTTTAAGGGGGTCAGTGGGTCCTTTTATCATCTTTGGGCAGTGTGTTTACACCATAACCTTGTACTGGGATGATCAAGCACTACCCTTCTGGAATGTGTTTACACGAATACTTAGTACCTGGGAGTGCCTCTGTTTTTGCAACGACTGCCTTGTTCTTGCCAAGTTTATGTGTTGGTCAGTGAACCTGCAAGCAGGCATCTGCTTTGTAACAGGGCCTGACCTTTGCTCATAGCTTGATGCTTACTACCTTTGCTTTATATCAGCAGGGCTTGACTCTGTTCAGGCCTTACACTAGGCCTCCTTGTAACAGGCTTCATATCTTAGGCTCTCTTTCTCTACTACAGAAGAGTGCATTCACACTTGGTCAGTTGTGCTGATACATTGTGACCACACAGCACTGGGTCGTTTGGACAAAAGTCGTGGCAATCTGAGTATGGAAAGGCATCCGATCATCTTCTTCCCCACTTTCTGGAATGCTATCTTGGGGACATTTCCACAGTGCATCGCATGACACTCGCACTCCTTTGAGGGAATTGTTAAATTCATATGGATGGGTAGTGACACCCAACGCCTGATTCTCAGAGTTAAATTAATCATTTCAGGGAGTAGAGAAAAAATACCATTTGATCTAGTAGCCCAATCAAGTCTAAACAATCTAATTTCAAATGGCAAGCATGTTGAGAGAATTTCTCAGAGACAGGCTACAGATGGAGGGTCTGATTCTCCTTTCACTCATCCTGGTGTAAATCAGCAGTAACTCTACTGGAGTAAATGGAGCTGATTCTGACCATGAAGCAAATCAGAAGACCCACCCCAAAGCCAGTATTTTCGATGCAGCCTTTTCTGCTACGTACATAGAAGAAGGAGACATGTTTTAAAAGTATAACTTGTTATTTTAAGTTATGGTTCCCTTTTGGATTTCTCTGAGACAAATAAGATCAACGTGTAATACATATTGCCGTGTTTGGAAATAGACACTCAGCAATGTTTAGTTGTACAGTGCTGAAGCTGCTGAGTTTCCAGATGATGTCTCTAAAATTGAGGGAACGCCGCCCACCATTTTGAGCTTGATAACAATGTCTGAATCTAGCCCTATTGGTTGAATGGCCTAGTAAACTGTAGGGGAAAAACTCTAATCTGATTTGTTCTGGAGCCCCTGGGGTAATCACGGAAGGGAGGGGAAAATAAAACCATGAAACTTTAAGAAGCTGTGTCAGAGAACGGTCATCAGCTTATTTTATTGTATTTTTATCTCCAGAAGCCACGGGACTAGGTGAAGAGGCATTTCTCCATCATCTGTGGCTGCCACCAGCAGGGTGAAGAAACCAAAAACATCAGAAACTTCAGATAATTTTCACAGACTGACAAAAGAGTTAGCGGAGCAGAGACAATCACCATCAACAACCAACAATATTCAAGACATGTCATAAGATTCACGAAGTTCAAAGGACTTTCTTAAGTACGTAACTTTTATCCTTTTCAATGTCTGCCATCAGGGCTACATGCTAACGTGAACTATGCTAATATGCATTTTTAATAGAGAAGTATTGGGTGGAGGCAGTATGAGTGTGAATGAGTTTCACTGGGCCTGGTTGAATCCACATGACAATGGCTCCCAAATGAGTAGCTTGTAAGACTTTTTAAAACTGCCTTAAATTAAATAATTTGCTGCCTTGGGGTGATAACATAGATTTGTAGATTAATAGATGATAATGTCAGAGGGGACCTAGAGATTGTCTAATCTGACCTTATGCAAAATGCCAGCTATAGAATTTCACCCCATTACCCTGTATTGAGCCCAACAATTTATGTTAGACTGAAGGATATCTTCCGGACAGTTATCCAGTCTTGATAAAAAGACATGAAGAGATAGAGAATCCAATCTCCCTTGGTAGTTTGTTCCAATGGCTACTCTCCCTCACTGTTAAAAATCTGCACTTTATTTCTAATATGAAGTTACTTGGTTTTTATGTCCAGTCATTGGTTCTTGTTATACCTTTCTTTGCTAAATGAAAGAGCAAGAAGTAGCTGGTATTTTTGTCTCCTCATACACCATGATGACTTAATGGCACCACAGAGACTTGATGGAATAAATTTTCTGACTGGAATAATGATATAGAGGGGTATAGCTTGATCAGGAACGACAGGCAAGGGGGAAAAGGAGGTTTTGCATTATATATCAAGAGCATATACACTTGTTCTGAGGTCCAGCAGGAGAGCAGAGCTTGAAGGTCTTTGAGTAAAGCTAAAAGGTTATAAAAAAAACCACAGGGATGATGTGCTGGCCTACTATACACCACCAAACCAGGAAGAGGAATTAGATGAGGCATTTCTAGAACAATTAACAAAAATGTCCAAACCACAAGACGTAATAGTAATGAGGGACTTTAATTACTCATACTTTTTTTGTAAAAGTAATATGACAAATACAAAATATTTGGTATATTTCTGGAACATGTAGGGGAAAAGTAACCAGGGGGGCAGTCATTTTAGAATTGATCCAGACTAAGAGGAAGGAATTGGTTGAGAATCTGAAGGCAATTTGAGTAAAAGTGATCATGAAATAATAAATGTAATGATTCTAAGGAAAGGAAGTGAAGGAAAATAGATGTCTGCTTGACTATAGTTACTCCATTTTTGCAGCTTCTTTGTTTATAAGGCAAGGCCATTTCATTCTGTGCACAGATCATGGAAAGTTCTTAGGAATGCAGAAGGAGATAAGCCTTGGCTGAATTCAGCAAGCTCTGCAACCTTGATAGATAAGTTGTAGTTAGCTGCAAAACATCTGTAAAAGTATCTTATGAATAATATAGACCAATAGTTGTAGAGAAAATAGGTTTGTGCCCTTGTAAGGGGGATATGTATGGTCTTGTCATGAACGTTTAAGTAGCAATAAGGTATAAAACTGTCTGTAATCCTTTGTTCGGGGTCTTTTTCCACTGTCCACTTGTGGGCTTGGGAATTGACCTTCTGCAGAATAAACTCTTTTGGAGATTGTCCAGCCTGAAATCCTGTGTGGGTCTCTTATCGGTGCAGGGTAATGAACCACACTTGGAATCTTTTTCCAACAGAAGGAATGAAATAGCAGAATAAGGACAATGAAATTAAAAAAAAACAGACTAAGAAACCCGGAGAACTGAAAGTAAGGTCCCATGAGAAGAAAATTGAAGGGAAAAATGTGTTTGTGAGAACTGGCAGTTTCTCAAAGATACCATATTAAAGGTTCAACAGCAAACTATTCCGCTGTGAAGGAAAGATAGGAATGATAAGAAGAGGCCAATATGGTTCAAACAGGAGAGCTTTAATGTCCTGAAAATAAAAAAGGAATCCCCAAAAGTGAAAACATAGAGAGATTGCTAATGATGAGTACAAAGGGCACTGAGAAAAGGTTCTTTAATATGACATTAGGAGCAAGAGACGGATGAAGGAACGTATAGTGCATCTACTGAGTGGGAAAGGAAAGCCAATAAAGGATCATATCAAGAAGGCTGAGGTATTTAATGCCAAATCAATCTAATTTCCTTCTTTGACAGGGTTGCTGACCTAGTGGATGGGGGAAGCGATAGATGTGATCTATTTTGAATGTTTCACATGATATTCTCATAAGCAAAGTAGGGAAATGTGGTCTAGATGAAATTACTATGAGGTAGGTACAAAACTGAAAAACTTTACTCTAAGAGTCATTATCAATGGTTGCCATCAAGATGGGGGGATATATCTTGTGAGATCCTGAAGGGGTCTGCTCTCATCTAGTATTATTCAGTATTTTAATTAACGACTTGGATAATAGAGTGGAGAGTATGCTTATAAAATTTGTGAATAACACCAAGCTGGGTGAGGTTTATGAGCATTTTGGAGGACAGGACTAGAATTCAAAGGGACGTTGACAAGTTGAAGACTTGGTCTGAAATCAACAAGACAAAATTCGGTAAAGAAAAGTGAAAAGTAGTGCACTGAGGAATTTTAAAAAAGCACAACTATAAAATGGGAAACAATTAGCTATGATGTAGAATTCCTGAAAAGAATCTGGGGGTTACAGTGGATCACAAATTGAATATGAATGAACAATGTGACACAATTGTGTAAAAGGCCAATATTCTGGTATATCCTAGCAGGAGTATTATCTGTAAGCTACGGTAGGTGATTGTTCTGCTTTGCTTGTCCTTGTTGAGGCCTCAGCTGTAATACACTGTCAGTTTTGGGCACCACACTTTAAGAAAGATGTGGACAATGTGGGCAAAGATGAGTCCAGAAGAGAGCAACAAAAACAATATAAGGTTTAGAAAACTTGACCTATGAAGAACATTTTTAAAACTGGGCATATTTACTCTTGAGAAAAAAGACTGGAGAGTGGGGGACACCTGAAAACAGTCTTCAGATATGTTAAGAGGTGTTATAAAGAAGACAGAGATCAATTGTTCTCCATGTGCACTGAATAAAGGACAGGAAGAAACTGGCTTAATTTGCAGCAGAGGTGATATAGGTTAGATAGCAGGTGAAAGTTTCTATCTAGAGGGATAGTTAAGCACTGGAATATGATCTGAAGGGAGGCTCTGGAATTTCTGTCATTGGAGGTTTTATAACAACAAGTTATACAAACGTGTCAGGGATGATCTAGGTGTACTTGGTCCTATCTCTGCTTAGGGGGATGGACTAACAAACCTTTCCATGTGTCTTCAAATGTAATTAACCTCCTTATTCAAAGATATCCATTTGAAATGAATGTCTTAATACCACTAACATTCTTCAAGAGTATAAGGACAGATTGGGCTGACGGGAGGGCTTGGGAAAGGGCTGAAATGGAGAAAAAAGGGAATGAAAGAAGACTTTAAAAGGTTTCCCTCCAAAAAAATAATCTATGATACACGGTAGAGACTGAAAATTGCTAGCTCAGTCAGTTCAATAAACGATGAACCCCACTGAAAATCCCAGCATCAATAATCTAGTGTGAGGCAGTATTAACACTTAACTGGAACCAGAGAAACAGAGACATCTCTGCATCTTCCTATGATTCTCTGAACATCTTCAGGTGTTGCCCTAGATGCCAGTGACAAGATCCCAGCTGCCACTCATCTGATGGAGGAGAAGCATGTCTACGGAGGCAATCTGAGAATACCCTTACAGTTTTAAGCTTAGTACAGTTGAAAAGAAATATCCACTTAACAAGGGAACTACTCTGGCAATAAGCTACTACACAATGTGAGCAATGGTGACAGAATCTGGTGCTAAATGTCAGTATCCAACTTCTGTTGCAGTATCTTTTAGTTAAAATAAAATCCCATGTCCTCATATTCTTACTAAAACTTTACTCCTTCCTTCCTCAGACAAAACTCCCTTTGAGTTTACCTTTATAAGGAGAGAGTATATTTTCTATAAAGGTAAAAGCTCACAAATGGAACTCTTAAAATCTCACAAGAGAAGATATAATCATTGCAATAATAGAAATCTAGGGCTGGACAAGATCTTGAGAAGTCATTTAGCCTATCCCCCAGTGTTGAGGCAGGACAAAATAAACCTAGAACATCCCTGACCGGTGCTTGTCCAATTGGTTTTTTAAAACCTTCTATGACGGGGATTTCACAACCTCCCTTGGAAGCCTGCCTCAGAGTTTAACAATCCACATAGTTAGAAAGATTTTCCTAATGTCTAGCCTCACTCTCCCTGGCTGCGGATTAAACCCTTTACTTCTTGTCCTGTCTTCAGTGGACATGGAGAACAATTAATCACACTTCTCTATAGAACAGCCCTTTACCTCTTGGAAGGCTCCCAGTCATCTTTTCTCAAGACTAAACATGCCCAGTTCTTTTAATTTTTCCTCACAGGTCAGGTTTTCTAAACCTTTTGTTTCTTTTCTTGCTGTCCTTGGGATTCTTTTCAATTTGTCCGCAGTTTTTCTGCAGTACAGTGCCCACAATCCGATACTGTGCTCCAGCTGCAGCTTCACCAATGCCAGGCAGAGGGGGACAATTACCTCCTGTGTCTTGCATACAACACTCCTGTTAATACACCCCAGGATGATGTTACCCTTTATCCATTGTTGACTCACATTCAATTTGTGCTCCACTCTAGCCCTTAGATAATTTCCAGTACTACTCCAGTACTACCCACCCAATCAGTTATTTCCCGTTTTGTAGAGTTAACGTTGATTTTTTTTCTTCCTAAGTGAAGTACTTTGCACATTTCTTTATTGAATTTCATTTTATTAATTTCAGACCAATTCTCCAATTTGTCAAAATCTTTTGAATTTTAATCCTGTCCTCCAAAGTGCTTGAAAACCCCACCCAGATTGGTGTCACCCACAAATTTTGTAAGGAGACTATTCACTCCATTATCCAAGTCATTAATGAAAATATTGACTAGTACTGGACCAAGGATGGACCCAGACTTACAGACATTAAGCCAAGAAGGCACCAGATTGATCATCTAGTCCAACCTCCTGCAAATTGCACTCCACAGGATCTCACCTACTGTGGAAGAATCCAAACTCAGGGGTCCTTACTTACAAGTCCATTGCCCAGCGGATAGTCCAGAATAAGCCAAACAACAGATTAGCAAAGTCAGAGTTTATTTTTTACGTAAAGAAGGTGGTCCCTTCAAATGTAAGGGGCAACTCTTAACATAAAAACCTAACAGTTTTTATAGGCTCACACAAACAAGACTTTATATGTCAGTTTCCATGGTCATACATACTAAAAAAATGTTATCTAGGAATATTTCTAGCTGAGTATTTTCAACTTTCCTTATCTAAGTTACAAGGTCTTTCTCTGCATTCCATCTCTACTGGTGTCTAGGCCTCTTAACTATTTTATAACTTCAAAACATTCTAAGATTAAATAAGTGCTAAAAAGACATTTTCCATCTCAAGCTTTTTACAGACATTTCTAAAATCAGTTCTCAGCAGAAACAGAAACCCCATCTTCTTTTCCCTTCACAGTTCCCCCCTTTGATTTTAATAGTTCTACTACTAGAAACACAATCATGATATATTCATTCATTTTCCTTGGCAATATATCAATACCATATTGACCTTTGCACCATCTGTTTCTTAGGGGGTTTAAACCTTTTTTGCTGGAATAATGAACAGTAACATTGCTTACAACAAAACATTAACATTAACATTATCATAAACACTATTATAGCTACAAACAATTGTTTAAGCCATAATAAGTCTGGTAACCAAAAAGTCAGAGCATTCCAGATGGATGACCATGAAATATAAATGCCAGACGATGGCATTGGAGGGTTAGAGAAGTCATGAAAAAATCTGCTGACATTCCAAATTTTGTGAACATCTATCTCGATTTGACCTGATTCATTTTTATAAAAACAAAAAGTTTGATTCAACATTACACAAACTCCTCCTTGTTGAGCTAAGAATTGGTCTAGGGCTAACCTATTTTGAATACTCATTTGTGCAAACGATTCAATTTCAGCCTGTAATTTTAAAATAGCATCTTCAGTTACATTATCAAATATCTCAAATTCTGCTGAAATATTTCTCAGTGCATACTCCAAATCACCCACTCCTTGCCAGGGCCAAAACATTCTCCATCCTCTCCAGAACGCTGAAGAGTGTTCAGTTAATGGGTTATAATAGTGAGCATCCAGGGTGGGCCTAAAACTTTTTTTAGGTCACTGATTATACACAATCTCATGTAGAGGAACTGGATGCACACCTCCAGGCCAGAGATATACTAGGGTACATCTTTCTTTCCACCTTGGTGGTAAATTTTTTCCCACCCAATTTCCACATGCCCACCATACACCTTCTTCTGTTGGAGTAATTCCTCTGCAACTATTGGAATGAGCTTAGTATAGCACACGTAACATGATGTTAGCCCATTCAAACCAGGTATCATTTACATATTGATTGATGGTAGTAGCCTTTTGAATTTTCCAAACCTCTTCTCTAAACTGATCATTTTAATATAAATTCATATAGTTTAGCTTCATCCACCATTTGTGGGTCTTGTTACACTTAATTCCTCGAGTGACATCTAGTGTACAATCATAAACTCTCTTCTCATTCAATTTAGTGGCATTGGATCCTCATTTCTGTATCAAAGTTTTAGTGATTTTTCCCCCTTCCACTGTAGGTAGATGGACAATGTATTTGCATTTTGAATATTTCCCTACATTCCTTACTTCACAGGTAACATTTAACCAGGGTTTGTCTGAGTCTGTTACCGGTACAGGTTGTATCCATTGCACACATATTGGTGCTGCTGGTTTCCTTCCCGAGAGAATTAAGTCTCTGCGATCAACCCTCATTCCCAACCAGTGTTCTTTCCCTATTACTGTTCCCATGGGATTAGTCCAGGCCAAACTTTCCCATTCATTAACTGGCACAGGAATAGGTATTAGGGGTATTCCTTCCCAATGATGGGTTGCCATAAAAGAGACACCCAACAATCTTTAACCTCCCAAGATGCAGTTAAATTCTTTATCAATGTATAAAATGAATTGGCTTTAAAATCTGCATTATCCATGTTTAAATTAATTAAAAACATCATCAAGAATAACAAATACGTCCTCTACACTAATTCTAAAACAATTTATCCCCTTAATATAATAAACACACCACAAAATAATCAACAAAGTGATTAAAATATTATAAAATAATAAAGTCCATTAGTTTTTCTTTCCTGGTGCACTCTTGACTCTGTCAACCATCTACTTCAGAGCAACCACAAGGGGATTG
Source organism: Emydura macquarii macquarii (assembly GCF_026122565.2). Classification (NCBI taxonomy): domain Eukaryota; kingdom Metazoa; phylum Chordata; order Testudines; family Chelidae; genus Emydura; species Emydura macquarii. The sequence goes on along the minus strand of NW_027132540.1, from coordinate 141,087 downwards.
CCCGTGGTTCTTCACCCTTCTACGTCTGCTTCAGAGCAGCCACAAAGGGATTATCTGTGGTTCTTCACCCTTCCATGTCTGCTTCTGGGACCTCGGTCCAGCGAAGCTCCCTTGTTGCACTTGGAAATCTTCTCCTTCTAAGGATTATCATCAGGTGATTGTACTTTCTTTAGATGGGTGCAGTGATACCAGGCTTCTTTTCCCTGTAGTTTTGCAGCAGTGTACATTGTTAACAGCAGCTGATGAGGACCATCCCACCTTGGTTCTAAGCAATTCTTGCGTGAAAACTTCTTTAGCAATACCCAATCTCCCAGCTGGATGTCATGCACGGCCACATCTAAAGGACTTCTCTGATCATCTCTAGAAAACTTAAAAATAGTAGTAAGTGTCTTTTGTAATTTTATAACGTATGCAACCAACTCCTCATCTCCACCCATGAGACTGGCATGTGCAGGTATCAGGCTTCCCCCCAGCTGAAATGGTCTCCCAAAAAGAACTTCATAGGGAGATAAATTTGTCTTTCTAATTGGCATAGTTCTTAGATACATTAAAGCCAATGGTAACACATCCACCCAACGTAATCCGGTATCATCCATAACTTTAGATAGTTGATTCTTCCATTTTGCATGAGATCTTTAAATTATACCTGATGACTGAGGTCTATATGGAGTATGTAATTTTTGAATTATACCCAAAGCTTTCATTAAAGACTGCATAGCTTGATTAGCAAAATGACTTCCTCTATCAGATTCTACCACTGAAGGGCAGACAAACCTTGGAATTACATCTTCCACTAATGCCTTAACAACAGCTGCTGTGTCAGCTTTTCTAGTTGGAAAAGCTTCAATCCATTTTGAAAACACACATACTATTACTAGCACATGTTTAAAACCCTTACAAGGAGGCAAGTCCATATAATCTATCAGCAAACACTGGAATGGGCCATAGACCCATTCTGGTGCCCCCAGTTGTGGCTGGTGATGTTCCACATTATACTTTTGACAAATAACACACCCTTGAGATACTTGTTTAGCCACTTGATGAATACCTGGAGTACACCAAAATCACAGAACCTGATCAGCTATCCCCCCTTTGAATGCATGGCCACCTTGGTGAGCAAAGTGGGCAAGTTTAAACAAAAGATTCTTAGGGGCCATTGGGCGGCCATCAGGTAACCACCATATGTTGTCAGAAAAAATTGCCCCAAGAGTCTTTCAATTGTCCAACTCTGAAGATGGAACTAAATCATAAATCTCCGAAGGGGAGACAGAGAATTGAGCTGGCCAGGAGGCACAGACGGCTTGTATACCCAGAGGGGGAAAGGCATTCCTGGCTGCAGCCTTTGCAGCTCGATCTGCAAATGCATTTCCACAGGAGACTTCATCCAAAGCGGAAGTATGAGCTTTACAAAAGATAACAGCAATAGAAGAAGGTAACATAACAGAAACAAGTAAATTATTCACAGCCTGAGCATGTGCTATGGGCTGTCCTGAAGAGGTAAGAAAACCCCTTTGTTTCCAAATTTGTCCTGAAGCATGACAAACTCCAAATGCATAGCGAGAATCAGTATAAATATTAACAGAACAATTTACACTTAAACAACAAGCACGTGTAAGAGCAATCAATTCAGCCAATTGAGCAGAAAATACATCAGGTAAAAAATGAGCTTCCCAAACCTCATGTGGTGTACATACCGCATACCCCGCTCTACGTATTCCTGTCTCATCAACAAAACAAGAACGATCAATATACAGAATATAATCTGGGTTAGTCTAAAGAGTATCCTGAAGATCAGGGCGGGAGGTAGTGCTCTGAGAAATAACATCATCACAATCATGAGGTTCCCCTTCAGTGGGAATTGGTAATAGTGTAGCTGGGTTTAAAGATGCACAACGTTTAATAATAATATTATCAGCCGCTAAAAGCACAATTTCATATTGAGTAAGGTGTTGTGCTGAAATATGCTGAGTTTTTCCTTTAATTAATAGGGCTTCTACAGCATGTGGTACATAAAGAGTTAAAGAATATCCAAGCATCAGATCTTGTACTTTTTGAACTAGTAAAGCAGCAGCTGCCACAGCTCTAAGACAGGCTGGAGAACCCTGTGTCACAGAATCAAGCTGACATGAAAAATAAGCAATTGGCCTTTGAGAGCCTCCCATTGGTTGTATAAGCACTCCAGATGCAGTACCTTTTTGCTCGTGACAATAAAGATTAAACAATTTTTTATAATCTGGGAGCCCTAATGCTGGGGCTAGAGACAAGGCTTACTTTAAAGAAACGAAAGAAGCCTCAGCTTCTTCTGACCAAGGAGGTGGATCAGTCTCAGAAACTTTAGTAAGTGTAACCAGAGGCTTAGCCATCGCAGCAAAATTAGGAATCCACTGCCTGCAATAACTAACCATTCCCAAAAACCCACAAATTTGTTTTTTAGTTTTAGGTCTAGGAATTCTTAAAACAACTTCTATACGCTGTGGTGAAAGTAAATGTGTTTGATAAGAAATAAGATACCCCAGATATTGAACCTCTAATTTACAAAACTGCAATTTTATCAAAGAAACACGATGCCCTTTCTCATATAGTGCTTTTAACAGAAACACAGAATCAGCAATGCATGCTTTCTCAGAATAAAAACACAAAAGCAAATCATCAATATATTGAATCAAAACAGAACCTTCAGAAAATGTTATAGACTGTAAATCTTTAGTAAGAGCTTGAGAAAAAATTGTAGAACTTTATCCAAAACCCCGCGGAAGTTGTTGCCAGCAGATTTGGGCCTCTTCCCAAGTGAAACTAACAAATATTGGGAATCTGCATGAATAGGTATAGAAAAAAATGCAACACAAAGATCAATGCAAGTAAAATAAGTGGAAAAGGGTGGAATTGAAGTTAGAATAGTTGCTGGATTTGGAATCACTGAATCTTGTGGGACCACATAAGAATTAATAATATGAAGATCCTGTACAAATCTATACAGAGGTTTTCCATCCGGACCTGGTCTAGGTTTCTTAACAGGCAATATGGGAGTATTACAAGAAGATTGACAAGGCACTAAAATACGCTGCTTTAAAAACTCTCGAATCACTGGGCAAATTCCTTCTATTGCTTCCCGAGATAAAGGATACTGAGGCACCGAAGGCGGTGGCCAGGACGAACAGTAATTTTAACTGGGTCTGCATATTTTAATAATCCCACTTCAATAGAAGTATGAGCCCAGAACCCTTCAGGTACTTCACTTAAGGCAAGATGAGGAAGAGAAGGTTTAACTACATCTTCAGTAATTAAAGCTTGAAATAAAGGAACCAGTGAACCAGGAAAAGACAAAGAAATTCCCTCTGGTGTAAAAATCATAGTGGCATTCAATTTACATAACAAGTCTCTCCCAAACAAATGATGAGGACAATCTGGAGAAAACAAAAAAGCATGTTGTTCTGTAAGAGGTCCTATACGAACAAGTGTAGGTTTAGTCTAGGAAACACGGTGTATTTTTCCTAACACTCCCACTACCAGAATAGAATGCTTAGGGTGCTGAGGGACCTCAAAATTTTTAAGTAAGCTTGACTCTGCTCCAGAATCAACTATACAACTATAAACTTGTTCCCCTACCTGAATTTTTAATTGTGGATCAGAAGAATCTAAATGAAATGAAACAACAGCAAGAGAAGCTAACAGAATGAAGACTCCCTCTTCATCTTAGTCTATATCTTCTAAATCATCCTCTCTTTGAATGGTCGGAACATTTTCACTTTGGGGTAGTTGATTTAAACGTGGTGGAAGCCCTCTAAATCTTACAGGACATTCACGTTTCCAATGACCAAGTTCCCCACAATAATTACAAGAATCTGCATTCTCTCTCCCTTGCCTCTGATAAATTACATTAGGCTGTCTCCGGCCAGTCTGTTTTATGTCTTGCAGGCAGTGTTCTTGAGGGGGGCTTTCCCTATTAGGCTACTGAGAAAGAGCAATTGAACTGGCAGTGACTTTTTCAGTTGCTTTTTGCTTTTTCTTTTCTCTCCCATTGAACACATATGTAGCAATGGAAATAACCTCAGACAATGATTTCCCTTGCCAACCTGGAGCATTACGATCTAATCTAGATTAAGGTCTAATATCTCCAGCTGATTGTCTCACAAAAAAACCTGTAACCATACAGTGATTTTCCTGTAAATCAGGTTTTAATCCCCCATGCTGTCTGAGGGCTTTCTTCAATCACTCAAAAAAGTCTCCTGGATGTTCATCAGGACCCTGTGTACATAATTCTACCTTAGTCCAATTAACTCCGGTTTTTGCTGCTCTCCTAATTGCTTCCAATAAAGCTAAACGATGATTTATTAAATTATTCCTTCCTGAATCACTATTATAATTCCATAAGGGATCTTCCATAGGCCATGGGCGAGTAACCTGTCCTCCCTCTTGCTTAGTAGTTTCCTGAATAATTTTCAATTTTTCCTCCTCTGTCAAAAGAGCGTCTAACAACTGAATAACATCTGCCCAAAATGGATTATAAGTAGAAAAAATAATTTTAAACTTTAAACACTATTTCTGGGTCATCACGTAAACACGGAGTACCCTGCTGCCATAAGAGCAGATCTTGTGGAGTAAAAGGAATGTGAACAAGAGATTCCTGAATACTTCCATCTCCAATAGGGACAGGATAAATTCTTAATGGAGCCTGAACAGTGGGAATAGAAAAATTAGGAGATAAATCAGAAAGGGAAGGTTCTTCATCAAGTCTGCGATGAACCTGAGCTCTAGTTCCCTTACTAACAGGCTTATCTGACAGCCTGGGAGTAATACAAGGGGGTGCGGTAGGGGAAAATGAGGATTCCTCTCGAGTGTTAAACTCTCGCTCTCCCTCAAACACACAGCAAGGAGGCGGTGGCCAATCCTCCTCCTCTGCTTTCCCTGCTTGTAAATTCTTTTCATTGTAAGGCAGAGGATTAGTAAGAGAAGGATAGATTTTTTACCTTTACTTAAAGAAGGTGGTCCCTTCAAATGTAAGGGGAGACTCTTAACATAAAAACCTAACAGTTTTACAGGCTCACACAAACAAGTCTTTATACGTCACAGTTTCCATGGTCATACATACTAAAAAAATGTTATCTAGGAATATTTCTAGCTGAGTATTTTCAACTTTCCTTATCTAAGTCACAAGGTCTTTCTCTGCATTCCATCCCTGCTGGCATCTAGGCCTCTTAACTATTTTATAACTTCAGAACTTTCTAAGACTAAATAACTGCTAAAAAGATATTTTCCATTTCAAGCTTTTTACAGAGATTTATAAAATCAGTTCTCAGCAGAAACAGAAACCCCATCTTCTTTTCCCTTCACACTACCCATTCCTGCAATAGATCTTGAACCTCTGGCTGAGTTATTGAAGTCCTCAGATCATGATTTAAAGACTTCAATTTACAGAGAATCCACCATTTACTCTAATTCAAACCTGCAAATGACCCATGCTCCACATTTCAGAGAAAAGCTAAAACCTCTACAGTCTGCCAATATGACCTGTGGGAAAATTCCCTCCAGACACCAGATATCGCAATCAGTTAGACCAGTGTTTCTCAACCTTTCTGATTCCAGGGACTGGCTTCCTATACTGTGTCAGGGAAATCTCAGGGATCAGTGCCGGTCCATGGACTGGTCGTTGAGAAACACTAAGTTAGACCCTCCGCATGTGGGAGAGACCCATTGGCTAGATATGTGGGAAAGAATTCATTGAAATAACTCAGAGATCTCCCCATCCAGTGTCCCGTCACTGGCTGTTGGAGGTATTTGGTGCTAACAGCCGCAGATGGGCTACATCCCATTGTAGGCAATCTCATCACACAATCCCCTCCTTAAGCTTTTCAAGCTCAGTCTTGACACCAGTTAGGTGTCTTGCTTCCACTGCTCCCTTGGAGGCTTTTCCAGAACTTCACTCCTCTTATGGTTCAAAACCTTCATCTAATTTCAAACCTAAACTTGTTGATGGCCATAGAATCATAGAAAATGAGGGTTGGAAGGGACCTCAGGAGGTCATCTAGTCCAACCCCCTGCTCAAAGCAGGACCAACCCCAACTAAATCATCCCAGCCAGGGCTTTGTCAAGGCATTAAAAACCTCTAAGGATAGAGATTCCACCATCTAGTTTGTATCCATTTATTCTTGTGCCAACTTTGGCTCTTAACGTAAATAACTCCTTTCCCTCCCTGATATTTATACCTCAGATGTATTTCTAGAAAGCAGTTATATTTCCCTTCAGCCTTCATTTGCTTAGGCTAAACAAGCCAATATCCTAAGCCTCATCTTGTAAAGTAGGTTCTCCATTTTGTTCAATCATCGTAGTAGTCTTTCTGTGCACCTGTTCTAATCTGAACTCATCTTTCTTAAACATGGGAGGCCAGAATTGCACACATTATTCCAGATGGGGTCTCAGCAGTGCCTTATTTAATGGTACTAACATTTCCCTGTCTCATCTGGAAATTCCTTGTCTGATGCATCCCAGGATTTAATTAGCCTTTTTCATGGATGCATCATATTGGTGGGTCATAATCATCCTGTGATTGACCAATAAACCCAGATCTTTCTCCAACTCTGGTGCTTCCAACTGGTAGATCTTCAGTTTATAGCAAAGATTCTTCTTGTTCTTTCTTCTCCGTTTCTATTGCTCCAGTTTTCAAGATCAAACAATCTTCTTCTCTGATACTCCAGGCCTCCTCCATTCAGGTAATACATCCCAACTTTGTGTCATTTGCAGATTTTATTAGCAAACTCCCACTTTTTCTGCCAAGCTCATTAATGAAAGATGTAAATAAGATTGATCTCAAGACTGAACCCTGAGGAACTCCACTAGTAAACTCCCTCCTGCCTGACAATTCACCTTTCATTATGACCCGCTCTAGTCTTCCATTTAACCAGTTTCTTTCCCACTTTTCAATTCTCATATTAATACCTAACTTCTGCAATGGGACCCTGTGGGATCCCCACTAGACATGTCCTCCCAGTTCAACAACTACCCTTTGAGTATGATCTTTCAAACAGCTGTGCACCCACAGTGAATCTGGGCACACATGTATCCGCACCCTACATACTACTGCAATAATATTTACACAAAATATGCCTTGTGAGGTATCATTCAAAAATGATAACATGCTGGTCAATAATATCATTAAGAAATGCATGTGATAATGCTAAATGTGTAATTATGGATACTCGCTCATATTATATTTTTAAGTCTGACTAAAAGAGATTTAAACCTGGCAGGTCAGGATGAGTAGATAAACAGATTTTCTCCAGATAAAGGAAAAAGGTCCACACCTCAAACCAGGTGTGGCCAAATTCAACAAGCTATTTGTTTGTATCACAGTTGCAGGAAGAGATCATTTACATCGTAACAATTACTAGCAGGGCAGAAGGCAGCATGGAAGCTACCCCAGACAGCCATCAGGGAAAAAGGACTTTTCCAGGGATATGTTTCAGAAGGTTACTGGATTATTAAGACAGGGGAAGTGAGCCCCTAAGTTATCCTTCACCTGAGGAGACAAGGAAAACCAGCACCTTGGAATCTGCGGGGATCCTGACTGAATGCTAATTAACCATTGCTGGGAAAGGAAGATTGAAGAAGAACCTACCTTGTACAAAGGCTCTAGCTTATCAAGTTAGGTCTTAGCTATTAGCATGGGTATTTTTGCTTTTGTTTGTTTGCCTGTATTCCTTTGATTTGGTGTCACTTAACCAAGTTGTTTGTTTAATAAACTTGTTCACTTTTACTGTAAACCAGTCCAATGCTGTGTTTCAAGGAAAGTGAGTCTATACCCCAGTTAAATTAATAAGCTGTAAGATTCTAGCTCTTTAACAGAGTTGGAGCCTCAATGTCTTCTGTGAGTGTGTTTATTCCCCTCTCTTCTGCACTGGTGAGGCCACATTTGGAGTATTGTGTCCAGTGTTGGGCACTCGACTCCAGGAAGGATGTGGACAAATTGGAAAGAGTCCAGTGGAGGGCAACTAAAATGATTAAGGGGCTTGGGCACATGACTTATGAGGAGAGGCTGAGGAAACTGGGCTTGTTTAGTCTGCAAAAAGGAGGAGTGAGGGGGGATTTGGTAATGGTCCTCAACTACCTGAAAGGGGGTTCCAGGGAGAATGGAGCTAGGCTGTTCTCAGTGGTGGCAGAAGACAGAATTAGGAGCAATGGTCTCAAGTTGCAGTGGGAGAGATCTAGATTGGAAATTAGGAAAAATGTTTTCACTGGGAGGGTAGTGAAGCACTGGAATGGGTTACCTAGGGAGGTGGTGGAATCTCCATCCTTCGTGGTGACTAAGGCCCAGCTTGACAGAGCCCTGGCTGGGATGATTTAGTTGGGGTTGGTCCTGCTTTGATCAGGGGGATGGACTAGATGACATCCTTCTGTCTCTTCCAACCCTTATCTTCTTTTATTCTAATGTACAGTGAGGGTTGCTCTGCATTGCAGAGAAATGTCTCTGAGAAGCTCGGGATTTGGAGTTCACTGATTGTTACCTGCTAGGCAAGATTTGTGCTGGAAAAGCCTGGAGGAGTTTTCTGGTGAGGAAGACAGGCTGGTGTGGCAGGGAGCTGACACAGTCTACTCACCAGCAAAGCTCATTCTTGCTGAGGTAGAGAGCTATCACAGTGACTCCTACCTCTGGGTATCCCCAGTAGAGTGTTACACCCACCTTACACTAATTTCACCAAGACCACATTTCCCTAGTCTGCTTATGGGAATGTCATGTGAACTGTTTATAAAGTTTTGTTAAAATCAAGATATAGCACGTCTACAACTTCTCCCCTTCCAGTAGATCACCAGCCCAGCCAAAGAAGGCCTTTGTCATGATTTCCTCTTGACAAATCCTTGCTGGCCATTCCTTCTAACCAGTGCTTAATTTGTGCCGGGCTTGCTGGGCCTTAGGCACGGTACCTCCTGCATTACAAATTAATCACTCATTACCCTATCACGCACTAGGTTTTTATAAATTAATTATTTAATAATTTGTTTGAGTGTCTTTCCAAGTATTGAAGTTGCTCTAAAATTCCCCACATCCTCTTTGCTCCCCTTTTCTAACATAGGAACTGTGTTTGCCTATCTCCAGTCCAATAATTAAATCAAATATGTTAATTCTTAGAATGGTAGGGAATGGAATAGCTGATGTTAAAGTCCCAGTTCTGCCACCTTTTTCTAAATCAGTGGTTTCACACATGGGTAGTGTGGCAAGGTGGGCCTGTTTTGCCCCGTGGGTCTGCGCTCCTTATGCTGGTGGTGCGGCTGGGTCGGAGCGGGGGGGGAGTCCGGTTCTGCCCTCTACCCCAGGCCCCGACCCAGGGACCCTGCGAGGAGTAGCCTCAAGCAGCTTAGTCCAAGGAGCTACTACCTTCCCTGGGTCGCTCTTCTGTAGCCCCCTCGGCTTGTGGCTCTCCTTCAGGCTCTCCTCCGGTCTTGGTTACACGGGCTCCTTCTTACCTCCCGTGGCTGGGTGCTCTCGCCACACCCACACTAGCTCCTCCACCGGCTCCACACCTTGCAGCAGCTCTACTCAGCTCCCTCTCAGCTGCCCCCATCTGCCTGACTGGGAGGCTTTTAACTGCTGGGGCAAGTTCCTTGATTGGCCTAATTGGCCTAATTGTCCTGGAGTGGCTGCAGCTGGATCACCCAGGGAACAAAGATTTGCTAAGCCTGGGGCTGATATATATGCTTTCCAGCACCCTCCTATAGCCCTCAGGGCTGACCCCGTCACACATCCTCCCCCCCTGCTCAAACCCACCAGGTTGGGCAACTTGGGACGTCATACAGTGTACGCGGGACAGGCCATCGGTATTCCCATGGTGACTGCCCGCCCGGTGTTCTATGGTGAACCGGAAAGGTTGCAGGGACAAGAACCACCTGGTTACCCATGCATTTTTCTCCCTGTTCCGGTGCATCCACTGGAGGGGAGCGTGATCAGTCACGAGGGTAAAGTGGCGCCCTAGCAGGTAGTAGTGGAGCGCTTCCATAGCCCACTTGACTGCAAGGCACTCCCGTTCTACAACTGCGTACCGCTGTTCCCTAGGGAGGAGTTTCCTGCGGAGGAACAATACAGGGTGTTCCTCGTCTCCCGCCATCTGTGATAGGACCGCACCCAAGCCCACCTCAGAGGCATCGGTCTGTAGGATGAATTCTTTTGTAAAGTCCGGGGTGAGGAGTATGGGGTAACTGCAGAGGGCCGTCCGCAAGTCTGTAAAGGCCTCTTTGGCTGCAGCGGTCCATCGTACCATCTCTGGGCCCCGGGCTTTTATCAGGTCCGTCAGGGGGCTGGCTCTGGAGGCGAAATGCGGGATGAATCGCCGGTAGTACCTCACCACACCTAAAAATGCTCGGACATGCTTCTTCCGGTTAAGCCGGGGCCAATTCTGGATAGCCTCTAGCTTATTTAGTTGGGGTCTCACCACACCCCTCCCTACGATGTAACCGAGGTATCGAGCCTCAGCTAGCCCTATGACACACATGGTGGGATTGGCAGTGAGGCCGGCCTGCCACAGGGTGTTCAATACCCCTTCTACCTTCCTCAGGTGGGTTTCCCAGTCTGGGGTGTGAATGACTATGTCGTGCTACATAGTTGGCATGGGGGCGCAGCAGCTTATCCATTAGACACTGGAAGGTAGCTGGGACCCCATATCGTCCGAAGGGGAGGACGGTGTACTGGAACAACCCATCTGGTGTAGAGAACGCGGTCTTTTCCTTTGCCTCTTCGGCTAGAGGGACCTGCCAATAGCCCTTGGTCAGATCAAGTGTAGTTAAGAACTGAGCCTTGCCCAATCGATCCACGAGCTCATCTATTCAGGGCATGGGGTATGCATCAAACTGAGAAACCTCATTGAGCCTGCGAAAGTCATTACAGAACCTCGTCGTGCTGTCAGGTTTAGGCACTAGCACGATTGGGCTAGACCACTGACTATGGGATTCTTTTATGATCCCCAGCTCCAACATTTTCCTGACTTTGGCCCTAATTTCCTCTCTCTCGGCCTCAGGTAGTCGGTAGGGCCTCATTGTAACCCTGGCTCCAGGGTTTGTGATAATGGGGTGAACAATCTCCGTTGTTCATCCTGGCTTAGTTGTGAAGATATCCCGGTTTCGGGCTACCACTTTGGTCGCCTCAGCCTTCTGGTTTGGTGTTAGGTCCGGGGATATCTTCACTTGTTCAAGGGGTTCAACGTCCTGGGTTAAGGCCACACATACTTCCCGAGCCTTCCAGGGTTTTAATAAGTTGATGTGATAAATCTGTTCTTGTTTGCGACGCCCTGGTTGTCGTACTTTATAGTTTGTCTCCCTCACAGGCTCAACCACTTCGTAGGGCCCCTGCCACTGGGCCAACAACTTGTTTTCAGCGGTGGAGACTAGTATCATTACCTGGTCCCCTGGATGAAATTGTTGCACTGTGGCTTGACGGTTATAGTGGGCCTGCTGGGCTTTTTCCAAATGTTCCCGTACAATGGGGGTGACTTGAGCTATCCGGTCCCTCATCTGGAGACATGATCAACTACGCTCTTCCCTGGTGTGGGCTCCTCCTCCCATATTTCCCGGGCTATGTCCAGGATTCCCCGGGGGTGACGTGTGTACAATAATTCAAAAGGGGAGAACCTTGTGGAGGCCTGAGGAACCTCCCGGATGGCAAACATGAGGTACGACAGCAAGACATCCCAGTCCTTCCCATCTCGGCTTACCACCTTCTTTATCATGGCCTTGAGGGTCCTATTGAACCTTTCTACAAGGCCGTCTGTCTGAGGGTGGTAGACGGAAATCCGTAGGGCCCGCACATGTAGGAGAGTACACAAGTCCTTCATCAGTTTTGACATGAATGGGGTCCCTTGGTCCGTTAATATCTCCTTGGGTAGCCCCACCCGGGCAAAAATCTTCACTAGCTCATTCGCAATTACCTTCGAGGTGGTATTCCGCAAGGGGACAGCTTCCTGGTACCTGGTGGCGTAGTCGAGGACGACAAGTATGTGTTGGTGGCCTCGAGTCGTTTTCTCCAAGGGACCCACTAGGTCCATGGCAATCCATTCAAATGAGATTTCAATGATGGGGAGGGGCACTAAAGGGGCCCGTAAGTGAGGCTGGGGGCTGTGTAGCTGGCATTCTGGGCATGTGGCACAGTAACGCCGAACCTCCTCATGTATGCCCAGCCAAAAGAACCTCCTTAAGATTCGGGCCAGTGCTTTTTCTACCCCCAAGTGCCCTCCAAAGAGATGGCTGTGGGCCAAACTCAGCACAGCTCTTTGGTGTTTCTGGGGCACCAGGAGCTGGAGCACCTTCTCTCCATTTACTTCCGTAGCCCGATACAGTAAATCCCCTTTAGCATGAAATACGGCCTTGGACCCCGAGTTTTCCCCTCCACAGGCACTCCATCTATCTCTGCCACGTCTTTTCTGGCATTGACGTACCTCGGGTCTTCAGCCTGGTCTCGGCCAAAGTTCCCTGGTGCCGATCCGGGTTGTTCAAGATCCAAGGGACCCATTTCCACCTCTGCTTCCGATCTGGTGTGATCTGGTTCGGGGTCCGCTTCGGGCCCTTCCTCTCTCAGGGCAGCTTCTCTAGCTGTGGCCCGGGTCTGCCTGCCTACCATGGCTGGATTCAAACCGTAGGCCAAGATCTTTGTACCCAGTGCCTTGGCCACCCTCCTTTCGGCCCTGGTCTTTCAGCCCTTCCCTGGGGCTGGGAACAGATCCTCAGCAATCTCGGAGAACATCGGGGGGTGGCTATCTAGGGAGGCCAGTCCATTAGCTTCAAGGCCCTCTCCTTCCCCGGACCCCTCAGGGGAAGTAGGGTTCCAAACCCTGGGAAATCTCTTCCTATGAGTACCGGATATGGAAGCCTAGGAACTACTCCTGCTGTCAACCTGGTGACAGTTCCCGGAACTTCGATATCCACTGGGACGGTTGGGCAGTAACTAACGGCCCCATGAACGCAAGTTACTCCTGTGCGTTTAGCCTGTGTAAATTGGCTGCGCTTTACAAATTTCCCAGAGATGAGCGTAATGGCGCTCCCGGAGTCTACCAGGGCCAGGGTCTTAACTCCGTTTAACTTCACAGGCCTCGTATACCTATGCGGGGTTAGGGCGACTCCCACCAGGTGGATTAGGCTGCAGGAGTCTGCCCAGGTCCCCAGGTTACATTGCATGGGTTCCTCCAAATTGGGGCATTGGGCAGCTATGTGTCCCCACTCCCCACATGCATAGCATTGGTAGGAGGCCCTAGGCACACCTTAGTTCTTTGGGCTAAGGAGTCTGACCCTATACTCTCTGCCCACATCACCCCGTCCTTTGGTAGCCTCCAGAGGGCCCTCCGTTTCCCTCATCTTCCACCCAGTCTTCCCCGGATTCTCGGGTGTCCGGATCCCAGGAACTGGGGTAGGCCTTTTGATCCGGGGTAAGTCCTCTCTGGTGGGTCGGGTAAGACCCCTGGCTGTTACCCGTCTCTCTACTAAAGCAACTAGTTCATCGTAGGAAGACAGGTCATTCTGGCCTACCCAGGCGCGGAGGTCTGACTGTAGTCCCCTCCTATACAGGTCAATGACGAGAATCTCAAGGACCTTCTCTGGCCGGTGGATCTCTGGCTGCAGCCACTTCTGTGCGAGATGGGCAAGGTCGAATAGTTGTGATCGTGGGGCCTTGTCTTCCTGGTACCTCCAGCTGTGGTATCTCTGGGCCCGCACAGCCATTGTTACTCCCGCCCGAGCCAGGATCTCTGTTTTTAACTGGTGATAGTCTGCTTCAGCTACTGTGTGCAGGTCATAATAGGCCTTTTGGGCTTCTCCATACAAAAAGAGGGCAAGGATACCAGCCCACTGGGTCTGGGGCCAAGCCTCACGGGTGGTGACCCTCTCAAAGGTGAGGAGGTATGCCTCCACATCATCCTCCACAGTCATCTTCTGCAAATAGCTGGTGGCCTGTAGTATTCGCATCCCCTCTGGCCCAGGACCGTGGGAGGTCAGGATCTTCAGGTGGGTCACTACTTCTCGCAAGAGGGCCCGGTCCTGGTTGGCCTGGCTGATCAGCAACTGGTTAGTCTCTTGCTGGAGCAGCATTGATTCCTGCTGGGAGGCTATCTGAGCCCTGGTGGCCTCTTGCTGGGCCGCCGTGGCTTGTATGAGGGCCTTGACGATGTCCTCCATTATGGACGGGGTTTTTTTTTTTTTTTTTCCCTCTTCTTCTTTCTCTAGCCGCTGCGCACAAATCCCACTCCTGACACCAGTTGTGGCAAGGTGGGCCTGTTTTGCCCCGTGGGTCTGCGCTCCTTACGGCTATGCTGGTGGTGTGGCTGGGTGGGAGCGGGGGGGGGGGGGGGGCCCGGTCCCGCCCTCTACCCTGGGCCCCGACCCAGGGACCCTGCGAGGAGTGGCCTCAAACAGCTTAGTCCAAGGGGCTACTACCTTCCCTGGGTTGCTTTTCTGTAGCCCCCCCGGCTTGTGGCTCTCCTTCAGGCTCTCCTCCGGTCTTAGTTGCACAGGCTCCTTCTTACCTCCCGTGGCTGGGTGCTCTCGCCACACCCACACTAGCTCCTCCACCGGCTCCACACCTTGCAGCAGCAGCTCAGCTCAGCTCCGCTCCGCTCCTCTACTGACTCCACACCTTATAGCAGCTTTACTCAACTCCCTCTCAGCTGCCCCCATCTGCCTCACTGGGAGGCTTTTAACTGCTGGGGCAAGTTCCTTGATTGGCCCCAGCTGGCCTGATTGGCCTAATTGTTCTGGAGTGGCTGCAGCTGGCCTGATTGGCCTAATTGCCCTGGAGTGGCCGCAGCTGGATCACCCAGGGAACAAAGATTTGCTAAGCCTGGGGCTGATATATATGCCTTCCGGCACCCTCCTATAGCTGTCAGGGCTGGCCCTGTCACAGTAGATAGATTCTGCAATTGTTCAACTTGGCAGACTAACTGTGCTTTGTGTTGCAACTGCAAGGAAAAGCTGGTTACTGTGGCTGCTGGTCTAGGAAAGAAGAGCAGCTCAAATTTTATTAGGAATTTATTTCACATAGATTACAAAGGCCTGATCGTCTTACAATGAAATCAAAGGCACATTTGTCATCAAATTCAATCTATCTAGGATGAAATTTTGAATAGAAGTAAGTATCCCAATCTTATAGAAAGTCAATGGGAGTTGGGTGATTGCTTTTGAAAATCACTCAGAAGATACTCTATGTTGGTATTCAGCACCTTTAACCATGTCTTAAGACTTGCTGGAAGAACTCCCTAACATATTGCAAAAAAAAGTGAGATTAGTTGGATACTTTTGACATCCTCTACACAGTTGTGCATTAAAACTATACTTAAACTTAGTGATCCAATAAAATCTCTCCATCTTTGAAAGACAAGCGGATAAAGAACTGGAGTTATTTCTAATAATTCTGCCGGATATTGTTTCACTCTGTTGGCTGTAGTAGAGGTTTTTTTGTTTCACATTTGTTTTGGCATCTGATTTTTGTAAGTCTCCTCCCAGCTTGCATAACTTACCCCATTCCTTTCTTCAGTTCCTCCTCCTTTATTTACACTCAGGGAAACTGTGGCTTTTCCTGAAACTTAGTGTGTTTATAGTGAGGAGTTTGCTCATGAGATCCCAGACAAATAGATGGAGAATTCACCATGAGGTTTCGGCTAGAGTCCAACTACTAATTGCATTGTCTGACTTGAAACTCTTATCAGATCCATGCTTGTCAGAAGACTAAATATGTACCAGCAGCTAGAGGTAGCTTTGAAAGATGTGGGGCTCTGATACTGAAGCTCTGTACTCTATATCTCATGCATAATCACCATGAATAGATTGAGTTCTACCTGTGCAAACCCATGGGCATAAGATCAGTAAAGTTGCACAGGTATGATGAGGGCCTAGTTTTTTTGGTTTGCAGAACCTCCAAAAAGATCTGGTATCATAATATCTGGACCTGCATCAGACGGAAAGAAACCATGACAGTCAGACCCCAGGTGAGTATGAGGGACTGGCATTTAACACAATCTTACATGGAAGTGAGTAAACTTGATGATTCTCCCCACGGATTATGGAAACCAAGGACAATCACATTTCTATCAATCTATTTTTAGAAATCTGAATATTTTTACAGTTAATTGTATTTTTGCTCATTTTACAGAGGATTAAATGCCATGCTTATCTTTACCTAACGCCTCTAAAAGGTTAATATTTTATACACACACACACACTTTTGTGCAGCATAGGTGCTATTTCAATATCAAAGACAGCTAAGTTTCAGTGGAGGCTGAAGTGATAATTATAGATCTATTTTGCATACAAACTCAGTGTTCGGAGGTTCACTCAGTGAAGGTTATGCTTACACAGTCAAAATAAGTTTCAAAATAAGACTGTGCCCACGTTTTCTCCTTCACAGCCCAACTCCTTATTCCTCCCCCGCCCCCCGACACTGGTGACATCACACTTTTCCAGAGCTGCAGAATGTTGTAGATAAAGGATTATGACTTCACTGCAGGGTAAAGCAGGGGGTTGGAGGAGGGCTGAGTTGAAATCACTTATTCACTCCCACTTGCAAATAGCAGGAGGGTGAATACAGGGGAAAAAAATGCAGGAATTGAATCATAGAATATTAGAGTTGGAAGGGACCTCAGGAGGTCATCTAGTCCAACCCCCTGCTCAAAGCAGGACTAACCTCAGCTATATCATCCCAGCCAGGGCTTTCTCAAGCCTCAGCTTAAAAACCTCCAAGGCTGGAGATTCCACCACCTCCCTAGGTAACCCATTCCAGTGCTTCACCACCCTCCTAGTGAAAAACTTTTTCCTAATATCCAACCTAGACCTCCCGCCCTGCAACTTGAGACCATTGCTCCTTGTTCTGTCATCTGCCACCACCGAGAACAGCCTAGCCCCATCTTCCCTGGAACCCCCTTTCAGGTAGTTAAAGGCCGCTATCAAATCCCCCCTCACTCTTCTCTTTTGCAGAGTAAACAAGCCCAGTTCCCTCAGCCCCTCCTCATAAGTCCTGTCCTCCAGCCCCCTAATTGTTTTGGACGCTGTATTTACATCAGGGTGAGTAGCTCTTTACTAAAATTCGTATTTCAGTAAGCACCACTGTGCAGTAAACTCGTAATGCTCTCCTAAAGGAGAAATCATGGAGTGACAGATTTACTAGGATTAGCCGCAAAAGATTAAAACAGTGACAAATGTACATTGCCAGTGTGCTTAGAAGTGCCCAATGGCTCCTGCAGAACTGTGGCAGTTGGCAGACACTGGTAGATGGCCTAACGAACAGATTTATTTTGTAATCAGATAAGATTGCTCAAGTGGAATTTAAAATGCTATGTCAAGACAACTCAACTTTTCACATCAACAACTGGATTGCTCATGTTTTGTTTTTATTTAAGGCTTGTCTAGCTTTTTTTTTTGTCTTCTATTAAGCTTAGTAGACAATTTCTGTTCTGTCTAAATCTCGTCTTTGCTTTTGTAGACTGAGGATGTGAAAACAACAAATCCAGAGCTTTTAGAAGGAATTTCTTCTGCTTCTGAGGTGAAAGAGAACCTACCTCTGCTGGAGAATGGAACTGTACAGATATGTAATCCTTGAACTCTTCAACCTTTTGCCATGGAACTAAAATTCCAGCAGCAGCATGTCAGGACACAAACATCATTATTGCAAAACAAGCGCAGATTATTTTTAAAACTGCTTTGATTCTTTCACTTGTCTTCTGTTTTAAAAACTTTGGGGTCTCTGGCTATGCATATCTTGTTCCATGTGGATTTTTTTGAGCTTCCTGTGCTGCTTTTATAAAAGAGCAGGCACTTGTTTGTAGTTGTTACACCGTTTGCAATATATAGTTAGGATAATGTAGTAGGTGCTTTAGATACTGACGGCTGACTTTCACTTCTTGCAGAAACACAAATGTAGAAGAACCCTTTCAAAAATGCCTGCACCACGACTCTTTTCACTCTTTTCTCAAGTCATAAGACAAAAGTGACAGCTATGCTGGAAGTTCACTCTAATTTAGGCAACAGAATGCTATAAAATGTACTAATTAAACACTTGCTATGCTGATATCAAACGTGCAATATCAAACGTGCAATATCAAACTTGGATCTATTATCACCTCTACCAATTGTAGGAACTTATCCAGAATAGAGCACTGAGTAGTCTCACGTGAAGATAAAAACTTGTTGTGTAGCAGAAGTCTTATCAGAATTCTGGATAAACCCTCTGCATAGGGATTGTAACTGTGCCCAGGAAGCTCAGTGCTGATCACACCAGAATTCTTTACCTTGCAGCTGCTGCTTGGACACACAGACATGAGGGGTCACTGTTGCCACTTCAGAAACAAAAAAATAATTGTATTTTCATTATGCTTGGAGATGGAATTAAATGCTGTGTCCTTTCGTGAAAGGTAACCATTTCCAAACCTCAGCTCACCAGAAAGAGTCTCCAGCATTGTGATCACTTTATTACAGAAGGAATAGCATGCAAAATAGTGACTCCCCACTGCTCCCTAGCAGGACATAAGACTGGAAAGATTAAAATGCCTTAAGGAATTTCGGCAAACCAGCTTTACAACTAACTTTGGAAAAAGTTACCATTTATTTTAGCTTCCCTCAGGAGCTGATACAGTAGTGCACATTACACACTGATAGAAACCTTCTACTTCCTTCTATGTGCTCAGTCTGAGAGGCCTGGAGGACCTGAAGGAGGTGTTATGCTTTCTCACCAATGTAATGCCAGGCTCAAAATAAGCTGATATTGTTCCTTGTTGCTGTAGCATAGATGTTTAGCGAAAGGGAACATGAACACTACCTTGCTTTCCTGCTGGATTCTGAGTTGGTCTTTATGCACTAGGAGACTGGGACAATAGCCAGGGGAACAAGCACTGCAGATTTTTCACCCGCATTGTGCGCTTCGGAGTACACCAGTGACCTCGAGGGAAGGCATTGCCCATCTGTCAGTGACTGGCTGGGTTAAGAGCACTTGATAGTTCAGCTGGCCATTCACTGCCAGGGAATGACCGGCCTAGAGACAATCACCGCTTAACTCCTGGGACAATTTTCAGTCTACTCGTTTTATGGAGATCTCCCTGGGTCTGATGGTAGCAACTGCAGATGCTGTGACAGGGAAATGGATTTGTGCGGGTTTGGGATTCCTGGGTTGCTCCTGTCAGACCTGCCACAAGATCAGTACTGCCTTCCATCTCCACCATCACAGGGAACTCAGAGGTAGTGCATTCAGAAAGCCATTAGCAGCTAGGGATGGAAGCCTCCTGTTCCAGAGCTTAGAACACTACTATGCTGGACAGGACAAAGGGTAGCAAGCTTCCTGCTTGTTATCCTTTTGGAGGGCGGAGCCAACATGGCAGGGGCAAGAACACCATAACTGACACAGGATATTTGGTCATAGCTTAGAATTCTATGGAGAGTTACTCAGATTTGTAAGCATTCAGCATCAACGGGATTCAAACTGCAGATGCACTCTAGTAATCTTGGCTCCCCAAACTCACAAGAAGCCCCAAAGAATAAATTAGTCAGTCAACTAAACTCTGAACGTTAAAGTTACATATGGGAAGGGAACTATTTCCCATCTAGCCCACCCCTGCCGGCACAAGGAGAAAAACCTCTTAAGGACCCCACATTCCTTTGCAACACCCTAATCCCCCACTAGGTTTGCTCAAAACCTTCTATTCTCTTGACAAAAGAACCATTGATCCTGTTCTGGAGCCGCTCTACTCACTCACTTTCCATTGGATGGTGGAATTTGCACTATGGAATGTACTAGTATGACTAGTACTAGCAGTATTCCCTGGCAGCCCGTAGAACTTGAATGGTGGGGGGGCCTGCTACAGTAAAGGACAAGTTACGATTATCAACTTGCCAGCTAATAGAAGCACAAAAACAGTGTGCTGGCAGCAGACCCGCCTTAGGGTACGCAAGGCATCTGAACCCTCCAAGATGTAGAAAAGCCTCCGAATGCCTTATGACTATAGTTTAAGAATCAACTTTATTAAAAATATCAGCATAGCAAGTGTTTGTGTCCTGTTTGTGTCCTGATACAGAGCTTCAGTATCAGAGCCCCACATCTTTCAAAGCTACCTCTAGCTGCTGGTACATATTTAGTCTTCTGACAAGCATGGATCTGATAAGAGTTTCAAGTCAGACAATGCAATTAGTAGTTGGACTCTAGCCGAAACCTCATGGTGAATTCTCCATCTATTTGTCTGGGATCTCATGAGCAAACTCCTCACTATAAACACACTAAGTTTCAGGAAAAGCCACAGTTTCCCTGAGTGTAAATAAAGGAGGAGGAACTGAAGAAAGGAATGGGGTAAGTTATGCAAGCTGGGAGGAGACTTACAAAAATCAGATGCCAAAACAAATGTGAAACAAAAAAACCTCTACTACAGCCAACAGAGTGAAACAATATCCGGCAGAATTATTAGAAATAACTCCAGTTCTTTATCCGCTTGTCTTTCAAAGATGGAGAGATTTTATTGGATCACTAAGTTTAAGTATAGTTTTAATGCACAACTGTGTAGAGGATGTCAAAAGTATCCAACTAATCTCACTTTTTTTTGCAATATGTTAGGGAATTCTTCCAGCAACTCTTAAGACATGGTTAAAGGTGCTGAATACCAATATAGAGCTGCCAAGATTGCATAAACAAGGGCTTTGTTAACAGCATGACAGAACAGCCCTAATGGAGAAGTCATAACAAGTGATTAAAGTCAAAGAATAAAACTAAATACTTATGTATTTACTGATTTCTGAATCAAGTACATTCTTACTAGAAAAAACATTGCTCGCTGAGATGCTGGGTGTCAGCAAGAGTACTGTAAAAATCCTTATTTGTGATTAGTTGGAACATTATAGTGGTCCAAGTTACAGCTACAAGCAATAAAATGTTTTCAGATTTCCTGCCCTCAAACTAAAGAGGCAAAGATAAACAGGGCCCAAAATTAAGGGTTTGTAAAAATATGCTTACAAAAACCACTAAAACCTTTCATTACATTTTGTTCCAATGAAAATAGTTTAATAGATAAATCTTCACCTGCCTCATTTCCAAACTGAATGTTACAAGAACATTTTCCTTATGTATTTTAATCTGAAGAGTTAGAACATACTACAAGCAAAAAGTGAACTGGCCAAGTTGCTTTCCTTAGCCTAGGTGACAAATACGAAAGTTATATTTTTAATTCTAAGTTTAATGAGCCAAGGAATTCTATGAAATACATGTAAGAAAACTGGCTTTATGCCCAAAGGGTCTTTAGAGTCAAGGACTTCAGCTTCATGTGTTATAACTAGTGGGGCAGAGGGCCGGCTTCCCTCTAGTGGGTCTCATGCTTTACTCCTCGTAGTGGGCCAGGAAGTTGCCAGTCACCCCCATCTTCCCTGGGGAGAGAGGTAGGGACCCAGGCTCTCCCACTCCTCCCGGGGCCAGCGAGTAGTAGCTGTCAGCTGCTGGCTCTGTATTTGCAGCTGCAGCCTTTTCCCCTGGGCTACTTTCCCCCCCCCCTCAGTCCTTCTGGCCTCTCAGGCCATTTTCTTTGTTGCCCCAAGCTAGGCTTCCTGACCCAGGCCCCTGTGCCTGGGGAAGGGTTTCAGTCTGGCCAGGGGCAGGTTCCCCCCTCTCCTGGGCTCAGTACCTCTCTTGGGGTGTCTCCATCCTTCCCCTTTCCTTTCCTTTCCTTTCCTTTCCTTTGCTCTGCTACTTCCTGCAGTTTATGCCCTGTTTCTCTGGAGCAGTGGGCTTTCAACAGGCAGCTGGCTGGGCCTTAATTGGCCTCAGCTGCTCCTGATTGCCCTCTCCTGACTCTGTCCAGGCTGCAGGGAATAAAGCCTTGATCATTCTAGGGCTTATATATCTTCTTTCATCTACTCTCCTACTGCTGCTCTGGGGAGCCCCTCCTGCTCCTCCCCTTTTGCTTTTAGGGGGCCCCCACTAGCCTTTCTGCCTCCCCTGGCTGGCCAGAGGGGAGTGGGTGGGGGGCTCCCTACCACCCCCCGCCCTGGCTGCAGTAGGACATCTTCTCCTGGCTTGCTGTTTCCTCCTGCTACTGCTGTGAGCACCCCCTCCCTGCTGCCCTCCTACCCCTCTGGCCCCTGACCTTGGGGGTGCCCCTGCCCTCCCCTTCTTTGCCTCTCTTTCCCTGTAGCTGCCCCTGCTGCCCCCTCTTCTTTTCACTGCCCCCCCCCCCCCCCCGGGCTTGCTACTTGCCTGTTTGTCTGTGTTAGTTTGTTTGCCCCGCCCTCCTTGCTTTGGTCCCCTTCTGGTTTGTTTGTTTGCCCCAGCCTATCCCTGAGTTGCTTTGCCCCCTGCCCTGCCCCTGAGTTTGGTTGTTTGCCCCACCCCAGCCCCAGAGTTGGTTTGTTCCCTGCCCCGCCCAGCCTCAGGGGTCTGCCCCAGAGCCTCCTTAGCCCTGCTCCTGCCCCAAGCGCCACCTGTTCCCCTGCTAGCAGCGGTTTCCCTGTTGCCCCTTCTCCTCCAGCCCTTGTGCTCCTGCCACCCCACCCAGTTCTCATGGCTTCCCTTTAATTGACCCCCCCTTTTGAGTTGGCCCCCCCGCACACTGCACTCCCCTCCGTTGATTTAGCCCCTGCTCCCCCACCCCCTGTGCAGCCGGAGGAGCCGGTTTCCATCTGTGGGCTGGTGAGTGCGTTGCCGCTGTACCCCCGCCTGGCTTAGGCCCCCGTTCTCCCTTGGGCTGGGGCCCTCCTCTCCTGCTCTCAGCCTAGCGGGGAGGAGCCGTTGCCCTCCCTCCCCCTTCCTCTTCCTCCCCCCAACGGTCTCCACGTGGGGTGAGGCGGAACGAGGGAGCACCGGACCCCTGTGCTTCCTGCTGAGGGTGGGAAAGGGGCCTGGCCCCCAGGGATGGTGCTGGAGGTGACGGATGTGGCAGGTGACGAGGCGGTGAGGGGTGGGAGCACCCAGGGAGGGGGTCCTGGCTCCTGGCACACCCGCCATCTTGGGAGGGGGTAGGGACGGGTCCGTTGGGGGGAGAAAGTGGTGGAGGAGGAAGAAGGGGGTTGAGAGGGGAGGGGAGGGGGGCGAGAGTGGGGGAGGGGGAAAGGCGGGCAACCGCTCCTCCCCGCTAGGCTGAGAGCAGGGGAGGAAGGCCCCAGCACAAGGGAGAACGGGGGCCTAAGCCAGGCTGGGGTGCAGAGGCAACGCACTCACCAGCCCGCAGATGGAAACCGGATCCTCCGGCTGCACAGTGGGGTGGGGGGAGGGCAGGGGCTAAATCAACGGAGAGGAGTGCAGTGCTGGGGGGGGGTAACTTAAAAGGGGGGATGAATTAAAGGGAAGCCATGAGCACTAGGGGGTTAGGAGCACAAGGGTCACAGGGGAAGGGGCAACAGGGAAACTGCTGCTGGCAGGGGAACGGTGGCGCTCGGGGCAGGAGCAGGGCTGGGAAGGCTCAGGGGCAGATGCCCCCCGAGGCTGGGTGGGGCAGGGAACAAACGAACTCAGGGGCTGGGGTGGGGCAAACCATGAGGCCAGTTTGACATGCAGTCATTCATGTTACAAACAAATATTTGTCCATCAACAGAACGTCACAAGAAGGAATGTGATGTGATTACGGTTCCCAGCAAGTGTGTCCTGCCGGTGCATGAGCCGAAGTTGAAAGTGGACCTAACAAAATATCTCGAGACCCAGGCATTTAGATTTGACTTTTCATTTGATGAAAGTGGTTTATAGGTAATACATCTTCTTACATAGTGGGCAGGAGCTACACAGGATTGACATGGTCAGAACAAAAATCTAAAGGGCTACTACTTCAGAATGCTCTCTTAGTTTAAAGGGATTGGTATTTTGCAATACAGGCAATTTACATTGAGTAGAAACCAGTGGACTGTGAAACATCTAATAGAAGCCCTTAGCTTAGTTTGTCTGATATTAATGTTTACTATTGGATCCACTTCCATTTGTTGGGATTCCTGGTAATTATTTGAAAATTCCAGAAGTATAGTGATCGCTGAAGCCCGGGTATGGGCTAGTCGGGAGTCTGCCTCTTTTCTTTGTGCCTTATTCTTCTTTTCTGAATTCCTAGGTTCACTGCAAGGCCCCTTGTCCAGACCACCTTTGAGGGTGGAAAGGCTACATGTTTTGCATACGTCCAAACAGGCAGTGGCAAAACACATGTAAGTGACTGGCTGTCTTCTAAAGGCCTCAAATATCTTTTATAAACTGATTTTAAAGTACTTTTGGATATTTGCGGTAAATAGTTTTTCATCCAGAAATTAGATCTTGGTTTTTCATTGTCTTCTGAAATAATGAAGAGATCTCTTGGTAAGATAAGGGAAGAGTGAGTTACCATTAAAACTGCAGCGCGAGAGACTAGCTGCTTCCTTTCAGTGTTGCAGAGAAAGTAATAAAGCTGACTCCAGCAATGTTTAGTGGTTGAAGACCAAACTTTACTGACTGCTAATCCTGACTCTGTCACTAATTCACTAACCTCAGGCAAGTCTCAATCTCTCTGCCTCAGTTCCCCAGCCTCTGAAATAGGGATACTAACCTACTTCTCAGGGCATGTAAGGATTGTTTGCATCCTACTTTTGAAGATGTACACTTTTTAAATGTTTCTAGAAGAGTTCAGAGAGCCTTTGTACTCTTACAAGAATAAGCCTCTTCTCATACATGGACATCTGCTGATCTGCATATTACTCAGAGTGGGCAGATATAACTCACAGCAATGAAGGTATCTTAAGCTTTTCTCTTGCACTTCAGACTTTCTGCTTATGTTCTATGGCATCACGCTAGCTTTTAGGTTGGGGATAGCTTGCAAGTATGGACACTTCTCCCTACAGGATACTCAATACTAGATTTTCAGTAACTGGAACCTGTTTTCTTTCCCTGTAGCTTTTATCTTATTGGAAGCTATGTCTGAATTTCTCTCCCTTCAGGGCATCTGTCAGAGTGTAACTAAAATGCCCCCTTACTGCTTTTGGTAATGAATTTCCCGAGGGCATACAGCAGAGTGGTCTAGTCCAACCTCTAATCTGTTAGTGCCAGCTGATTAGACAAAGGACTCATCCTGATGTAAAACATCGGTGCTAAGGGAGATAAAGGTCCAAATTGCAGTTTAGGAATTCCCTTGTGGCTTGTTACTTTCCATTGGTATTACCCAGACATGCAAAAGAAGTTTTTTTGTCTGCAATTTTTTATTGTTTGAGAGCTTGCTCATGTCCATTCTCAAATTAGGTGTAGGTGCGCCATATGCAGTGGTGCAGGAAATTTTCCCCCTACTGGTATCCATAGGGCCGGCTCTAGCGCCTCCTGCAGCGGTGAACACGTGTGCCGATATATAGGTGCCACCAGTCCCCTCTACCTCTCAGTTCCTTTTTACCGCCTGTGATGGTGCTGGAACGCTCTTTTGCTCTGCAAGATCCCTTGTTCAACCAAGTGGTTTTTTGATCTACGTGTGTGTGACCCGTCCGTGCCCAGGGTAGCCGACTGAAAATGCCAAGGTCAGGGCAGGCTGCAAAAGGAGAGCAGATTCTCCGCGCGCTGGTGGGTGACACTTAAGCCCGGCTTCCCAACCAGCCATGAACTGCTTCTGATTTCCCCACACTGGATATCAAGAAGCCAGTCCACAAATGCCCACAGCCCCCTTTACTGCATTCCAGTTCCTGTCTCCCAAATCAGCACTAGGTCCAGTAAAGAGACCAGTTACTTAAACTCAATACTCTTTACTAAAAAAGTTCCCTCTGACCCCAAGGGGTCAGCCACAGCACCAGTTCAATATAAGTTTGGATCTTACCTAGAATACCACGCTGCCAGCCAATCCTTTAGTAACTAAACTAAAGGTTTATTGTAAAAAGAAAGAAAGAAACCATGAGAGAAATGTTAAAAGATTAGAGCAATCACAGATATACAAATGATTAAAAGTCCATACACATCAGGTTTCTGAAAGAAGCCTGCCACTCCACGTTTGTATAGTTCCCTCTGGTTCACATCTAGTACGTACGTGGGTGGGTCTAGGTCCGTCCTTTGGTTCAGTGGCAAGATGAATTGATCCAGAGGTCGGTGTGTGTCTGCTGACTGGACAGGAGCAAAGACCAAATGGATTCCATGGTTTGATCTTATAAAAGCCCTCCCCCAGCCATGCGGCCTGTGGACAGTCACAAGACCCAAACTGGAGTCCGGAGTCACATGGGCCGCTCCTGATGACTCTTCAGGTGTGCTTGGGCCCCTCCCATCCGAGTGCCTCAATGGGCCATTTAGCATGCTATTGTCTTGCCGTCTCTCTGTCTGGGGTGTGCCCCAGCCAGCCCAAATTGACATACAGAAACAGCAATACATCCATAACTTTCATTTTACAAATAATACATGAACATAAGCATTAGTATCTTACATCACGTCAGGTACCGTTAGAAAGAATATATCGTGCTGAGTATCTCAGACGCATTATCATGATTCTGCCATACTGATGTCACACAATATACTAAATGCCCCCCCACTCAAGCCAACCCACGTGACACCCCCAAAGCGAGACTGGTGTGGAAAGGCGCAATCGGAGCTCCTGAATACACCTCAGGGGCCCCCCTTACCCAGACAGCGTGACAGTGTGTATAGTTCAAGTTTTTGCTGTAAAGAAGTTCTTAGTGTGTTAGAGTAAATTTAGTCACCCAGAGGTGGGGCATGCCCTGGTTTCCGGGTCAAACCCTGCACTTTGTGTAAAAAGCCACTGCCAATCACAGGGATATTCGGCGGAAGGCTATCCTGATGGAGTCAGTGCTTAGACTGGCATCGGAACCCAAACTGTCCGACTCAGGTATGAGCACATCAGCCTCTGTCTCGAGTGCCCCACTAACACCGACATCGTCTTGGCACCAACCAACATCCCTGGTGCCAAAGAAGAAACTGAAAAAGATGCAAGCGGAACAGAAGCATTCACTGGTGCTGAAGAGGGACAAGAAGGCACAGCAGACCAGGTGAGACCCGAGTTGGGCCAACGGTCCCCAAAGACTCCCAGAGAGTCAACTTTCTGGGTTCCGAACCCTGGCCCACACCCACTGCCAACTCCTTGGGGCAGCAAAGGGCCACACCATCTGGCAGTCCCCACAACTGGCAGAGGCCTTCCAAGCCATGAAAGAGCTCTTGGCTTTACCGGTGCCACAGATGCCCCAAGAGGGAAGACCCCTAAATCAGGACCAGGCACCATCATCGCCGGCTGTGGTGCCCTCGGGAGGGAAGCCGGCAACAAGACCACCGTGGCGCTCTCCAATGCCAAGGCACCATTGTCCGGCCCTTGAGTGCTCTCCAGACTCATGGCACCGAGAGCGATCAGTCTCTAACCGCCGGCCTCTGGTTTTCCAGAACTGGGCTGTGGAGAAAAGGCACTAATCCCAGAAGTTCATTGGTACACCAAGACCTGGCACCGGCCTTCGGAGTACCGGCACGGAGCCCTCGCTTCACAGCCCTGGTCTCCAAGCCCGTACAGGAAACTGAAGGACAAGACCCTTCTTGAAATAAGAAAAGAGAATGAGACATTTGAGCTCAGCACTGCTTCCCATCATCAGAGTGGTCGAACTCCCCTTATGGGGCAAAACGACTGTCCGCATCGACTCCACTGTGGGCGTCACAGAGCAGCTTGGACTTAGAGACAGGGGAGGTTACCCTGCCAAAAGGACAGTTTACCGCTGCAGCTGTAGGTTTCCCCATGGCACTCCCATTGGGAGCGTGGGCAAATGGGCTATCCCATGGCAATTTTGTGACTGTAGGGCTTTCACCTGCCCGGGATTCACAAGGACATTACATGTCTGGGACCTCAGTACTGAGGATATCAGTGGCAGCTTGCCCGGTACCATCCCTGGACGTTGATTCAGACCGAGAGAGAAGCAAGTCAGCGCCAGGGCCTACCCCGCCGAGGGAGGAAGATCCAGACCCCAAACCTCTGCCAATCTCTTCCTCCTCATTCCCTGACGAGACCGAAGTGGGACTGTCAACAGCTGTCCAGCTAGACAATTTCAGAACCCACCAAGAGCTCCTCAAACAAGTGGCCTCCAGCCTAGGGCTCAAGGTGGAAGAGCTTAAGGAGCCCATGGATGATCTGTTCGGCATCCTAGCAATGGCAGCTGCAGCCAGAGTGGCCCTTCTGGTTCATGGGGGGTGTGGTGAAGCTGGTGAAGACCCTGTGGCAGACCCGTCTCCCTGCCACCGACATCAAAGCAGGTGGAGAAGAAGTACTATGTTCCTGCAAAGGGCTTTGAATACTTCCACAACCACCCCTCCCCAGGATCATTGGTAGTGACAGCAGCCAACGAACGGGACAGACAAGGATACATGAGCTCTACCCCCAAAAAATAAGGATGCAAAAAATCTCGACCTTTTTGCTTGTAAAGTTTATTCCATGGCTAGCTTCCAACTACACATATCTAACCAGCAGGCCCTGCAAGGTAGATATGATTTCAGCATCTGGCAGTCGTTGGGAACATTTGCTGACTCCCTGCTTCAGGCCTTGAGACAGGACTTTGAGGTGATCATGGCCGAGGCTGTGGTAGGAGCCAGGGCTTCTCTGCAGGCAGCTTCAGACATGGTAGATTGGGCAGCAAGTCTCCAGCTACAGTCGTCCCCCCGTCCCCCCACCCCCCCAGGCTCAAGACATTACCAGCCGTGGGAAAGCATTCCTTTTGAAGGTGCACCCAAGGATGGCCTACCAGCCGTTTTCCTGAGATCCAGACTGCTTGTTTTCTCAGTCTTGCCCCCTTCCTGCCAGCATGGGCTACAAAAACATCAGACCGCTCGGTCCGCAGCACAATAGCTTCCAGGTATACCCTTTAGTTCAACTCACTCCTGCCTTCCCACCCACCCTCCCCATCCCTCTTCAAGGACCCCTCTCATGAGCAACTTCTTGCCAAGGAGGTGCAAGCCCTCTTATGAATGGGAGCTGTGGAAATCATTCCTCAAGATCAGAGTGGGATAGGTTTTTATTTTTGGTACTTTCTGATACCAAAGACGAAGGGAGGCTTGAGGCCTAACCTGGACCTGTGAGGCCTGAACAAGTACCTCAAAAAACTAAAGTTCTGGATGGTCTCCCTAGCCTCTATTATCCCCTGTGTGGGTCCAGTAGACGGATACGCTGCCTTCGATGTAAAGGATGCCTATCTCCATTTTTATGGACCTCAGGAGATTCTTGCGTTTCACAGTCGCTGACCAACATTATCAGTTTACGGTACTTCACTTTGGCCTGTCAACCGCACCTGGTGTGTTCACCAAGTGCATGGGTGCTGGTTGCGGCCTACCTCAGATGGCGAGGTATTCAGGTTTTCCCTTACCTGGACAATTGGCTCGTCGAGAGGTCGATCAAGGGTGCAAGTCCATCACGGCATCCAGGTCGTCTAGCTCAGTGTTTCTCAACGACCGGTCCCTGGACCAGCACCGGTCCCTGAGATCTCCCTGACACAGTTATAGGAAGCTGGTCCCTGGTATCAAACAGGTTGAAAAACACTGGTCTAGCTCATTTGTCAAGTGCTGGGCCTATTGATAAATAGACAAAAGTCAACTCTCATCCCAGTCCAGAGGATAGAGTTCATAGGCACAGTCCTAGGTACCACACTGGCAAGTGTGCCTAGGTTCCCCACACTTGCCCAGATCCTGTCTTCCAGCAATGTCAGAGCTTATAGCCAAGTGTCAGCCCACCCACTCACTACAGCGAGAGTGTTCCTCCAGCTTCTGGGGTCCTGTACTTACGTGGTCCAACCTGCTAGGCTACACCTCAGACCTCTACAGATGTGGTTGGCAATGGCGTATGCACCTTGCAGGCAACACTGAGCCACGGTCCTTTCAGGCCCTCCAGCGATGCGATACTTCCCTTTCGTGATGGATGATACCGCATTACGTACTCAGAGGAGTGCCTTTTGCAGCTCTGCGACTGATGCTGTCACTTGTGTCATAGAATCATAGAATATTAGAGTTGGAAGGGACCTCAGGAGGTCATCTAGTCCAACCCCCTGCTCAAAGCAGGACTAACCTGAGCTATATCATCCCAACCAGGGCTTTGCCAAGCCTCAGCTTAAAAACCTCTAAGGATGGAGATTCCACCACCTCCCTAGGTAACCCATTCCAGTGCTTCACCACCCTCCTAGTAAAAAACTTTTTCCTAATGTCCAACCTAGACCTCACGCCCTGCAACTTGAGACCGTTGCTCCTTGTTCTCTCATCTGCCACCACCGAGAACAGCCTAGCCCCATCCTCCCTGGAACCTGCTTTCAGGTAGTTAAAGGCCGCTATCAAATCCCCCCTCACTCTTCTCTTTTGCAGACTAAACAAGCCCAGTTCCCTCAGCCTCTCCTCATAAGTCCTGTGCTCCAGCCCCCTCATCATTTTGGTTGCCCTCCGCTGCACTCTCTCTAACTTGTCCACATCCTTTTTGTAGTGGGGGGCCCAAAACTGGACACAATATTCTAAATGCGGCCTCACAAATGCCGAATAGAGGGGAATAATCACTTCCCGTGACCTGCTGGCAATGCCCCTCCTAATGCAGCCCAATATGCCATTAGCCTTCTTGACAACCAGGGCACACTGCTGACTCACATCCAGCTTTTTATCCACCGTTACCCCCAGATCCTTTTCTGCAGAGCTGCTGCCCAGCTCCTCGGTCCCCAGTCTATAGCTGTGCATGGGATTCTTCCTACCTAAGTGGAGGACTCTGCACTTGTCCTTGTTGAACCTCATTAGATTTCTTTTGGCCCAATCCTCCAGTTTGTTTAGGTCACTCTGTATCCTATCCCTACCCTCCAGGGTATCTACCACTCCCCCCAGCTTAGTGTCGTCCGCAAACTTGCTGAGGGTACAATCTACCCCATCCTCCAGATCATTAATAAAGATGTTGAACAAAACCGGCCCCAGGACCGACCCCTGGGGAACTCCGCTTGTGACCGGTTGCCAGCTAGACATGGAGCCATTGATCACTACTCGTTGAGCCCTATGCTCTAGCCAGTTCTCTATCCATTTTATAGTCCATTCATCCAACCCATACTTCTTTAACTTGCTGATAAGAATACTGTGTGAGACAGTATCAAAAGCTTTGCTAAAGTCAAGGTATATCACATCCACCGCCTTCCCTACATCCACAGAGCCAGTCACCTCATCATAGAAAGCAATCAGGTTGGTCAGGCATGACTTTCCCTTAGTGAATCCGTGTTGACTGTTCCTGATCACCTTCCTCTCCTCCAAGTGCCTTAAAATGGATTCCTTAAGGACCTGCTCCATGATTTTTCCAGGGATTGAGGTGAGGCTGACCGGTCTGTAGTTCCCTGGATCCTCTTTCCTCCCTTTCTTGAAGATGTGCACTATATTTGCTTTTTTCCAGTCCTCAGAGACCTCCCCCTGTTCCCACAAGCTTTCAAAGATAATAGCCAATGGCTCTGAAATCACCTCAGCCAACTCCCTCAGCACCCTCGGGTGCATTGCATCCGGCCCCATGGACTTGTGAATGTCCAATCCTTCTAAATAGTCTTGAACCCGTTCCTTCAGCACTGCGGGATGTTCGCCTCCTTCCCATTCTGTGCCACCCAGTACGGCAGTCTGGGAGCTGATCTTGTCTGTGAAGACAGAGGCAAAAAAGGCATTGAGTACCTCAGCTTTCTCCACATCCTCCGTCACTAGGTCGCCTCCCTCATTCTCTAAGGGGCCCACACTTTCCCTAATCTTCCTCTTGTTGGCCACATGCCTGTAGAAACCCTTCTTGTTCCCCTTGACTTCCCTTGCTAGCTGCAACTCCAATTGTGCTTTGGCCTTCCTGATTTCATTCCTGCACGTTCGAGCAGTGTTTATATATTCCTCCCTAGTCATCTGACCAAGCTTCCACTTCTTGTAAGCTTCTTTTTTGCGTTTAAGTTTGACAAGGACATCTTTGTTAAGCCAAGCTGGACGCCTACCATATTTGCTATTCTTTCTGCACATCGGGATGGTTTGCTCTTGTGCCCTCAATAAGGTCTCTTTAAAATACAGCCAGCTCTCTTGGGTTCCTTTCCCCCTCATATTAGCCTCCCAAGGAATCCTGCCCATCAGTTCCCTGAGGTCTGAAGTCCTTTTCTGAAGTCCATGGTCCGTATCCTGCTGTTCTCCTTTCTTCCTTTCGTCAGGATCCTGAACTCGACCATCTCATGGTCACTGCTGCCTAGGTTGCCACTCACTTGTACTTCCCTACCAAATCTTCCCTGTTTGTGAGCAGCAGATCAAGAGAAGCTTGGCCCCTAGTTGGTTGCTCCAGCACTTGCACCAGGAAATTGTCAGCGACACTCTCCAAAAACTTCCTGGATTGTTTGTGCTCTGCTGTATTGCTCTTCCAGCAGATATCAGGGTGATTGAAGTCTCCCATGAGAATCAGGTCCTGTGAACTGGAAACTTTCCCTAGTTGAGTAAAGAAAGCCTCATCTACCTCATCCTCCTGGTCTGGTGGTCTGTAACAGACACCCACCACGACATCACGCTTTTTGTTCTTGCTTCTAAGCTTAACCCAGAGACATTCAACTGGCTTATCTCCAGTTTCATACTGGAGCTCAGAGCAGTCATAGTGCTCTCTTACATACAGTGCAACTCCTCCCCCCTTTCGCCCCTGCCTGTCCTTCCTGAACAGTTTATACCCATCCATGACATTGCTCTAATCGTGAGAGTTATTCCACCAAGTCTCAGTTATTCCAATCATGTCGTAGTTTCTTGACTGTGCCAGGACTTCCAGTTCTTCCTGCTTGTTTCCCAGGTTTCTTGCATTTGTGTACAGGCACTTGAGATAAGTAGCCGACTGGCCTACTTTCGCAGTATGAATCGGGAGGCCTCCCCTGCTGCACCCCCCTCCTTCTGCTTCCTTGTGGTGTCCCTCTTCCCCACTAACCTTCGGGCTTAGGTCCCCGTCCCCTGTCAAAACTAGTTTAAAGCCCTCCTCACTAGGTTAGCCAGCCTGTCTGCGAAGATACTCTTCCCTGTCTTCGTTAGATGAATCCCGTCTCTTCCTAGTAATCCTTCTTCCTGGAACAGCATTCCATGATCGAAGAATCCAAAGCCCTCTCTTCGACACCACCTGCGTAACCACGCATTTACTTCCTCAATGCGACGGTCCCTACCTGGGCCTTTTCCCTGAACAGGGAGGATGGATGAGAACACCACTTGCGCTTCAAACTCCTTTATCTCTTTTCCCAGAGCCACATAGTCCGCAGTGATCCGCTCAAGATCATTCTTGGCAGTGTCATTGGTGCCCACGTGGAGAAGCAGGAAGGGGTAGCGGTCTGAGGACTTGATAAGTTTTGGCAGTCTCTCCGTCACATCCCTAATCCTAGCTCCAGGCAAGCAGCACACTTCTCTAGTTTCCCGGTCCGGACGGCAGATGGATGACTCTGTCCCTCTTAGGAGGGAGTCCCCGACCACCATCACCCTTCTCTTCCTCTTCAGAATGGTGGTCGTGGAACCCCCATCCCTAGGAGAATGCATCCCTTGCCTTCTGATCAAACGGGTCTCCTTCTGATCCATTTCCTCCGAAGGGTCCTCCAAATCATTCTCCGCCGTAGTACTTGTGCAGAGAGGATGAAAACGATGCCTTACTTCTATCTGCATGGTGGGCACATGGGTTCTCTTTCTTTGGGAGGTCACATGCTGCCAATTTCCTTCCCCGTTCTTCAGTTTCGCCTGCCCGGCCTTTTCTGAATCTTCCTTACACTCTGCCTGTGCCTGATGGACAAAGACATCGTTTTCTGTAATGCAACGCAGGGTTGATATTTGGGTCTCTAGTCCTTTAACCTTCTCTTCCAATAAGGAAACCAGCCTGCACTTGGTACAGATGAAGTCATCTCTGTCCTGTGGGAGGAAGACAAACATAGCACACCCAGTGCAGGTGACAACAACGGATTGCTCCCTCTCCATATCTCTGCTATGTGAGCCTCCTCAGATGCTCAATTTCCTGCTCAGCAATGTCTGAAAGGCGAAAACCTGCAGTGGGCTCTCTCTGCAGGCAAACTCCTAGGCAAACTCCCTCCTTCTCCTTCTGTTAGCCACCCCTCTGTTCACCGCTCAGCTGGTTCGCAGCTGGCTGCCTTTTATAAGGCTGGGGCAGTTGCCCCACCCCTGCACTTACCCCTCAAAGCCCCGCCCCCGCAATTAACCCCAACTGGATCCAATCAATCACTCAAACAGACAAACCCCCAACTGCCAAAATGGTGCCTGTAACTGCACCAGTCACAAGCACCCACCCACAGTCAGCTGTAACTTGCACCAGTCACACACCTGGTCTCTCAGATACTCCCCCCTCTAGCACAGCTCTCCTCACTTAGCACTCACCTGGGACAGCTCCCAGGCAAACTCCCTCTTTCTCCTTCTGTTAGCCGCCCCTCTGTTCGCTGCTCAGTTGGTTCGCAGCTGGCTGCCTTTTTTAAGGCTGGGGCAGTTGCCCCGCCCCTGCACTTACCCCCTCAAAGCCCCGCCCCCGCAATTAACCCCATGTGACTTCCACTTCCATTACAGTAGCACTTAGAGGGCAAAATTGTCCCAGGTCAGGAGTTCCCAAAGTTTTTGCTGGTATGACCCCATTTTAATGAATTATTTCTTCCTGGGACCCCAGAGGGCATGGAGGACGCTATTTTGTAGAGCAAAATGGCATCCTCGGCACACTGTGACTTTGCATGCACCGTACACGTGAGCCCCTGTTGTGCAGAGCAAAATGGTGTCGTCCACACATTAGGGATTGCTCTGACCCCATCTGCTGAGGACATGACCTCATGGGGTCACGACCCCCAGTTTGATAATTACTGCCCTAGGTGCTGAAAAAACACGTGGCTGTCACACTAATTCCAAACACTCCAAATGAGTTAACCCAATTACGTCAAGCTGTAGTTTTATCCTGAATTACACTGCGTAGCACTCCGTCTGGGTAGGCCATTGAGGTTGCAGTCATGGTTATTCTTTTCCTGTTGTTGGAACTATAGTTGAGTGATAGCCTGACTTGCTTGGACTGCACTTCTATAATGGCCTGTTTTATACCTAGACTCTGGGAGGAGACTTCTCCGGGAAAACTCAGAACATCTCAAAGGGGATATATGCTTTTGCATGTAAGTTGACTCTTTGTTAAGTTTTTAATCAGAGTTGTGTGTAGTATTTTTCCTTAAAACTTCAAAAATGTCTCTCCGTAAGGCTTTAAAATAAAACTTCTTCTTTATGAATAAATATTTAAACAATTCCTATAAACCCTGAATATCATGTGTTGTCACCACTAAGCAGTGATAAATTTAGTTGCAATATTTATATAAATCACCAAATGTAGACATAACCATTATATCCAGAAACTATATATTGGGTAATTAAGAATAACTTTTATCAGCGCAAAAAGAAAACTAGTCAGGATGAAAACAAACTGAGGCAGAGACCTATGTTCTTTGCTGTTTAATGTGCCTAACAAATTAGTAATAGCTTGGACTTGAAGGAATGTTTCTTCTTTTTCGGGGGAGAAGGGGAGGGAGAAGAAAAGGAGTTGGATTTACTTTTGAACTCTCCTATTCAAAACTAGAATCTCCTGAATGCTACATGCAAGTCTCCTTATATAGTAATACCGACTAATAACTTCTTTTTTTTTTTTTTTTTTTACACAAGTCATTCAAAGCTGTAGAAGGGTGTAATGTTATGCCAAGTTAAAACTTGTCTGTCTGTATATAGCAAGCCAGAAAATATCGCTGCTCACTGGTAATTTCAGATGTGACAGCTCCCCTAATCTTTGATTTTTGTCCTAATGAGGTCCCTGCAGAAAATCATATTCATGTGGAGGTATCTTATTGTACAGCTATCTCTACTATCTGACTGTCATTCCAGCTACTAGATACTCTGTGTCTTGCTGTAAGGCATTTTAGAAGGGGCGGAGTCCCAGAGGCAGCTGAAATTGTTGTTCTAAAATCTAGTTAGCTCGTGGGTTTTTTTCCCCTCCTTTCCCCATCAGCACGAGATGTCTTCCTCCTTCGGAGTGAACCCAGGTACAGGAATCAAGACCTGGAGGTTCCCGTGACACTCTTTGAAACATATAATGGAAAGGCGAGGGCTTATGTCTTGATTCTAGCCTGAATTGTTTGGACTCTGCATTTGCTGCGTGGTACAGTTTATGTAGCTACCTGCACGTGGTTGTTGGATCATGGGCCCCTCGCACCTCTGGAATTAAATGCGCAAGTCTGGGTTGGTTATTTCTGGTATGCATGCTATGTACCTTCCATGCTATGTACCTTCCCTTTAAATAGCGAAACTGCATGAAATAGGTGTAGGGCAGTGGTTGGTTCTCAACCTTCTTAAATGGAGCCCTCCGTGAACCTTTGTGTCACAATCATGCCCCCTTTTCCCCCAACCCCCCTCCCCCACTTTCAGAAAAAAACAGGGAGCGGGGCGGCAGCACCTGCAGCAGCAGCGCAGGGAGCGTACCTGGCAGCGGCGGGGGTGGCGGCTGCTGCTGCTGAGGGAGGTGGGTGGTGGCAGTGGCTTCCCCATGCATGCCCATCCATTCAGGTGGAGCAGATTGCCCCTCCCCCACAGTAAGGAGTGGGCCAGGGCCAGGTTGTCCTGCTCCCCAGCAGGAAGCAAAGGTGAGCACACCAGAAGGATGAGCAGGGACTCTGTGCATGCCCCTTGTGCAGAAGTGCAAGAAGCTTGGTGTGCTGGTAGCGCTGGGAGCGGCTGCCAGGAGCAGCAGCAGCAGTGTGAGGCGTGGGGAGTGTGCCCAGCAGTGGTGGGGGTCCCCCGCTCTGCCAGCAGCCTCCTCCCACCTCTGCTCCTCTCCAAAAGATCCCCCACCCCCAACACCTGCCCGGGGCTGCCTGCGTGAGGCACCGGGGTCCTCACCGCCACCCGGCCCTGCTCTCAGTCTGGCACCCATGGTGCCCCCTCCCCCAGTATCCATCTTGTGCCTCCTACTTTGAGAACCTCTGGTGTAGGGATGGTTCCTTACTTGTGCATCTCCATTTCCTTGCTCAAATACAGGTGTTTGATCCCTTGAATAAGAAGGCAAAGCTCAGAGTGCTTGCGGATGGAAAGCAGCAGCTCCAAGTAGTTGGCCTCCAAGAGAGAGAAGTCAGCTGTGCAGAGGATGTAATCAGAATGATCGAGATGGGCAGTGCCTGCAGGTTTGTCCCCCTCCACTTCTGCTTCCTTGATGGTTTTTAGCCTTCCAGCCTTTATTACATTGTATAAGATATCTATAACCAGCTTTAAAATAAGGGGCAATGAACAGGGTCTCCCAGTAACAAGCACATCTCCCACGACTGCCTCTGCACCTTGACTCTAAGGGAGAGAAAGAAAATCAGCCAGCTGACTAAATGCCAGGGATTGGAAAGCATTGGTGTCCTACAGTAGGTTTTATATCTGGCTAGCTCCTATGTCATATGCAAAATCTAGAAAGGTAACAGTCTGGTTGACAGAACCACGGCAAATGTCTGGCCCAGCACCTGTACGGTACAGGTTCTGAGTGGGAGGCAAGGACTGTCTGACACTAATTGCTGTATAAACAGGTCACTTGACAAATCAGAACTCTTGGAGGCTCTTCCTGTACTAAGGTTGAAAAACCGTGGTGCCCACATGGCTTTATGCTGCTGCTTCCACAAGATGTGGAGGCTTCTCTCTGAAGCTCCCTTCCAGTAGCTAGTTGAGTTTGAGAAGCTTTTCCTCCAGCTTATAAGACTTCAGTAACAAGCAGTATCTTCATGACTATGAGGAAGCTGAAAGTGCAGTGCAAAACTTACACAAGCCCTTCTCTAAAGCACCTTCACGCCAAATATCTGCACTGATCCACCTCAGCCCATTCTTTGTCTAAAACTCCCAAAGCGCATTCAGTTTAGGCTGACAATTACTTTTTTTAAAACCTTTCCAAACTCTAATACTTCCCACAGCAATATGTTACGAAGAGTTTCTTCATCTCCCTAAAGGTGGGAAGGGAAGCTGCCAGCCTTTTCAGGTAGTAAATGGTAATGGAGGTCAGAGGAGGGCAGGGTAATGAAGGTAACTTATCTGCCTCCATGCTAACAGTCCACACCCATATGTGACACTTAGGCCTTGTCTACACGAGAAAGTTTTGTCAACGCAAGTTACAGCGATGATCAAAAAACGCTATATTTACGATGCTTGTGCCTGTCCACACAGCATTGATTTTATTGCCAACGCACATCCACACTTGGTGCTCTAGCATCGACATAAAGAACAGCGCACGGTGGGCGGCTATCCCAGTGTGCGACTCGCCATCTTGTGCCGCAAGGAGTTGTGGGAAGGTGGAGAGGATTGCAGCACATAATGGGTGTGGCTCAACATCCCATGATGCGGTGATTTCCGTCCCATCATGCCATAGGTTTCCAGCTGCATTTTGTGACATTTTTCAATGGCCCCAATTTTCTGAGTACCTGCCATCTCTATCTGAAAGGTTGGGTCCTGCACTGCTCTCCACTGTTGTCATTGTTTTGAACACAATGCGGCTGCTCATGCAGTCTATCATGAGCTCCCAACTGGAACAGGAATCCAAGGTGCCTGACCTGTGCTGTTGTGCCATGCAAACAAACAACGCTGGATTACCGTTTGCATTCACGGAGCATCTGCACACAGCGCACCGCTGCTTTTGGGCACATGAAACAAGGACTGAGTGGTGAGATCACAGAGTTATGTAGGTCCGGGGTGACGAGCAGTGGCTGAAGAACTTTTGAATGCACAAAGCCACCTTCATGGAAATCTGTGTGGTTCTCACTCTTGCCCTGAGGCACAAGAACATCAGAATGAGAGCTGTCCTCTCGATGAAGAAGCGTGTGGCAATCAGTGTGGAAGCTGGCAACTCCAGACTGCTACCAGTCGGTTGCTAATCACTTTGGAGTTGGGAAGTGCACTGTTGGAGCTGTTATCACAAGCGTGCAGGGCCATTAATCGCATTCTGCTACGAAGGACTGAGAGTCTTGGAAATGTGCATGAAATGGTGGATGACTTTGCAGCAATGGGATTCCCTAATTGTTGTGGGGCGATAAATGACATGCATATCCCAATTTTGGCCACGGATCGTCTTGTGCTGGAGTACAGCAATAGGAAGGGGTACTTCTCTATGGTACTGCAGATGCATGTGGATCACTGGGGGTTGGTCAGGGAAGGTGCGTGATGCGCACATCTTCAGGCACGCTGGCCTGAACAGAAAGCTGCCAGTGGGGACTTCCTTTCCAAACCAAAAGATTCCAATGGGGGAATGTCAAAATGCCCAGAGTGATCCTGGGAGACCCAGCCTACGCTTACTGCCATGGCTCATGAAGCCTTATGAGGGCAACCTGGACAGCAGCAAGGCACGCTCCAGTAACAGGCTGAGCAGGTGCCAAATGACTGTTTGGAAGATTAAAAGCTCACTGACGATACCTTTATGGCAGGTTGAATGAGGAAAATAGTCCCATGGTTATAACTGCCTGCTGTTTGTGCCATATTTTTTGTGAAGCGAAGAGTGAAATGATTTCCCCCTGGGTTGAGCGCAGCGGTGGATCACCTTGCAGCTGAATATGACCAACCAGCTGTCACGGCTATTAGACGGGCACAATGGGGGGCCATTCAAATCAGAGAGGCCTTAAACTATTTTGACAATGAGCACCAATAAGGTGTCTTTGTAAACAGTACTGTGCCATGATATGACTGCTAGCCCGCTTGCATTGTGTATCAGTGTGAGGCGCAACCACTCTGTGCAAGAGACCAATAAAAGTTGCTTATTCTTCAAAGTATGTCTTTATTAAATAACAAGTATTCACAACACACATGAAAAGCTGGTCTGGAGGGGAGAAAGGAGTGAGAGTCAGTGTGAGCTATGACAGCTGGGTGTAAGTCCAGCTATCTTTCTGAAAGGGTGGAGTGAATTGGATACCGAGACATGCCGGGGGGGGGGGGTTGGTGGTGGTAGGAATGTGTTGGTGGAGTTTGGGGGGGGCATGGAAAGCAGTTCTGTATTGGCTGCAAGAGGGGGAGGGGTGAGCATGCATGAATTCAGTTCTGCAGTGTTATTAGTGACTTTAGCGGCTCCATTTGCTCCTCCATGGCTTTTATCATGTGCTTGTGACCTGCTATCACTTGTTCCTGGTTTTCCTTCCTCAATATGCTGATTTTTTTTGGACACTGTGTCTCTCCATGCCCTTTTTTCTTTTTTTTTCCACCTTAGGGGACTGGAAGAGTTCTTGGAACATCTCCTCTTTGCTTCTCTGTGCTCGTTTTTCTTATCAGCTGCAGGTGCTCGGCAGGTGTGGAGGGGTTTCCCTTTGCTTAATAACACACCACTGAGAAGTATTTATAATGTAAACAAGAATCAGTTTGTTAATAAAGAACAGAGTTTCAAATGAGTAGTGAGTAAAAATATTAAGAGCAGGTTACAAATAAAACCATAAAACACAATCCTAAATCTACACAGATTGAGGGTTCTTTCCCATTCAATCAACTAGAGGGCTTCTCCAGAATTCAGTCCCTCAAAGGTTCTGCTTTTCAGTTCTAACCAGGGTACAGATTTTCATGAATACTCCTACACCGGACAAGGGGTTCCCTCAAGAAATGGATAACAAAGGGGTTCTTTTCCTTCCTCTGTAATCCAGTAAATCTTTGAAATGTATCCTTTTGAAGTGTCCCCTCCGCCCCCCCCACTAAGACTTTTCTCCCCAGTTGCTTGTTCTCTCGTGTGCTGGTGCTATGTTAAGTTCACATCATCCCCTCCTCATCAACCTGTTTCCTGTTGATTGTGCATGCAAATGGGGCTTCCTTTGTGACAGGTTTACCACGTTTAATTTACATTTGACAGAATTATCTTCCATCCTGTCTGGAAGAGACTCTGTTTTTTTCCTTTGGTTACAGACTTCAAAGCATAAGATCAGTAGTAGGGCTGTCAATCGCAGTTAATGCAAAACAAATTAATCACTTGAGCTAACTTGATTACAAAAATTAATTGTCACTAATCCGTTTTAATCGCATGGTCCTACTTCTTGTCTGTCTTAGCGATTGGCTGAACAAGTTTGTTTACATTTACGGGAGATAATGCTGCACACTTATTTACAATGTCATCTGAAAGTGAGAACATGGCACTGTTGTAGCTGGCATTGCAAAGTATTCACATGCCAGATGCACTAAACATTTGTATGCCTCTTCATGCTTCAGCCTCTATTCCAGAGGACATGCTTCCATGGTAAAGATGTTCGTTTAAAAAAAAAAATTGCATTAATTAAATTTGACTGAATTCCTTGGGAGGGAATTGTATGTCTCCTACTCTGGTTTTATCCACATTCTACCATGTATTTCATGTTATGGCAGTCTCAGATGACGACCCAGAACATGTTCTTCCATTTAAGAACACTTTCACTGCAGATTTGACAAAATGCAAAGAAGGTACCAATGTGAGATAGCTACAACACTCTACGCAAGGTTTAAGAATATGAAGTGCTTTCCAAAATCTGAAAGGGACGAGGTGTGGGACATGCTGTCAGAAGTCTTAAAAGAGCAACACTCAGATGCAGGAACTACAGAACCCAAACCACAGAACAGAAAATCAACCTTCTGCTGGTGACATCTTACTCAGCTGATGAAAATGAACATGTATGGATCCACTCTGCTTTGAATCATTATTAAGCAGAACCAGTCATCAGCATGGACGCATATCCTCTGCAATGGTGGCCGAAGCTTGAAGGGGAATGTTTAGCACATCTGGAATGTAAATGTTTTGCAATGCCAGTTACAACAGTGCCATGTGAACACCTGTTCTCACTTTCAGGTGACATTGTAAACAAGAAGCGGGCAACATTATTTCCCGTAAATATAAACAAACTTGTTTGTCTTAATGATTGGCTGAACAAGAAGTAGGACTGAGTGGACTTATAGGCTCTAAAATTTTACATTGTTTTATTTTTAAGTGCAGTTCTTTTTTACATAATTCTACATTTGTAAGTTGCACTTTCCTGATTGAGGTGGCACTAAGTACTTGTCGGAGGTGAATTGAAATACTATTTCTTTTGTTTCGTTTTACAGTGTAAATATTTGTAATCAAAATAAATATAAGGTGAGCACTGTAAACTTCGTATTGTGTTGTAATTGAAATAAATATTTTTGAAAATGTAGAAAACCTCAAGTATTTAAATAAATGGTATTCTATTGTTTAACAGAGTGATTGATCATGATTAATTTGTTTAATCACTTTGAGAGCCCCAATCAATAGGCATGCACAATTCCTCGTAGTGTCAGTGCATACGTTGCACAATGATATTAATGACCAGTATGTTATCGGCTTTCAATTGGTACCTCACAAGACACTTTTTGGATGAATGCTTAGAAAGCAATGTTAGATGTAGTGAGTTTGTCAGGCCCGATAGGAGTTGTTGACAGAACAGGGAGTCCTCTGCCAGCTGGCATGGAGTGGTCTGAGGGCAGTGATCCTCAAACTGGGGACGAAAGAACATTCAGGGGCATGCCCGAGCATCCATCCCACGTGGGTGTGCTGCTTGCCTGGAAGACATCAAGTGCCAGCCCTTCCCTGCTTCTCCAGTGGGCAATGACACTAGCGGATCACTGCAGACTATGTGGCTCTGGGAAAAGAGATAAAGGACAGCCCCCATGTGGGGCAGGGAGTGAGCATCAACCAGCCCTGATCCAGGCCCCCAGCTGTAGACCAGGTAAGGGGGGGACACAGATCAAAAGTTTGGGGACCATTGTCTTAGGGTCAGACCAGATACTAGCAGACAGCATGTATTGCTGCTCTGCAGCAAACCAAATCTAGACCTGTCAACCCTCTAGGGGGTCATTAATTCGCCTCTACTTCAAAAATCCTTCTAAGGATTTGGGCGCATCTACAGTGTAACAGACAGCAGTTTGGGAGACATTAACTGCTGAACTGACGTGGCTGGGGTCTGGTACATGAGCAGAAATGGTACTTAACAGTGGGTAAACAGGTTCCTTATTTTGGTACAATTTCAGCTATAATGTAGATGCAAAACATAATATGACATGGTGTGTGGTCTATTCCAGGATATAAATGGTGGGGGACATTGAATGTGAGCTATAAGGCGTAAAAAGAGCAAATATCATTCCAGGCTTTACATGTCTGTAAGCAATCTGAATGTAGACAGAGCGGCATTCTAACCAGGAAAGCTGATTCTGTACCCTGAGATATCTCTAAGAGACAAACTGCTGAGGTTGGTGGTAAACTGAAGCATTTTCTCTCCTGCAATCTAGAAAAAACATTCCTTAGGGCTAGTGCCCGCCTCCATATACGGCTGTAGAGTCTCTTAAAGAGATGTTTTGATTTGAGTCTCAAAGTACAGCCAATTATGAGAGTGTCTGGAAAGGAGAATAGCAGAGAAGTTTTATTGCTTTATTAAGTCAAGCTGTTGGAATTATGACATGGTTTTTTTTAACTCAATTGTATTTGTATCCGAAATTTTTTTTGAATAAAACCGAGCCAGTAAACTAGACTTGCCACTGGCTTCAGTTGTGAATAGCTTATGAATGTCCTTGTATAGTGCTAGGGGAGCTAGCCATGAAAGATGTTTTGTGACATTTAAATTGTAATAAACTTCATCCATATCTCTGCTATAGGACGTCTGGGCAGACCTTTGCAAACTCGAGCGCCTCACGATCGCATGCCTGCTTCCAAATCATATTATGCAGAAGAGGGAAACTCCATGGCAAATTTTCCTTGGTTGACTTAACTGGAAACGAGAGAGGGGCGGATACTTCTAGTGCTGATCAGCAGACACACATGGAAGGGGCAGAAATAAACAAGAGCCTGATGGCTTTGAAGGTAGAGTATAACTCAGAGAGCAACATCACTGTTAATCAGCAGAGATTGGACGGAAATGACCTATAGGATTATTGAGCCCATCTTCCTTGCCATGTAGGTTGTTCCTTTATAGGATGCTTTTCTTCCATATTTTTAAAAACTGTACAGTCCTCCAAAGTGCA
Source organism: Emydura macquarii macquarii (assembly GCF_026122565.2). Classification (NCBI taxonomy): domain Eukaryota; kingdom Metazoa; phylum Chordata; order Testudines; family Chelidae; genus Emydura; species Emydura macquarii. The sequence continues at coordinate 97,232 of NW_027132540.1, read as the reverse complement.
GCTCTGGCCATTGACAGTTATGCATGAATTTCCAGTCAGAATCCTTTTGTCAGGCATCTAATAGCTTAAACCTTGTCGGCACAGAGTCTGCTATAACAATTTTCTGAAGCTATGCCCAAGTAGCCTATTTAAAAATCCAAGCAGTTAGACAATCAAGAAGTACCTGTAAGTGTCAAATAACTTTGAGCTCTGAGGCAGGAGCCATATCTTCCTTTGTGTCTGTACAGCACCTAGCAGAATGAGGCCTTGATCCTGATTGAGTCCTCTAGGTGCTGCTACAATAGCTTACTATTCTGTGGAGCCTTGCCAACCAAGATGACAGACGTTACTTTAATGAGATCTATTTCCACCCCTCCAGGAATGTAACAGAGCACTAGGCCAGAAGAAATCTCATACACCTTTCAGGGAGAGCAAGCTGACCCAGGTGCTGAGAGACTCATTCATAGGGGCAAACTCCAGGACGTGTATGGTAAGTAGAAATGCTTTACGGGCACCTTAAATACATGTTCCTATTCTTCTTCAATTGATCAGTTCTGGGGTTCATAATTCTTAAAGAATAGACCAACTGTGACAAGTGACTTTCTAGGTGCCTCTGTGGTTTCGTATTTGTCTTGGTGACTCCAGATCAAATCGGATCACTTCACGAGTGAAAAGATGCTTACCTTCTTTCCTTGCATCAGAAAGCTGATTCTTGGCTGGTGATGAGCCAGAAAGGCTGTGCATTCAGGGTTTAGATATTGCTTTTATTAATGCATGAACCAGAAAGTCAGCAAAACCAGCTCCCCATTCCATAGCTCTCAGCGATTACAGGAATAAAAGTTGATGAACTTTTCTTGAGTCAAAGTCCATGATGATTCTGAATAATGCTTGGGAGGAGGGCTTGAGTAGATTAGCACTTGAATGCTGACTGATGTACCTCTCAATGCTTTTTCAAAGGCAGGCATGCCTTTTGCCCAAGGTCACAACAGTGAGCCAGTGGCAGATCTAGGAGTAGGAACCGGGTCCCCAGTGTCAAGACTTTCTGTAGCTGTCAAGACTTCGTGCAATGTTCTAGAAATATTTTCTGCTTTCTAGAGAGCCTTTGTCTTAATCCATCTTTGAACAGTTTGGATGAGGTGTCAGGCAAAGCATTTAACAGCAAGCCAAAGCTTGACACGTGCTTACTATCTCCCATGTGTTTTCAGATTGCGATGATTTCCCCAGGCATGACTTCGTGTGAGTACACCTTAAACACCCTGAGAGATGCTGACAGGTAATGGCCTTTCTCACTTGAGAATTTCTTCTCCCGTTGCAATGGGGATCATGACTCATTAACTTTTGAGCAAACATTTTGGTTGCCTGCCTTATGTCACTCTTCAGGGCATCTTCGTTTTCTATCTGGGCCAAATCTGCTCAATCAAAATGGGTGTCTGAAAGCAGCTTGGATTCTTCCTGGCTAGGGCATAATCACCAATAAAGAGAATGCTTGAAAGAAACCTTTAACAGGCTTCATACCTTTTTTGGTAGAACTGCACTTCAAAAATAACCTGAGAAGGGAGAACAGGATTCTTGCAGTTGTATCAATGGAGGAGGAGGGGGCTATTTCTTTTAAAATTCGCCTGCCTTTACCTTAGAAGGATTGGGAATGTGAAGTCTTGCCTTCCCTGTCCTGCTAATAGCGGCCTTGGAGAACTCAGAAATGCTCAGGCCATGCTTGATTGTACTTTTTCTTCCAACTATTTTGTCAGGTCTGAGTAAAATCAGTGTTAATTTTAAGCTGCCTGGATACAAATTGCTTCACCGGGTACCCAGTGTTGTACCAACTAGCCCTTCAGGCTGATTTACAGAGGAAAAACAGGGTGCACAAGACTCGAATTTCTCTGGTAACAAAATAAGCAAATTCTTTTGGGAAAAACCCAAATATTTCAGGCCATTTCTAGATGGTCATAAAGAAACAAAAGGTCACAAACTCTAGAGTTTCCTTGTTGCAGGTCATCAAAGGCAAACTGCAGAGGAACTATCCAATTTCAAATGACATTAAATTTAATGTACCAGACAAGTTGTGTTGGAGTATTCTAGATACACACATGTGAATAATGCCAAATCTCCTGAATGGTCACTTCCCCTGGGAAGCTGGCTAAAGGGTTGTGTGTAGCCCATAAATTGGAATGTGTTAACTTGCCAAGCTGTTTGGGTGTTCTTGGTTTTGTTTTAAACCTCAATTGCTGATATTCGGCATTCGGCAGCCCCAGTTAGATTGGGAGACGTAGTTGGTAAAAAGATCGGTAGTTAGATGGTGATTGATGTTGGCAGCATAGCTAATCAAACCACTTCAAGTCTTGAATGCTGCTGACTTTTAAACAGTAGATATTGTCTCAGACTTGTTTGAGCTGCGGGGTTCACATTAACTTAAATACTTTCAGCCCTCATCATAGTTTCTGATTGCCTCACGATCTTTAATGTACTTGTCTTCATAATGCCCCATAGAGGTGGTGGTGTTCCCATTTCACATAGGGGAAAATGAGGCACAGAGATGGACTTGCCCGTGGTCATACAGGAAGTTGGTGGCAGAGCAGGGAATTGAACCTGGGTCTTAGGAGTCAGTCCAGCAGCTAGCGTTAGACTATCTTTGCTCTCTTCCATTCAGTTCAGTGACTAGTTGAATTTTTACTTCTCTCTAGTCTGTACTACGTTCAATCTTGGCTGTGTAAAGTCCTAACAGATAAAGAGGAACTGATCACAGAAGTAAAAGTTAATGGTAGCTCAGATACAAGTGATCGTCCGTTGATCGCATTTATGTTGTGCAAGCAGAATAAAATCCATAACAGTAATATATGCACAAAGAGCCACAATCGAGGAAGGCTGTACTGGTTAAACCAACCTGGTTTAAGTGGGAAATGAAGTCAACTATAAAAAATATATAACAAATGGAAGAAGGGGGGAAGCTGGTAGTAATTAATATAAGTCACATAGTAGGAACTGTCCTTTTTTCCCGTATCAATTGTCCACAAGGAGAAATCTATGGCCAATAGAGTGAAGGACAGCAAGGAGCTTTAAAAATATATTGAGAACAAAAAGAATCCTGACAATGGTATTGGTCCATTAATAAATGGAAATGGTAGACTTAATAACAATGCAGAAAAGCCAATGTTCAAGAAATAGAAATATTTCTTGTTCTGTATTTGGGGAAAAAAGATGATGTGGTCTCATCATATGGTGATAACATTCTTCTCTTCCACTAGTATAACTGGAGCATGTAGGAAGTTAAATCCTACTTAGGAAAATAGAAAGGAGCAAAATTCTGGCAAGTCAAGTGTAAGAGTATAATTAGATGGGCCAAAAAAGAATTTCTAGAGTAACTAGAAAAAATCACAAATGAACAGCCATTTTAAGTACATCAGAACCGGGAAGCCTCCCAAACAGACAGTGGGCTGCTGGTTGGTCAAGATGCCAAAAGAGCACCCAAGGGTGACAAAGTCATTGCAGAGATATTAGCCTTCCCTGTAGAGGATGTAGGGAGAGTCCTACACCTGAGCTAGTCTTTTTAGGTGACACATCTGAGGGAACCGTCCCAGATTGTGTCAATAGAGGAGGTTTTAGCTGTCCCGGGCCAAACGCACTGGAATAACCTGTGTGCACGGTGCGGTCAATTTGTACCCGACCGCTCCAGTCCAGATTGGGTTTCAGGGACGGACCGCGAGGGTAACGGTTGGTGTCATCCCGAAACTTCCCTACCCCAATCCTCGTAGGCCAGGACTTCCCAGGATTTGGGTCCCTACTCCTTGTGGGAGACTCCCCAATGGGTAGCGACCCAGAAAACAGGAGCGAGGATGCCAATGTTTATCCGACCCAAGTAGCTCAACCCCATGGTGTGGAGCGGGGGGGGGGAGGATATGTGACAGTCAGGCCAGAGGGCCTCAAAAGGGCATACCAGGGCCAGAGTGTGAGCACTAGAAGGCCAAAAACCCTTTTTCCTGCAAGCAGGGGAGAGATGATTGCAGGGCAATTAGAGACACCTGGACCCAATGAAGGGCTAGTTCAGGTGTACTTAAACCCTGCCTTCCCTAAAGTGAGAGGGAGAAGCACAGGAGGAGGAAGCTGCCAGAAGGCTGGTAGCAGCTGGAGGAGAAACTTCTCCCCAGGCCAGGAGGCAGTGCTTCTCAGCAGCTACAGGAGAACCCTTTGCCCCAGCCAGCAGAAAGAAGCTGGAACAAGGTACCTCCAAGGGGAGACAGGGTTACTGGGGACTCCCTGACCCACTCCAAGGGGTTGAAGAGTGAGACCCACTAGGGAGAAGCTGGCTGTTCGCCACACTTTCTACAACTTTCCACAGTGCCCCATGAACGGCCATTCATTATCAAACCCGTAGGTCTCTAGTTCATGGAGTTAAATCTGCTGCTATCATTTTTTTTACTGGGGCATTAAATAGAAATCTTTTTTGTCTTGGATAATCTCTTCGATTGGTAAAAATTGAATATTGCTAATCTTGACAAGTGTTCCTACATGGGTCCGAATCTGATGTTTCACTTGCTGGTCATTGATCATAATACTTGCTTTTTCCCAGTCTCTAAATTCCTGTGTTGCCTATATTGGTGTTGGGAGGTGATGGTAGCGGCTATAGCTGCTTTGAGATGGGATCCTCTTTCTTACTGACCTTACTTAACATTGCGTTGGCATAAGGAAACTGAACTAGCCTTTCCATTCAAACAACTTCTACGTGTAATGCTGCGAAAAGGTAACTGCACTATAGCCGTCCAATGCCAGTTGTGTGTCCAATTCCCTGCCTGGGGGGGTGGGGAGGGAGGGAGGGAGGGCGTGCAATATGACATCTACCATGGCAATTTCAACTGCCATAAGAGGCTTTAAAGGAAATATCTAGATTTGGAAACTCATGGCATGGAACTGAGAGAAGCAGGGTTATGATGCTTTTCAGAGTTCCACCTTGGATCCATTACACTGGGATAAATGGTTCCAATAATTACACGTGTCCCTTGCTCAGATTATTCGTGATTCTGGGAAAAGGAGCTGGTGGGTTGATTTAGTGACCCCCTCCAGGTAGATTGCGAGAGACAGGAGTGGAGGAACTTCGTCGCTGCCCTAAATGGCAAAGGCATAATGGGGGACTGACTAACCAGGTAGATTACAGCTAATGCAGCACTGAGTATTCAAGTCCCAGCCTCTGTCTAGAAGCAACTCATAAAGCAAATGTTTAGCACTGAGGCCAGCTAACCTCAGAACGACTGGTTCAAGTCCCCGGTGGTAATGACAGTTCAGTTTGGTGACCTGTGAGAAGTTAGTCTCCACGTAAAGCTCAGCTGACAGTTTTCAGTGTTGCCAACCACCTTGGTAGTTTGGCTTGATTAGACATGGGTCCTGGAAGTCAGATAGACCTGTGCTGATGGGGCACCTTGGGAGAAGCACTGCCCAATTTCTAATGTATTTAACTTCACAACACCCCTCTGAGCAGAGCCAGTGCTAGGCATAAGCAGACTAAACAACTGCTGAGGGCCCCGAGCAGCTGACGAGGCCCCTGTTTGCTTTTTATTCTGGGTTTGTGGAGCGGGCGTGGATATTCCTTCTTAGGGCCCCCAGTGGGCTAGCACCTCCTCTGAGGGTTGTTGCTACCCGTGTGTCTGCTCTGGTGAGACGACTGTCAGGGCTGTCAACCTGGCACATTTCTTGGAACTGAATGCTCACTTGGAGAAGTAGCAGTAGCTATTAAAGGTGACCTTTACCAAGCAACTGTTTGGGAGCAAAGCAGACTATGGCATAACACCATCGTCTTCCTGTCCAGAGTGAAAGAGCTGAATCCTCACAACGGCGGGAAGGATGAAATGCAGAACTGTATGGAAACAGAGAACTAGGAACTGGAGACCAGTGTAGAAGAGTCAAGTCTTCAGCACGGCGTATGTTGATAAACTGTATAGCTAATGGCTTGCCCAGACTTTGGTTTGTTCTGAAATATACTTCAGAGACCAAATAACCTGTGTTAGTAGGACTCTGCTACGAAAAGCTAGTAATGCACATTTTAAAGTAAAAATTCATGTCTTGATGCAAAAAACTGCAAAAGCATCTAATCGGTTTATATTTGTGCTAGTGCTGAAAAATAAAAATAAACCATAGCTTGTATGATCAATGATTTGGTGGCCCCTATTATGCTGTAAATAAAGTTCATCTGTCTATAAATTTGGCTCTTATAAACAAAAGAAACGTAAAATAAACTTTGTTGTTATTATGGTAACCAGCTTAAAACTTGTAAGGCTGCATCCCACAAACAAAAACACCAGAAAATATCAGTGCAGTTTAAAAAAATAAATCCCTGGGCATGGAAATGAAAAAAGTGTTTATAAATTAAGAACTGTTCCAACTTCATTTCAGCCTACCATATACAGATAACTGACATGCAATTGACTAAAAGGGCGCTCTAAAGACTGCTAGCCAAGCCAGGTCTAACAGTTATTAAACTGTACATTAAGCAAAATCAGTTTATGTAATAAATCTCCCAGTAAAGTATGGCTAAACTTGGTTTTTGTGTAAAAGCAAATCTCTCATTACTGTGTACTTTGTTAATATAATAGCATCTTATCAGGAATGTGCACCAAACACAGTGGATGGGCAAAAAACTACTTTGCAGTCTAGTATTTTCAAACTAAACTTCAAATTCTAAAGTTCTTTCTTACATTTCAGAATTATTTAGATCTGAAATATGTTTGAAATGGGTAATATGAAAAATAACCACAGTATTTTAAGCATCAGAAAATGAACAGTAGCCAACTAGCTGGGAGTAACCTGCTTTGGGAACAGAACTTAGAGGCTCAAAGAACAATTTCTCTCTACTCATCAAAGGTTTGTTTCTTCCCATAAACACTAGCTCTCGGAGGAGAAGAAAGAAGAAGCGCTGTCTCCCCATATGTCCAGTTTCCGTGAGCCATGACTTGTATTAGCGAGCTAGAGGAGAAGGCTGTAGAAGAACTTAGAGAAATGAGACAAGTATGTTGAAGATGCAAGCAAGCCCAAGTTGCCTTCTACATATTGATAGCAACTTGCCAAGTTTGAGTAAACTATCTAGATGTCCTAGGAACTGGGATTGTGATGCACATGGAGAATTAAATGTTAAACAACATTCACCTTCTGCTCATTACTGACATCTTCTAGCTGTTTCTTTCCCAGCCTCTCCAGATATAACTGGCCTGTGGTAATGCCTGTTCCCCACGAGTTACAGCCTTCATATGGTTGTTGCTGGCATTGGCAACGCTGTCTTCAGAAGCTCAGATCTGCTTAACAGAAGTGTAGGATAAGCCGTGAAAAATTCCAAACTTGCAAAAAGCCAATTCCTAATCAATGTCCCTTTTCTAAATCTAGAAGATGACTGAACTGTTGGAAATGACGGAGCAGCCAGACTATGATCTGGAGACATTTGTGAACAGAGCCAGATGCTTCATACAAGAAGGATCAAGAAACGTCATCAGTATGGGAGGTAAGCTGGGGCTTCTTCAGAGCGTTCTGTCAGTGCATACCTTCAAAGCACTGTTAGTGGAGTTCTTGTGCAGGCTGAGAAGGCCATTGCACCTTGGATCCTTCTGGATGCAACTCCTTCGCTTCCAACACTTCATGTGGTGGGGGCAGAGTTGAGATGATTGTCTAAGCAAATGACAGTGTCCTGTTGCCTACGTTTTCCTAAGCCATGTTCTGGGTGATTTCATCCTCTTGCTAACCAGTAATTACACTGCACCCTTGGAAAGGATTTTTCTGTAACTCCATGAGCTGCAGTACCCAGCAAAGCCTAGCCAAGGAGGCTGACAGAACGCTGGCTTGTCTGGTGCATGATCTCTACATTTTCCCATGTCCAAAGGGATCAGAGACTGTTTCAAGGTATGGGAATGGATGCCACACATCCCTGGAAAGCCTGGCATCTCTGCCTTCCATTGATGTATGCCATTTGTTTCTACTCCTGGGAGTTACTGAAATATCGGACTGAGACTCAGTCTAAACTAACTAACTTGTAACAGTTGCTGACAGGTGGGTTCTGAACATGGCTTGTGGCCATCTACATAAGGCAGTACTCGTCACCATGGCAGCAAACGTGTCTTGCCCGCATCAGGGCTGCCTGCATACTTTTATTAATCCAGGCCACAACACTTGCTGTAGGGACTCAGTTCCCCCCCTCCCCCCACTATGCCTGTATAAGCCAGCTTGCTGGCCCTTCTTCCCAGCTCTGCAGTAGAACATCATTGTGCGTTGCCTTGTGTGTTCTGATACTGTTCTGCACATTTCCTGGGAGCGATCTCAGCTACCTTGGTTTTTCGTAGAATTCCCTAGTAGACCGTGACCAAGGCAGCACAGTGTGAATGTACACGCTTGGCTGGCTGGCACATGGTGATGTTGAGAAACTATTTACGCTTCAGCCATGTTTGTACCCAGGTCAGATGAGTGTCAAACTGGCTAAACAGTATTTGGAATATTCTTGTCTTGACTTCTGGCCTCCACTTTGCTACAGACTTGACTTTAATGGTCCCTATTTGGAATCACTAGGGCTACAACAAACCCTGAATGTCATCCAAGAGGCAGTCAGACTGTTCCAAAGGGCACGAGGCATTCATCTCTGTTCAGGAGCACATGGGAATGCTGCCGGCTAAAACCATGCGGGATTGGAAGCTAAACATCGGGGGAGCAGGGTGGTTGCTGAACATAAAGATCCTCCCCTCAGAGGCCCCACATCCCTAGATTCAGCCCTGTGATGTAGGGCAGGATCCTGATAGTCAGCTAGTGGAGCTGATTTGGCAGAGAGTGACCTGCAGTGGCTGGTGGGAACCGCCCCGTCTCCTCTCCTGGAGGGGCTGGAAAGGTGTGGATACTGGGGGCTGCTTTGTCAGGCAGAGGGAGAGCAAGTCGCAGCACAAGGTAATGTAGCCTAATGTAGACTGCAGCTGGGAGATGAAGCTGATTAATTTGATTAATTTGATTAAACCAGATTAATTTGATTAAAGAACAAAACCACTTTATTTAACTGCATAGAGATTTGAAGTGAGTACAAGTAAAATGAGACACTGAAGTCAGGAATGGTTACAAGAAAAATAAACGTAAAACTCTTTCTAAACGTAACAAATTAAACATGGATCAAAGTGAAGTTCTTACCACATGTTGGCAGTATGTTGCTGACCAAACTCTGAGGCCAAAATCTGCTCCCAAAGTCCAAAGGCTGTTCCTTTTGTTACATGAAGTGAAAAAAAAAAGATGCATAGGGAGAGAGAACTTGGTGTTTTTTGCCCCTTAATTTTATAGTTGTCACTCTTTGAACAACAGTTTCTTGAGTGTGACCGCCAGTTCAAGTTCTTTCCAGCGAAGTCTGGAAGGGGAAGGAGGCTTCATCCTGCTTCATCTCACCTGTGTGTCCTGAAATGCAGATTTTCCTTGTCTTCTCCCCCCGCCCCACACACACACTTGCTGTCTGAGGACTCTGTTCATAGTGTAGATGCAAACTGTTTGTTTGTCAGGCCTGCTTGACCAGTTCTGCCTACTAAGGGCTACGTGGTGCCTTTAACATTATACAGAGGGAATTCTGTAACTTTACCCACAGGCTTGCTATACACATTTCACCATATTATTGACCAGTGAGTTGTTAGTTTTCAAACGATGCCTCACAAGGCATATTTTGTACAAAGGTTATTACAATAGTGTGTGTGGGGGGAGGTGAATACAGGGCTGCATTTGGTCAACAAGGAGGCGGGAATAGGAGTGAGGGATCAGGCTCTCACCAGCCACCCAAGTTCCTGCTGTATTCTTGCCTCTCCGCCCCCTCTTCAACCTCCGTCCCAGGTGCTGGGATCTGGGTTTTGTGACCAAACATGAAATTGAAACGGTCTCAAAAGCTGATGTCCTCATGTGTCCATGTCAATCTGCCACCTAACTCCCAAACATCTTTGCAGATATCGTGGAGTCCATGGCTCTTGCCATGCAGCTGGAGGAGCAAGCCAGCAAGCAGATGAGTAACAGAAGGCCTCAGTAAATATACCAAGACCTGATTCACAAACATCTTTTTCCTCTGTCTGCCACATCTGTCTGTGGTTTCTGTTAACTCTTCCTATTGTAAATGTCAGACAATAAAGTATACTTAACTCAGTCCTTCCTAAAGACAACAAATCAGAATAGCAGCCTTTCACTCTGCAGGACCTAGTATTTGTTGGGTCTTGGCGGTAATTGTTCTGGGAATGCCTTCTTTACAATAGGGGAGAGGAAACGTAATTCTTTTTTTCCCGTCATTAGATGCCCATCCCTTCATTTGTGACAGAATGATCTGCTCTGATGTAACTAGATAAACTTGTATATTCTAGTGTACAGAAATGTTTGCTTCTAGTGTACTGTGAAATGGTGCAGACCTGCAAGTCTAGCTGTTTTAGAAAGGAAATGGACTTGACTTAATTGTAAAAAGAACCTAATGAAATCCGTATTTTTTTTAAGAAGTTTGGCTGACAGCTAAATGTTCCTGGCTTTATTAACTTCTGACTAGAATATTTCTTGTCAACGGTCACTTCTTTATGAAATTCTCTGAAAACCGTCCGTCCAAAACAGACTGGCCTTTGTAGCAGATACTGGCTTCTGGGACTGGTTGGTCATTAAAATCTTGATATTTGTATTTAAGTAAAAAATAAATTAAAATCAAGTATCTTTCTTGTCTCTTGGTTTTTGGAAGGGCAGTTGGGGGTAATTCCTTGGACTAGTGAATCTTGTAACAAAGAGTCGGCTACAGCCCCTAATACCTCAAATCCTCTTGATAGCACTTTCCTTACAAACACCATAGTGGGCAGTTGAGCAAATGACTTGACCAGAACTTCCAGTTCTGATTTTAGCTAGTATGGCTGCTCAGGGGCTTGTACATCTAAAAGATGGAATTTGGGTACAGGGGTGGGTGTTAAGACTTGGAGCAAGCTCTGAAGAGTTGATCTAAAGTTTTCATTTGAACATGCGTATAGAAGAACGAGCTCCTGGTGGTAGAATGGGGCAGCCCTACGTCCCTGTGTAAGCTATTACAGCAAGTAGCTTATGACCACCGAAAACGGCCAGGCTGGAATTCTCATCTTAACTCCAGCCTTGATTAAGAGAGAGCTGCCTGCAGCAAAGATCTAGAAATTAACACACTTCTGCTGCTGTAGGTCATGCAAATGGTGCCGGTGAGCCGCAAATGCTGAGACTTCAGCCACAGCTCAGAGGGGAAGGGATCAAGTCGAGCTCTGCTCATCTCTAGCAGCGACCAGGGCCTAGTGCTTCAGCAGTTTGTAACAAGCCAGTGTCTAAATCTACCTGCACTAGCTGGCCATGCACCATGTCCATGGGGACCGTGCTGCACACACTAAAAGTTTGCAGTGTGCTTTAATCTGTTCCTGTTTCAAAACAGGGTAGATCAAAGAGCAGTGGGAACTTTTAGTGCACGAGAGCAGCGTCCGCAGGGCCGCCTAATGTGGAGGAGATTTACCTAGACGGGAGGTGCTTCAAAAACCATTACTAAGCCGGAATCCCTTTGTGGATCTGAGCCTTGGCATCTGAAGGGCCTGGGCCCAGGAGTCTGGTGGAAGGAGGGGGCAAGGCTCCCCTCTTTCCCAGTCCGTGGAGACAGGGGCAGGGGATAGTAGATCTACATAGGAAGAGTCAAGAGAGGATTCAGGTGAGTCTAAAAGGAGGCTCCAAGCGCAGTCATGGAAAATGAGAGGAAGAACTCAGCTGGGCCATGCACCCTGGAGCTAGGGCTGTGAAACCCTGCACTTCACGAGACTGTAGAGTGGGAGGGCAGGTCTGGACCCCACACAGTCCTGAAGCTTAGGAGGATGGGGGCAAGTTTTAGCAAATGGCTGGGAATTAACGAGGACGGAGATCACTCACTCAGGCCCCATCTCTCTGCACAGAAACCGCACACTTCAATATAGCCCCGTCCACAAGAATTCTCTTACTTGCAATAAACCGATCATCTGAGTAGGAGCAAGCAGCGTACCCAATCCCCTTAGCACAGAAGGAGCAACGTCTGTACAGAAGGTAATAATTCTCTGCAGAAAGGAGAAGAATCAGGCTTTTGTCACAAAACAACCAATCGGATCTATAGGGCCTAGAAAAGTTGACCGACAAATGGAAACCAGTCTTAAGCGCAATGCACCTTGGAGATGTAAATAAGAGACTGTCATAACGTGATGGTCAATGTGAAGTTTGGGGGCAGATGAAGCTGCTGACATGCAAGAGCTGGTTCGGCTCTGTAGTTAACGTGCAGCCAACCGACCGTGTCAAACCATTTCTCCTGCTCCTCTGCCAGCCCTTACAGAGCAAACATGGCTTGCGTTCGCTTTCTGACAGCTGACCCTCTCCTTCAGAGACAAGGTGGGTGAGGTAATATCTTGTATCAGACCAACTTCTGTTAATGAAAGAGACCCACTTTTGAGCTACCTAGGGTGTGTCTTCGCTGCGGCTGGCACGTACCGACCGACTGGGGCTTGCAGGGCTCAGGCTGCAGGGCTGTTTCATTGCTGTATGGAGCTGGGGCTCGGCTGGGGACTCTCCCAGGTCCTGCAGGCCGAGCCCAGAGGCCTACACAGCAGTGAAGCAGCCCCCAGCTTGAGTCGGGTGAGCCAGGGCCGGCTGGCTACCTGCAGTCATGAAGAAAGCTATGTAGAAGAACAATCGCTGTCTGTTAGCAAAGAGCAGCTCTTCAAGCCCCTGCAAGCAGCCCTCTGTCCAGGGACCTGCTGGAGTGTGACAATCACTGGCGTTATGCACATTAGGTTGCTTGGGAAGCCGATCCAGGCAAGGCCACTTCTGTCCCTCACTCTCAGTGCCCCGAAGAGACCTCTGCCCCTGCTCTCAAAGCCTGCAGCACTGGGCCCTTGGCTGACAGGAGAAGAGGAGGTGACTGCTAGGAAGACCCCTGCTCGGCAGCTCATCTGGGGAAGAGCTCCTGTATAGGCACACCAAGGGGACAGACCCCAGGAGGGGCACTGTGGCTTGTGTAGAGAGAGCGGGTTGTGAAGTCCACGTCTCTATGCAGTTTTCCTTTGAAGAAGCTTGTATTTCCGGGTGGATGTGCCTGTTGCACTGCCCCTTTCCAGGAGAAAAAGACCCAGCTGAAATGCCTTCCTCCACCCATCTCTCCTTGCTGCCGGTTACTCCCCACTAAACCGGAGCGCTGCCTCCCAGCAGCCTCCCACTGATTTCACACCTTTGATTCTCAGGCATTTGCCAAGGTTTAGGGCCTCACATCAGTGATCTACACCCAGCAAACATCAAAACATCTAAGCACTTCGAAAAGAACCAGCAACAAAAAGCAACACTAATCCCCATCCAACAGCTCCTAGGCATGAGACTGTGACGTTTTTTTCCCCCCTCTCTTATTTTAGCTTCAGCAGAGTGAAGCCTCAGAAAATTAGATACAAACATTCCTCCGCAGAGAAATCTTTAATAAAAGACAAAAGAGTCATACAAGCTGAAGAGCCAGAGCATGCAGAGATGCTGCCAGGGCAAGAGCGACTCGCCCTATGCTCAGGGTGACTGATGAACTGCTGGAGAATACCGTAGACACAAAGGGGAAACGAGTGACTGGGTTAGGACCTAGAGGTTATAAGGGCAGCCAGGCCACACGGGTTCTAAATAGCAGCCCAGAGGGAGACGTTCGCTGATGTGACTGACAGGAACCGAATCCAGAGGCTGCAGACCCGACCGTGTGTGTGGGTGGGGACATCTTCACAGCCTGCATCCAGTTCTCAGGGTCTGCAGGGGAGATGGACGCAGCCCAAGAGGAAGGAGTAGGGAGAGGAAGGCTGAGGGCGTGGGAGAGGAGCCGTCTTCATCATTCCAGGCTTCTTCCTTCCTCTGAAAGAACAAGGCAGAGCCATGAATCACAGTGGTCCAGTGGCACCAGCAAGATCTGGCTGTCAGGGGTGTTAATGCGAGGCAGGTTTGTATCGAGAACCCTCCAGCATCCAGCCACTTATGCAGCACAACAGCATGTCCATCCATCCACAACCCCCCCCGGGCTGGCCCCACACAGCTGAGGCCCGATTCTCCCCTCACACTGGTGTAGCCCCCACTGATTTAGAAGGGCCAACTCTTGAGTTACACCTGTGTGAGTGAGAGGAGAATTGGGCCCTGGTCTCTGAGACACTCTGTCTCAGCCGTTTAATGACCCTCTCCCCCCCACACCTTCTGTGTGCGCCGTCCCTTCCGGGCTGACTAAACTTGCTGGGATGGTCCCTGTATTTGCTGTCAGAATATCAAGCTGTACTGCAGCCATGTTCATATACAAGGTCTTGGCATCTCGCGAGAAGAAACAGCAAAGAAAAGGCAGGGGGTTAGCAGCTTAAAGGGACCTAAGGAGTCATCAAGCTCATGAGACAGGCCAGCCAGAGACGGAGAAACATCCCTGCCCAGCCCCCTCACATGGGCAGTCTTGGAAATGACGAGCCAATGGGCGTCCTGGCAAAGTTTCCTTTTGCCCCGTCTCCTCAAATCATTGCACTGAGCAGTGCCCTTGGCCGGGGGGTTAGGGGGGCGGGGGAGGCTGTGAGTGGGATGTATTCCACAGCTGCAGGGCAGGGGCTGTTCACATGGCAACAGTTTCAGGGCTAATCCCGGGGTGAAGTGGCTGGCTATCACGCTAGTCACGATGGGACCTGTGCTGCTATGCACGAGACTTACGTGGCTGTCCCAGACTCTCACCCTCCCAGCCCCCTCCCCGCCCCGAGGACAGTCCTGGGCTCTGAGCACTGTGAAAACAAACCGAGCCAGACACCCCACTGGTGTAAATCCGCACAGCTCTACTGAAGCCCCCCAGCTGCGGCTATTTACGGCAGCTGAGTTTGCTGTCGAAGACGGCTAGGAAATAAATGGCCCATGTGAGAGAGCTTCCACTGACCTACAGGGCATAGGTGATGCGGAGGGGGGCATGCAGGGTCAAGTGGCCCCAGGTTTCTGCTCAGCCTGCGGGGCTGCAGAGGGAGAGGAGCCAGGCCCGGGCAGAGAGCGGAAGGGGCAGGATGGAGCTGCTTCTCCAGGCAGCTGAAGGTGGCTGCTCTGTGCAGCGTGTGGCTGCCTGCAAGAGCCCGGCTGGGGAGGCAGTGGCAGCATAACCCCCGCCCTGCCTGGCTGCCAGGGACAGGGGCTAAGCAAGCTGAATCCCACCCTCACCCCTCCCCCCCGGCACGTTTCCAGCTCACTTGGCCCCTGACTCCAGCAGCCGGGCTCAGGTGGGGAGCAGAAGGGTCGGGCACCCGCCACCTGCCCAGCCAGAGTCTTTCTTGGACAGCTGCTGCGCTGCACGGAGGCAACGACCTGGAGCGGCCACCCTCAGTTGGCGTGAAACGTGGCTACGGCCTGCTCCCCACCTGGGCCCGCTGCCAGGGACAGCAGCTGAGCGGTCCAGAAACATGCCGGCGGGAGGTGCAGCGGGAGTCCAGAACTCCCCTCCCCCCCAGAGGTAACGCTGGTGGGGTGGGGAGAGCACAGCAGTTCCCGGGTTGGCCGCAGGGCAGGGGGTTGCTGGGAAAGGCGCCGGGAACAGGTGCTGCAGCCTCTGCTCAGCCTGGGGTAGAAGCATTGCCCAGGTCCCCAGCTGACGTGTCCACGAGCTCTGGGGAGATGCTGGTGCTGTGAGTCTCCCTGCGTGGGGCTGGCCCCCAGCTGGGCCCAGAGGCACGTTCTCCCCCCTTCCTGTGGCCCTAGCCCCCCAGGAGCCAGTGGGATTGGCTGGCCTGGCCCGGCCCAGGGAGGTGGGGATGGGAGTTCCTCCCAGAGGCGACACCCAAGGCGGTCACTTGTTCCCCCTTTACATTGTTGCCCCTCCCCTCCCCATATCAGGAAGCATGAGTCATCTATGTTACAGGGCATTGTACAGAGCTACCTCAAGGCAGGAGAGCTCCGATTCAGATGGAGGTTCATGCCTATCCCCTTTCTGGGACACTGCCGGCCCTGCACTTCGCACAGCCCCTTCTCCAGGATCGCCATCAAAACACGCCTCTCAGTATTACTCCACGTACACTAAAGATGGGCCCCAAGTCAGAACGACCATCCCTTCTGCCCCGCCTTGAGAACAAGGGCCCAGCTCTCATTTGCACCAATTCTCCCACCTCATTATTGCAGGTGAATAGCACAAGTGCATGCTGCTAGTCACTGCAGGGAGTGGAGGCTTTGGGGGTGTTGAGCTGAACCCAAAGAAATTCATTCCATGGAGGACATTGTGAGCTGACCCCAGTGGTTTCTGGAGTCGGCTCAGGAACCGAAGCTCCACTGCAGCTTTAGAGGAATGAAACCCAAGTCCGCATTATCCCTGCAAAAGGACCAAGGGTCCAGACCAGAAACAAGCCCTGGCAGTTAGAGAAGCCCGTTTACCATAAAAATCTGGAACAGAATCTCTCCTGTTGCCTTCCTCACATGCTCCTCCACAATGGGAAAGGTCCAAACAAAATACTGCAACAAAACACTTCAAATAGGTGGAAGAGCGGTGTCTGGCTCCACTTAAAAGCAGCAGGCTCACCGTGCTTTTACTACAGAAAGGCTATTATTTCAACAAAGAGAGACTTAGGCACTCAACTGACAGAAAGTATTAACTCTTTCCTTCTCAATTGAAAAATATCTCTGGAGATTCCTGGAGTACTTTACTTGTAAGGACCCTTTTTAGTTCATACAGCCAAGGATTGTCAGTGGATTCACTGGGGAGGGAAGAGGGAAGAAGAAAGGATGTGAGAGAGTCTGAGGCCACGGTGATTGCAGTTTTCAGACTCAAATGCAAGATAAGCTTCTACTCCTGATTTATAATTGTATTAACAGAGAGAATCACTTGGCTGTAATGTGAAGAGGGGCTGCTACAGTTTGTGGGAACAGTGTTTAACTGAACAGGGGGGAGAGAGGGATCATCCGATGATGAGGGGGACCAATGGCTCCATCCTCCACTGGCAACAGTATGCTGCAGTCCCCACTGCCCAACCAGGGAGCTCCGAAAGCCTGGTGCCTTTCTGCCCCGTGCTCTCTGTCCAAACTGCAGAGTGCACCTAAGTGACACAATTGAGCCCACTGGAAATAGAGCTGAATGGAATGTGACTGTGATACATGTTATCAGAGTATATTCATTAGAATAGGAGTTCTTTTAAATGCGAAATAAAGAATTGTTAATATTGATTGGTAATTAACTGTTTATGTTATTATTTCAGATTTATAGAATATCGTATTCAAATAGATCTCCCCATATCTTTTAATGAAGGATGCCTCTCTATTTATCATTGCATTAAATGTGCTGTGACAAGATCTGCCATCAAGCAAATAGTAAAACAGTTAACAAAAAAAAAAAAAAAAAAAAAAAAAAAAAAGTGCTGCAGGCTACTGCTCCTGTGATTATAAAAATGAAAACAAAAAACTATTAAAAAAACCAACCCCCCCCCCACACACACACACGACCACCCAAATAAATAAAATACTAAAACCTAAGCAAGCGCAGGCACTAAAAAAAACTTTAAAAAACATCACTCCTAAATATAGAAATACATAATTTCCATAACTTACCACATTGCCTCAGATAAATTTTAATAATGATGCTTTATTCGTAAAAAAATGTCTCCCATTAAACACCTTCTTAAAACTTCCTGTAAATATA
Organism: Emydura macquarii macquarii; assembly: GCF_026122565.2. NCBI lineage: Eukaryota > Metazoa > Chordata > Testudines > Chelidae > Emydura > Emydura macquarii. Next base: position 79,636 of record NW_027132540.1, on the reverse strand, counting down.
GAAAAAGAAGCACAAAAAATACCCTTATAAAAATAGTTTTAAAATAATAAATCCTAACAAGCACATTGAAATACGTTTTCATTTAAAACGGCAAGCCCTAGGGGAACGCCCTAATGCTTACTTACAACATAAAAAAATCTTATGGCAAGCTATAAATCATAAAAAAAAATAAAAATAAAAACCTTATAAACACAAATTTTCCAACGCATTTCATAAAAAAACTACATCCGCAAATAAAAATTGCTTTAAATACTCTAAATTTAAGAGCTATAATGTATAAAACACTGTTACAAAAAGTTCAACAAGCTCATTTACTAGTAAGCCAAGCCTCCCTAATAAACACACAAAAAAGCTGCTACACAAACAAAACAAAACAAAACAAAAATAGCTTCTCAAATCACCTTTCAAAATCAAAAAAGGTAATTTAGGTCCTAAAAAAGTTAACAGAGGGCGCGGCCAAAAACAAGACCATAAAAATTCATTCCCCTGCACTAAATACTGTAAAATCAAGCTGTAATTAATAGCAAATCAAATAATCAACTAACTAACCTGATTTGTCAAAAAAACCCACAAAAACCTCATACTCCAAAAAAAGGTGTTAATAAAAATCAATAGCTGACCCCGCCTCCTAAAAAAAAAGCTCTCAAAGGCATAGGGGTAGGGCCGGACATCCGTAAATCCCCTGATTTATGAGGCACCTTTAACATCTAATAAATAAAAACAACCCACAATTTAAATAAATTTTAAACATGGGGTGTTCAAACAGCATATGCTTGTAAATACTAGTGCCACTATCTTATTAATTAATAACCGCTTAGTTCTTGCAACGGTCAAATTTTAAAAAATCACCAGCAAACGGTAGAGACTTCTTTAAAATTCTAGCATAAATATGCCCCTCTCTCATCCCTTTACTTACACCATTATAAAGAAAAACAATTTTTTTTAGTTTAGCACATGCTAAAAAAGCAGCTATTTTGGACATAAATATTATATGCTTAAAATGAAGGTTGTTGTTAATTTAACTAGTTAAATATTATAAATTAAAAATTCCTAAAATTGTTACAGCTGCACACAAAGTCACAGCTCTTAAAGCACCAAAGCCACGATCAATTACAGCAAAACAATATTCCCTAAATATTACTAACATAATACAAGCACACCCACAAGAATAAACCAAAAATAAATTAAATTGTGGCCAAGTAAACGCCTGTGTTCTTATTATAAAACCTAATCCACCACCGCAAAAACAATACAAATACCCAAAAAAGCTTAAAAAAAAAAAAAATTGTTACCCACAATTACTGCTTTCTTGCAGCAAATAATATTAATAAAAACTTATAGCATAAACAACTCCCCCATATAACCAGTCGGTAAAGCAAACAAAAAACCTAATGACTTACAGTAAATTACAAAGCTTTAAATACATATACATCTAAAACAGCCCTTGTAATAGCCAAATTACCAGAAAAAATGACTGCAATAAATATAAAAACTAAATAGTTTTCAATATTAAATATATCAAATGTATTCTTTGCTACTCTGCATCCTGACTGCTAATATACATTTACTTTTACCTACAAAAATCGTCAACTGACTTTCACACGTATTCCACAAAAGCTACACTGCTCCCTCATAATTTGCCATGCCCATGTTATTAAATTATAAAATAGGTGCACAGCACCAATAAATGTTTTCTCATTTAAACTGTAACCCAAAAAGCCCAGCTGCTTTTGCTCAATAAAATAATCTTCCTAATTAAGCAAGCAGGCTTCCAAATTAATTTTAAAAAAGCCCAGTTGTGTCAACAAAAGGTCCAATACCTATACCAATATTCAAACAAAATAAATTATTCCTAATCAACAAAAAATAAAATTTGTAAACTGCCAACACCCACTAATGTTTCTACATTACGTTTCTTCTCAATTCTTACAAAATGACTCCGCAACCATATAAAAAAAATTGCCTTAAAAGTACAGCCACTGTATCAACTACTAAAAAAAATACCCTAAAAATAACGCCTAAAACAAAATCAAACCCTATTAAAATTAAAACAAACAATAATCTCCACCCCGCACTAGCATACCCAAATAACACTAAACCATTTGTGTTGCAATTAACTCATTCCCCCCTAAAAATAAAAACTATTTAAAGCCAAAAAACCCCCAAAAAACTTCTAATCAAAAGCCAGTGGCATTTGTCTCTCACTGAAAAAAACCAAAAATCACCTTTACTCCTTATAAAAAAAATATTAACATTAATATAAGCCTTGTGGGCTAGCAATACCTTTCAAGTTCTGCCCGAATTATTTTGCAAACAACCCAGACTCCTTTTAAACACAGAATATCTAAAAAAAAAAAAAAAAGTAAAAAAATATATCCAACCTAAATTAACTAAATAAACCATAACTTTAATAAATAAAAATATAAAAATCCAACCACCTACAACTTTCAACCAAACCCCATATGCCCTAATAATTAAAAACCCTAAACATAATTGTCCATTCCCTCTAATAAAACCGACCCTTCCTAACACAAAACCAATGCAATTTACAAACAAAACAATTTATAAAATACCACAATACAATTCCTTTATTATACCATCTAATTTTACAAACCACTAAAAAGCAACAAATATAAAAATTAAATATATATAATAAATAATTAATACTAATTAAAATCTATAAATCCCACTTTTGTTTTATGTTTTATTTAGAAATAAATATCACATAAATCCACAACACAAAACCACAAAATCAAAATATACAATATAAAAATTATATAATTTTATTCTTATTTTTCTATATATATTTGCTATACCAGATTAATATAAACAAAAAATGCAATCTCAAACAAATATTATAAAATAATACCCCTGCCCACTACCGTGTAGCTAAAACAACCTTTAAAACTTAAAATAATAACTTTTTGTAATTTTAAGAGACAACTCACAATTAATATCACCAAAATAAATACCCCCCGCCAAAAAAACTAGCCTAAATAATTTTGTTTATTTATACAAAGTAAATTAAACCAACCCCCCCAAATACACTATTATAATATCAAAATCAGTCTAAAATAATTTACAACAAAACCAATTTTAACTATTACTACATAAAAATATTTTGTCTAATAAAAGAAAAACACCTATTACTGAACTAAAAATATACTATCCACAATACATTTTAATAAATCCCTCTGCAAATATAATATACGTAAACACCTATCTAAATATAATTATACTTTGTACTCCCAAGCCAAGAAAATACAATATTAAAAACTTTTTGCCTCGCGCTTGCTCCACCCCCCTCGCATCCCACTGCTGAGCACGAGGCGCCACGGAGCACATGCCTGCGTTCGCACCTTTCCCGCGCACACCCGGATCTCCACTCCCAGCACAGCAGCGGCAGCTCTGCAACACACCGCACAAGAAGCGGGAGACCTGGCTGCTGCCGCCACCGCGGTGCAAGGCCCGCCACAGGGAACAGCAATAGACGAGCTCCTGGAGCATCATCAGGTGCAGGAATTGCAGCCCCTCTGCAGTGCTGGGAAGTTTTTCTGCCTTCCCCCGCTACGATGGCTTTGCATCTCCCCTGCCCCGCCGCTTTCCCACCCAGTGTGTGTGCGTGTACGCGCTGCATTTGCAAATGGAACCTGCACACACAGACCCACCTCCCTCCCCAAGGAGCGCCCTTTGTGGGGGAGCCCCTCCCGGAATTGCACCGTTGTCCCCGTAGTCTTTGCCCGGCACATCAGTGGCTAGGGAGAGAAAAAACGTTTGGTTTTCAAACGCACAGGGGTTGTGTTGTTCTGTGTGTGTGTGGGGCGGGGGTGGAGTGATTTCCTCCTCTCTGCCTAGCTCTCACCCTGTTTCTGTTTCCAGTCTGTGTTGAGTGGAAGGGGGGAGAACTTTGCACTTTTGGGGGAGCGGGGAAGACCAGGGGATTTTTGTGCCTCATTCGCACACCCCGAGGAATGCCGCCTGGTGTCCGAGGAGCGTCGCCGGTCTCGCTGTGCGGGTCCCTGCTCTACTTTGCCGCTCGGTGTGTGTGGGCAGCACACGCAGAAGGCGGGTCTGCGGCAAGCTCCGGGCGGGGCGGGGCGGGGGCTCGACAGGGATGATTCGGGGTTTGCTGCTGCTCGTGTCCAGCCTGCCATTCTATTCGCTCCTCTGACCAGGCTGTGCCCTGAGCTCAGGCTGCTCCTTTCTCTCGCCTCCCTTGGAGGGCGATGCCGCTCTCCCGTCTGTCCCTGGGCCGGGGTGGAGACGCTTTCCCATTTCCAGCCATTGCTGCTTCCCCCGCAACTGTGAATTTCTTAAAGCCACCTCAGATTCTCCCCTCCTCCTGATACTCCGATTTCAAGCACACAAGTGTGTAAACGTGTAAAGGCGCAGGAGCACTTGTGTGCAGGGGAACACGGTGACTTGAATCATCCACTTTTAAGAAGGGAAGGAATGCTGTACATAAGCAGGTTGCATTGTGTGTGTATGTGTGTGTGTGTGTGTGTGTTTTGCAAAGCGTGGGATACACTGTGGTAAAAGGGTTTTGTGTTCACACACAAACATCACAGATAGATGCAGTGTGTAGCGGGGGGTGGGGGGGGCGGATTGGAAGGATTGGCCATTTAAAACTGAAGTGATCTGTAAACCAGATTCTGTATTCTACCTAGAGCTGAGGCTCTGCGCTTGCTACGTTAACACAGCATGGATTGTTCCCTTCTCTGTGTGTGTTTACACTCCGCCTTGTGGAAAAGGCGGATCCTTGTGTGCGCGCGCTCTGCAAAGGGTTACGTTTCCAGTGCACGAAAAGTCTGGTCTGGATTCTTGCTGCTGCTTCTCTTTCCGGGATCGCACTGGTCTCTCTTCGAGTGATTGCTCATATCCATTCCAATATAGGTGTGTGTGCGTCCCGTGCACAGATTTCCCGGAACATTTTTCCCTTAGCAAGCCCCATAGGGTCGGCTCAGGCACCTCCTGGAGTGCCATGCTCATGCCATGGTATATAGGGCACCGCCGACCCTGCGGGCTTTCAGTTCCTTCTTTCCGCCTGTGACGGTTACTGGAAAGTCTGCCTCTTGCATATCGCAAGTAGCCTCCCTTAGCAATTCTAGTGCGTTTCATTGTTGAGTTAATAGTTGTTGATAGTTAGTGATAGTAGAGAAGTTAATAAGTTAGATAGTGCCCTTAGAGGCTACAGTTGAGCCATGCCTGGCTCCACTGGATTTAAAGCCTGCACCCCATGTGTAAAAGCTTTTCCTGTGAGTGACCCTCACGATCGCTGCCTCCGATGCCTCGGGGAGCAGCATAGAAAAGAAAAATGCCTTATTTTTAAGCCCTTCAAGACCCGTATCCAGAAGGAGAGAGACGCCCGGCTGAAGGCAATCCTGATGGAGTCCACACTCCGCCCGGACTCCGAGACATCGTGTTCTCCAGTGGCACTGAGTGTCTCCTCGGTGTGGAGCGCTCCATTGGCACCGGTACCGAAGCCTTCGGCACAGAAAAAGAAGAAGCAACCCGAGGCCGCCCACATGGACTCCCCCCTGCGACCGGTACAGCAGGGGGTGACTCAGGAGATGCCCCAGCCACGTGCCGTGGAGAGTACTCCGGCACCGGAATCTCCTCGCAGGAAGCCTCCCCTGACTCCTGGGGGTGGGGGAGTGCCCATGCAAGGGCCATCGATGCCAGAGGCATTCGCAGAGGAACACGCCCTCTTGGGCGCGCCCACGCCTCCATCCCCCCCCTTGGCCGAGGGTTCCGGGACCAGCGTCTCGGGGTAAACCCGCGCTGGGTGGCCCTGGTGGGTGGAGGAGACAGGAGTCGAGGTCTCCCCCCAGACGGTCAAGGAGGGTCAAGAGTGCGGGCTCCCCTCCTAGCTCCGACTCAGAGTCGTTGAGCTCCTCGACACCGTGGCACCGGGGGCGGTCGAGAGGTACACACGCAAGACGATGCCGCTCCAGTTCCACCTGGCGCAGGGGCTGCAGCTCCGGCTCTCGTACCCCGGTATAGAACCCTGCTCGGCACCGATCCCTGACCCTGGTGTGCAGCCCGGTGCGGCAGTACAGGCGGCACCGGTCAAGATCCCCGGCATACAGCCCGCCGCGGGTGACGGTGCCCATCAGTGCAACGCATCGTCCGGCACCGACCATCTCGGCACCGACCATCTCGGCACTGCCTGCTTCGGCACTGTCTGTTCCAGCACAAACTGCCTTGGTACCTACTGCCTCGGTGCCACCTGTTCCGATGCAGCCCACCTCAGCACCGACTGCTCCGGCACCGACAGCCTCAGCACCAACTGCCATGGCATCGACAGCCTCGGCACCAACAGCTCTGGCACCGAGCGCCTCGGTACCACGGAATCGATCAAGTTCGGGGTCGGCACCGCAGCGACATAGGCAACACTGCTCCCAGTCCTGAGGTGGGAAATGTCGCCATAAGACGTCGAGGCAGAGAAGGCGATCTACATACAGCTCCTCCAGCAGCTCGTCCCCCGTCAGCACCGTAGACGTCGACACCGTCGGCCATCCTCGTCATCGTCATCTCGGGGCCATTCACCTCCCAGGAGCTGCAAGTATTTATCAAGCCGCTCTGGGTCCCACGGGCGCCATCCAGACATGACCCAGCAGGCACCGATGCCGGCAATGGCGTGGCCCCAAGGCCCCTGGCAGTGGCCATACTGGGGGCTGTGGGGTACCCAGATGGTCCAAGGGACCACGTCTGTCCACTCCTCGGTGGCCCAGTCAGCGTCCCCACCTCCGAATCACCCAGACCAGGGCCACCCCTCGGATGAGGGTTCAGACCCCGAGGAAGGTCCCTCCACGCGGCCGCTTCCGCAGTCCTCCTCCTCGTCCCAGATGAGGCAGCTGCCAGGAACCATAAGGCCCCCCTCTTTGATTTCCGGGCCTACCAAGACTTGCTGAAGAGGGTGGTGGGCAACCTCAACCTTGAACTTAAGGAGATGTCAGAGGAGGAGGACCCCCTCTTTGGGGTATCTGGGTCAGCAGGGCCGTCATGAGTCGCCCTGCCAGTGCACAAGAGGGTAATGAAAATAGCCAAGGCCCTCTGGCAAACCCTGTCCTCAGTGGCCCCTACCTCCAAGGGCGCCGAATAAAAATACTATGTCCCTAAGGAGGGATTTTATTTTCTATACACCCACCCTGCCCCAGGGACACTGGTAGTGGATGCCGCTAACCAGTGGGACTGCCAGGGCGGCCAGGGCAACACCCCAAAGGACAAGGATAGTAAAAAACTAGACCTGTTTGGCCGCAAGGTCTATTCTAATGTGGCCCTGAAGCTGAGGGTCACTAATCACTCAGCGCTCCTCGGGAGGTATAATCTCAATCTGTGGTCCTCGCTGCAGAGGTTTCAGTCGATATTGCCCCCTGACCAGGCCGCAGACTTTGCCACTGTGACCCAGGAAGGCGCAGCAGTGGCAAATGCGGCATTGCAGTCTGCCAGTGACACGGTGGATACCGCTAGCAGGGCGATGGCTTCGGCCATCATCATGCGCCACTGCTCCTGGCTTCAAGCTTCAGGATTGTCCCATGAGGTCCAGCAAGCCATCCAAGACCTCCCATTTGTTGGCGCTGGCCTCTTCTCTGAGAGAACCAATGAGAAGCTTCATGCCCTGAAGGACTTGCGAGCCACTCTAAAGTCCCTAGGGCTCTACACAACGCAGGCCTTGAGGCACCAGTCTCGGCCTCAGGCCCAGAGGCTGCCGCAGCCTCCACCCAGGCTGCCCCCCAGACCCGCTCAGCCCAGGAGGGGTCGGGACTAATACCGGGCGCCCAACCGCCGCGACTGCCCAGGGCCCTCGGTGGGGCCCCAGCAAGGCCCAAGCAAGGGCAATGCTGGCAATAAAAGGTTTTGATGGTGCGCACGAGGGTGGCACTCCTCCTTTCCCCCTGGATCTCTCCGGGCCCTTTGCCCACAGGCTCCGACCATACTATGCCGAGTCGGAAACCATCACCATGGACCAATGGGTCCTCGGCGTAGTCCTCAGGGGCTATGCCCTTCAGCTTACGGCCTTCTCCCTGGACTCTCCCCCTACCCAGTCCCTCTTCAGGGACCCCTCTCATGAGCAACTCCTCATACAGGAGGTCAACTCCCTCCTCCTGCTCGGTGCGGTGGAAGAGGTTCCTCCACAGGAAAGGGGGAGGGGATTTTACTCATGGTACTTCCTTATCCCCAAGGCTAAGGGGGACCTGAGGCCGATATTAGACTTCCGCAGTCTGAACAGGTTCATCAGACGCATCAGGTTCTACATGGTTTCCCTAGCCTCCGTCATTTCTGCTCTAGATCCAGGGGACTGGTAAGCTGCCCTCGACCTCAAAGATGCGTATTTTCATATTACTATACTCCCCGGTCACAGAAGGTTTGTGGTAGCTGGCTGCCACTACCAGTTCTCAGCCCTGCCCTTTGGCCTTTCATCCGCCCCCAGGGTCTTTACAAAATGCATGGCGGTGGTAGCAGCCCACCTGCGCCGCAGAGGGGTCCAGATATTCCCATACCTGGACGACTGGCTGATCCGAGGCAGGTCCAGGACCCATGTGAGGAACAGCCTGGCACTCACCTGCACCACATGCACCAGACTGGGGCTGCTCATCAATGAGCAGAAGTCCACACTCACCCTGGTGCAGCGCATAGAGTTCATCGGGGCCACCCTGGATGCCACCCAGGCCAGAGCCTTCCTCCCACAGCCTCGCTTCGAGGCCATGGCCACCATAATTGCTGATCTACACAGGTCCCCCACGACAACAGTCAGGCACTGCCTTCAGCTGTTGGGACATATGGCAACATGTATGTATGTGGTGAGGCTGGCTCGCCTCAAACTCAGGTGTCTCCAAGGGTGATTGGCCTCGGTGTACGTGCCAGCCAGACATTCGTTGAGCAGGGTGGTCACTGTTCCCACCCAGGCACTGTCCTCCCTGGATTGGTGGAGGAAGCCGGGGGAGGTTCTGAGGGGTGTCCCCTTCAGAGACTTACTCCTTCAGGATGCCTCAGATGTGGGATGGGGGGCCCACATCAGCAGCGACCTGAGCACCCAGGGGCTCTGGTCGCCAGATGAGAGGGCTCTTCACATCAATGTCTGGGAGCTCAGGGCAGTCTGCTTGGCCTGCAGAGTCTTCCTCAGGTTCCTGAGGGACAGAGTGGGTCAGGTCCTCATGGACAACACGGCGGCCATGTTCTATATGAACAGGCAGGGGGGAACGCGCTCCTCAGCTCTTTGCCAGGAGGCTACTCGACTTTGGGACTTGTGGTGAGGCACGACTTCCACATATCTGCCTCTCACCTCCCGGGGGTCAGGAACGATGAGGTGGATCACCTCAGCAGGTCGTTCTTACCCCTCCACGACTGGTCACTGCACCCGGAGGTGGTGACTTCCATTTTCTACAAGTGGGGTGTTCCCCAACTGGACTTGTTCGCGTCGTCCTGGAATAGGAAGTGACTGAGGTTCTGCTTGGACCGAGGTCACGAGCCGGGCTCCCTCTCCGGCGCTTTCCTTCTAGACTGGACGGGGACTCTCATGTACACATTTCCCCCATCCCTCTCCTGCCCAAAGTCCTCTTGAAAATCAAGAGGGACAGAGCGGACATCGTACTGATTGCACCAGCTTGGCCGCAGCAGCACTGGTACAGCATGCTGCTCGACCTGTCCATCGCCATGCCGCTCCCGCTCCCGAGGTGCTACGATCTGCTCTCCCAGGACCAGGGTCGCCTGCTGCACCCGGACCTGGACTCCCTCCCCTGATGGCATGGAGACTCTGTGGCTGACAGAGGGAGAGAGAGCCTGCTCTGTATAAGTCCAAAGGGTTCTGCTGGGCAGCAGAAAGCCTTCCACTCAGGTGGTGTACCGGGCCAAGTGGAAGCGTTTTACCTGTTGTGCGGAGTCCCAGGGTATCCAACCGAGCTGTTCGCCCATACAGGCAATTTTGGAGTATCTCCTCCATCTAAAGCTCCAGGGTCTAGCACTGGCCTCCCTGAGGGTACACCTGGCAGCCATCTTGGCCTTCCACCAGTCAATGGAAGGGTGGTCGCTATTCTCCCACCCCATGTCATTTAGGTTCCTTAAGGGGGTGGAGAGGCTATACCTGCAGGTTCACGACCCGGTGCCTCCCTGGGATTTGAACCTCGTCCTCTCCATGTTAACAGGACCCCCCTTCGAGCCCATGGTTACATGCCCGCTGCTAGTCCTCTCTTGAAAGGTAGCCTTCCTGGTGGCCATTACATCGGCTAGGAGGGTCTCTGAGATAAGAGCCTTGACGTTGGAGTCCCCCTACACGGTCTTTTATAAAGATAAGGTCCGACTGAGACCCCACCCGGCCTTCTTGCCTAAGGTGGTGTCTCAGTTTCACTATAACCAGGATATCTTCCTCCCCGTGTTTTTTCCTAAACCACACGGTTCGGAGGAGGAGCGGAGATGGCACTTGCTGGATGTCAGATGAGCCTTGGCCTTCTACATCGAGTGGACCAGGCCGTTCCAGAAGTCATCGCAGCTGTTCATGGGAGTGGCGGACTGGATGAAAGGCTCACCTCTCTCCACCCATCGCATCTCCACCTGGATCACCGCCTGCATCAGGACCTGCTACGAGCAGGCAAAGGTGCCTCTTCCAGGAGCTGTGACAGCGCACTCAACTAGAGTCCAGGCCTCATCCGCGGCCTTCCTGGAGCGAGTGCCCCTGTAGGACATCTGCAGAGCAGCGACCTGGTCGTCGGTCTACACCTTCACGTCCCACTACGCCATCGTGCAGCAGGCGAGAGAGGACGCAGGCTTCGACAGGGCCATGCTGATGAGAGCAGCTTGCCGGTAACTCCTACCCACCTCCAAGGTATGGCTATTTAATCACCTATATTGGAATGGATATGAGCAATCACTCCAAGAGAGAAAACAGCGTTACTTACCAGTAACTGTTGTTCTTTGATATGTGTTGCTCATATCCATTCCAAACCCACCCTCCGTCCCCGCTGTCAGAGTTGGCAGAAAGAAGAGACTGAGGGCCCGCAGGGTCGGCGGTACCCTATATACTGCGGCATGAGCACGACACTCCAGGGGGCACCTGAGCTGACCCTACGGGGCTTGCTAAGGGAAAAAAGTTCCAGGAATCTGTGCACGGGGCGCGCACACACCTATATTGGAATGAATATGAGCAACACATCTTGAAGAACAACAGTTACTGGTAAGTAACCCTGTTTCTGTCTGTGTTGTTCGATAGTTGCAAAATCCCCAATTTCAAACCCAGGATGATGATGAGATCGTTCCCGGCCCCCTTTGGCTGTAGGGCAAAATAGAAGCGGTGGAAGCTGAAATGGATTAGATTGCAATTAGCAACATAGGAATCAGGTGCTGCTGATCCGTTTTCTTTTCTTTGGTTGTCTAGATTGGATGGCTGGCTCCCTAACTTTACCTTTAACCTTCCCTTCAGTTTTTGACAATGGGCGGTGGGGAGACTTGAGGGTGTCGTTAAATGGGCCTTTTTAGTTCAACCGTTTTAACATTGTGCTCGGTCTCCCTCTGTTCGCCTTGCAGTGTTTCTGCAGACAGAAGGTTTCCTTCCTGCTAGATCCATTCCTACTAGCTGAATGGTTTAACTTTTCTTTTAAACATCTCTAACCCACTGATCAACAGAACCAGCTGTTGTTTTGGAAAAGCTGTGAGGAGGAGAGAATGCATTTCATCCATTCCACTGTGAGGAAATTCCTGAGACTTAAAAAACCAAAAACATACCTACAAACGATTAAATAGTAGTTTTAGATTGGAAAATAACTTATTTGGATGGACCAGCAATTAAACCAGTTGTAGAAATGTTTTGGACAAGGATAGGGGAGATGGAATCTGTCAGGCATGTTAAGTAATATTGTATTTTGTTAGACAGTGAATGCCAATTAAGTCTTTAAAAGTCAGGGCACAGCTTTGCCTTTAACATTGTCAATCCTGGGCCAGCAAGGGTTGGGGGAGTTTTCTTTCTTGGATAAGTTGACCCTTTTAGCTAGAACTGCTTTTGAGAGAGGCGATTGATCCTTAGGATTGAAAACAAAACAGTCAGTGCTTGCTTTTTTTCCTGTGAGATGGTGTGGTGGCTAGAAGAATCAAGGTAAAACATGATTAATGATGGGGGTACAAAATTAAACTTTTATTCTATCAGTTTAAGAAAAAAACACTGGACCTGTGTTCTTAAATCATTTCTGTTACCAAGTCCAGAACATTTTCAAATAAAAGTGGCTGAGAGGAGAAACATTCTCTGCATGCAGGCAGTAGCAACACATTCGATTTTAGTTTTCCCTCCTTTGAAATGATTGTATGGGCCATCTAGCTAAAATGATTCAGTTAACACCTTGCATGAAATATTTTATTCTGAGGAAGATCCAGGCATTTCAGTATGACAAAACACGCTGAGATGTTTGTCTTAGTTGAATATTGCCTCTAATTTTGTTGGCTTTGTAGTTTGCAGTTTTATAGCCTTTGTTTTCACCCATTATTACTGAAAGAAGTTTGATGTTAGGGAAAAAATGACCCCCAGACAGATGGTTTGCATCACTTCATATTCTTTCCTCTACTCACAATAGTGGAAGGAAGGTTAATCTTATTTTTATTTTTTTTATATATATAACGTCAGAGCTAAAAGGCACTTCTATTTCTGGTCAAACAAGCAAGGCATTCCTAAATCGGAATACACAGGAGTTACAACAGGAAGAAAACTAATTAATTAAATCAGTAAGAGATGAGATTTAATGACAAAAAAAAATCTTTAAAATGCAAGTACTTTAAAAGGAAAAGTTCTGATCATCAACACACAGGGAAAAGATATTCACAGTATAGCAGTGTTTTGTCAGAAGAGCGAAGAAATCCATTACTGAGAGAAACTTTGTGCGTGGGTGTAGTAGCTTTTGTAGTATGTAAGATGGCCAGGTTTTGGGGGAGACCCTTCAAACCTTGAGGCAGGTTTAAGATGCACCCTAATGCATCTTAGAATGTCCTTGTTTTTCTGTGTAAGATCACCAATATTGAGCATATTGAAATTTGTCTGTAGTTTCTTTACATTTAGGGTTTTAATGGAGGAAAAAAGCTGAAAGGGATGCCTTAAAAATTAGACACCCAAAATAAAAATACCATTAGTATGATACCTGGTGTAATGCTGCTTTGGACCCATAACTATGTAAATGAATCTGTTTATCTTGGCTTTGAGCATTATTCCATACATACAGCCCACATTTTACGTTTCAAATGTTTATTAACAATAGTGCATGCTGGCATCTTTGGATTCATATTTCAGGATGCATAGTAAAAATCCTGATGAATGTACTCACTGTACATGTGTAGCATGAACATTAATGTCTCCTAATACGCTTTGTGATAAGAATATGTGATTAGTTTGTGAGTTACATAATTCTTTTGGGCAGTTTAGGTACTGACTATGAAATGTTTCAGTGTTCAAGGAATTAATGTTAATCCGGTGCACTGGAAATAAGAGAGAAGGAATATTTTACAGGTTATCAACAGATGATTATGATTAGCGTCCATAGGAAGAAAGAGTGAGCTAATCTATGCTAACACAAACAAAAAGTGTAAAGTCACATGTTACGTCATTTTAGTATCAGAATCAGGACAAAGGGTTGTCTGAATCATTAGCTTAGGGTTAGGAAATGGTGATGATGCTGTTACTATGAAGCAGAACGCGTTAAAATGTGAACATAGGAACTGTTATGGAATGAGGATGCGTAGTTGCTGGTTTAATTGTAGAACCAGTATTTCAGGGGAGAAAAATGTTTTTCTTCCTGTAAAGTAAAGGGAATCCAACTAAAGAGTTGGACTAAATAATTAATGAAAAAAATTGTGTTAGTAGAAGTGGAGGAGGGAAAAAGGCTGAAAAGAGTGAAGAATAAAATCAACTGGTTTTATCTTCAGTGGAAGAGAAAAAAATGAGTTCTTTGCTGTTAATAGAATAGTATGGATTCTATAAACAACCAAGTGAAAGTCTGACATATTTCTAGTAACATTCAATCTTCATTGTTAAAACTAAAGTCAGAATGACTCTAAAATGCGAGTCTGATCATTTGTTTCTACCTTTCATTTTCTGTACACTAGATTTGGTTCTTTAAAGCATATAGGTTTAAAGTTTCCACATGAAGAAAAACCTGCTGTTTTTTACATCTCTTTACACTGTTAAATAGTGAGTTTAAATCAATGTACTTTACTTAGGGTGGAGTTAAATTATTTCAAATGTTTTTTGGCTTTACTAAATTTTCATTTAAGAACGTAGTCATTTCTCTTCTGCTTAATAAAACGTCTCTTCAGTATGCATCATTTTGATTTGATTAAAATACTGTACCATGTTTTTAGGGATATATCTTAATGGACTGAAATTGTAATTGTGCTTTTAAAACTACAGTAGCGTTGATTAGGAACTTTTTAAAATCAGTTTTTCATGCTTCTGCAGTGGATTCCAAATTTACTGTGGCCATTGAAAGTTTTCATTTGGTGAGTTGAGAGAAGATGGTTGATGGATTAAAATGTTCAATGATATTGCAGAGAGTTTATATAATTTTGTGAACAGAAACTTCATAGTAATAAACATCCCTGCTGCTCTTAAAGTTTAGGAGGTACAAATACTGTGTAAAAACGAACTGTTCTTTACACTCTTTGATCACTTCATGATCTTTCAAGGAAAGCAACTTTCTTTTAACGGTTTAGATAGTCATGTATGAAGCAGGGCTGTTTGCAAGCTAAATTGAGTAATATTATTTAAAGCAATACAAAATATTCCCCCCAAAATCTGTTGTGAATTTACTAAGCAAAAAATAGAAAATAGTTTGCACATATTCTCTGTACCCTGTCACAAAATGTTGAATTTCATCAATAAGGTGTTAAAGACATTAAAGGCTTATTTATCTCTTCCTCTCTTGTAATATTAAGATGTCACCTAAACTGAGGAAACACTGCAAACCTTTGAAACCATCCCTTAAACTTTGGTGTCTGACCTTAATAAATAATCTCCTCTTTTAATTTTAGTATAGATCCTCTGTATTTGGAAACACTTCAGTCTTACCTAATAGCAGCTGGCTTAATGCAAACTTCAGCTGTGGCAAATGCAATTAGGTGTAAAAAAACCTGCTGACTGTATGTTCCTAAATTTAAAAAAGGAACTGAGCTGGATTGTAGAACATTGTATATAAAATGTTTTGAGTGATGGTTTAGTTGTTTGCAAGCATGTGTGATATCAGTTTATTGCAGGTCTTTCTAACAAAGACTGGAATTTTTCTATGGTTTCTTAGATGATGATAGACTTTCTGCTATATTTCCAGAGTCAAAAAACACTTGGAATTCAATGATTATTTTGAAAGGTAGAAGTGTTTTTGCTGTTTTCATGTGTTTGACATTTATAATTTTCCTAACACCGTAAGTTGTGTAGACAGGCTTTCTTTGTTAGTTGGATTGGTTTTTATGAACTCCGAAAACCATTTTAAAAAAGGGAATATCCAAAACCTTTTTATTGCACAAAAGCAGAAATCAACAATTCATAGGAAGGCACATTTGTGGTTTTTAGCCAACTTGCTTTGATACTGTTTTCTTAGCCAAGGTGCAGCATGTGCTATCTGAGTTCAAGATCAGAACAGATTTCATAGTACTGTATAATTTGTGTATCCAAAACTGTCTGGGACAGACTTTGAAGACAGTCAGATGAATAATAATATAGATGTATAATATTAATGAATGTTCTATGTGCTCTGTAAATGGGCTAGAACTGTACCAACTCCTCAAAAGTCATAAAAAGGTTAAAAAGTTGTTCAAGACAGGGCTGCTATATTTTTTTAAAGGTGTTTGAAAGGTGAGTTTGATAACACTTTAATTTATTAGGAGGCTAAATCTCTTACCAAAACTTGGCGCTGGTTGAGTGTTTTTTTAAATTTTGCTCAAATAGTACTTTTCAGGTGGTTTAATTAACCTTCACAAATACTAAATCAAAGCGATTCCTTCTAGATCTTCTGTTCGTTAAATCACTGATTGGTTTCTTAAGCATCAAGGTACAAGCAACTTCTAGAGTATAAATACAAGACTACATAAAATATGTTAGTCATCTAAAAGCAAAAATTGACTTAAAATATGGATGATATGTATTTTATAGGGATGTTTACAAAAGGAAACATGCCGGTTTGCTTTGGCATAACTGTTAAGAAGTCCTGATGTTAAAGCCTGGATATTCATCTAATCTAAATAGTCACTGTTTTTGATTTTTCAAAAAGATCAAACTCTCCTATTAACAAATTGTGCCTTTGTTGTTTGGCTCAGACATTAGGTACATCAGTATGCATCATTGTCTCTGTGACTTTCAGGCTAGTTTTGTTGATGACTTCCAGTCTTTCAGCATGTTTAATATCTATGAATTTTTCACGCATCCACTCAGCAAGCCCCTTACTCCTAATTGATGCAGTATGATCATACTTGAACAGGAATGCAGGGATAAATAAGCCTTGAAAGTGCTGCAAGAATACTCCCTTGTAGGAACATGGTATAATTTTACTACACATTTTTATATAACTTATTCCTCTAATTAGGGGAATGAACTGGTTAATATGTTTCTTTGATGACAAGTTTGTGTTTTAAGTACCACATCTACAGACACTGTTTTGTTCAGACTTCTTTGAATAAAGGTGCATGTCTTACACAAAAGAGGGAGAAGCTTCTTTCCATTGGGAATTAACGTAAGCTGTTACTATGTTTCTGTACTGTAACAGTAGATGAAATAAGTACTACTTAAGATGTTTAATTTTTTTGCTACTGAAGAGTTAATGTTGGTGGTAATGGTTTAGTTTCTAAAGACCCTTGTTTTTGCATGAGTTCATCTCCCACAAGATGCCAGCAAAGAGAATATTTTTTATTGAAATAGCACTGTGACCGGTCAGGGAGAGTGTTATCTGCAAACCTGTTGTTGGTGCCATTACTTGCTATAAAGATAACTCTGTTTACTTAGAAGTGGGAACATCAGCTCAGATCAGAGTCCCCTCTCTTAGCAGTTATTTTTTAAAAATTCTTAGGATGCTGTACTATTTTTATTTTGGAAGGAGGAAAATGGGTGTGTGTTAAAACATGGGAACATATAGATCACATAAGGGTCTTCTAATTTTGGAGATAAACTTGTGTGACTGTGCTGTTGGGTTTTTTCTTTAATTCGTGGTGCGCTGACTTTCCTTATTTTCTCCAACCACACCTTCCATTATTTGAATAATGTAGTTATTCAGTGGAAGTTTGTGTAACTTGTGATCTTTTCATGATGAAGCAAATACTCCAGTGTTTTCAGAAACAAGGGAAGGATTTCTGAAGCTCAGGTTGCTGGAAGTTTTCATAGCATGATCTGAAAGAGTCCAAGTATTCCTTTGTCCCTTGATAGCTAAACTTTATCAGAGCACAATCTGTTTGAATCAGATGTACTGTACCTGCTGTTACATTTATAAGCTGGGTTTATACAAATTACTTTTTAAATTATTCATGATACTGTATTACAAATATATCTAACAGTTTTAAAAGAAATGGCTTTATGGTAAGAGAGAACATCCATAAATTAGAGCAAAGATAATGCATTTTTCTAAGTATTGTTTTAGTTTCAGATGCTGTTGTAACACACCAGATATAAGTGGTGAGTATGAAAGTCTGAATTAGTCGAGAGTACAAAGTAAGTTTTCATTGTTATTGTTGTACTCGGTGTGTTGGTAGATGCTGTCACCGGTATTTATCAGTGTAGGCTGCGTGCGTGTGTCCCTGTGTAGATGCTGTCCCAGCTCTGGCCAGGGAACTGAGACGGCTCTCACGATCGAATGAGTCGACACGACCACAGATTAGCTGAGTAACGAAGGCGCCCAAGCGAGGTTTATTGCGTGCGGCACAATGAGAAATGACTTACAGAGTATCTCTGGGTCAGTTTCATATTGGCGGCGTTACAATGGTCTCGGCCCAACGGCGGGACTTTCCGTTATCCCCTAGACCGGACACCGGTATTCCCTCTGACACCCTCTTTTATACACTGTTACATACACTTTCGGTCTGCCCCCTTTCACGTAGGTAGTTGCCACCCTCCCGACGTAGTCTAATACCACCTTTTTCCGTTGATTGGCTGATTTGGGCACCGCCACTCCATGTATCATTTCTACCCATCAAAGTGTCATTTCAGAGAGTTAGTATCTTGGTACCTCTTATACCTACTACATATTTTAATAATATTTTGGCAGTCTTACAACCTTGCAGAATCAGCACTTTCCTATACCAGTCTCAGTTAACTTGAGTGACCCCTTATACTTCTGTTCACTCAGCTTTTTCCATTTAGGCCTTAGCCTGTTTTACAGGCCTTAAGCTCTCACTTCTTACTACAGTTATATTCAACATTTGTTCTATTTTGACACTTTCCTTGTGAAGGGCAAACTGCACAAAGTGTTAGACGGGGTAATGGGCTCAGGCTCAACCCATGATTAAAATTAGTCATACACAAACCATATTGGAAAAATGTTAATTAAGCGTGTGTGTGCGTTGTTCTGTGTTGTGATAAGGTATTGTGGAGGTAACTTCATAGTACCTTAATGGGGTGTGTGTTTGTGTGTGTCTGTTGTGAATTTGTGGTGGTGTTTTTTGTGATAAAATCATCTTGTTGGTAAAATATCTGTTTCCTCATATGTATGGTAGACCACCACATCCAGTTAGCTTTTAGACCCTGCTGAAACTGGATGGACCCTGATATAGGGTCTCTGTCTTCACAGACAAGATCAGCTCCCAGACTGCTTCACTGAGTGGCACAGAATGGGAAGGAGGCAAACATGCTGCAGTGCTGAAGGAACAGGTCCAAGACTTTTTAGAAGGATTGGACATACACAAGTCCATGGGGCCGGATGCAATGCACCCGAGGGTGCTGAGGGAGTTGGCTGAGGTGATTTCAGAGCCATTGGCTATTATCTTTGAAAGCTCGTGGCAACAGGGAGAGGTCCCTGAGGACTGAAAAAAGCAAATCTAGTGCCCATCTTCAAAAAAGGGAGGAAAGAGGATCCAGGGAACTACAGACCGGTCAGCCTCACTTCAATCCCTGGAAAAATCATGGAGCAGGTCCTTAAGGAATCCATTTTAAGGCACTTGGAAGAGAGGAAGGTGATCAGGAACAGTCAACACAGATTCACCAAGGGAAAGTCATGCCTGATCAACTTTCTGCTTTCTATGATGAGGTGACTGGCTCTGTGGATGTAGGGAAGGTGGTGGATGTGATATACCTTGACTTTAGCAAAGCTTTTGATACTGTCTCTTACAGTATTCTTATCAGCAAGTTAAAGAAGTATGGGTTGGATGAATGGACTATAAAATGGATCGAGAACTGGCTAGAGCATAGGGCTCAACGAGTAGTGATCAATGGCTCCATGCCTAGCTGGCAACCGGTCACAAGGGGAGTTCCCAGGGGTCGGTCCTGGGGCCGGTTTTGTTCAACATCTTCATTAATGATCTGGAAGATGGGGTAGATTGCACCCTCAGCAAGTTTGCGGATGACACTAAGCTGTAGGGAGTGGTAGATACCCTGGAAGGTAGGAATAGGATACAGAAGGACCTAAACAAACTGGAGGATTGGGCCAAAAGCAATCTAATGAGGTTCAACAAAGAAAAGTGCAGAGTCCTCCACTTAGGAAGAAAGAATCCCATGCACAGCTATAGACTGGGGACCGACGAGCTAGGCAGCAGTTTTGCAGAAAAGGACCTGGGGGTAACAGTGGATAGGAAGCTGGATATGAGTCAGCAGTGTGCCCTGGTTGTCAAGAAGGCTAATAGCATATTGGGCTGCATTAGGAGGAGCATTGCCAGCAGGTCACGGGAAGTGATTATTCCCCTCTATTCGGCATTGGTAAGGCCGCATTTAGAATATTGTGTCCAATTTTGGGCCCCCCACTACAAAAAGGGTGTAGACAAGTTGGAGAGAGTCCAGCGGAGGGCAACAAAAATGATTAGGGGGCTGGAGCACAGGACTTATGAGGAGAGGCTAAGGGAACTGGGCTTGTTTAGTCTACAAAAGAGAAGAATGAGGGGGGGATTTGATAGTGGCCTTTAACTACCTGGAAGGGGGTTCCAGGGAGGATGGGGCTAGGCTGTTCTTGGTGGTGGCAGATGACAGAACAAGGAGCAACGGTCTCAAGTTACAGGGCGGGAGGTCTAGGTTGGACATTAGGAAAAAGTTTTTCACTAGGAGGGTGGTGAAGCACTGGAATGGGTTACCTAGGGAGGTGGAGGAATCTCCATCCTTAGAGGTTTTGAAGCTGAGCCTTGACAAAGCCCTGGCTGGGATGATGTAGCTGAGGTTAGTCCTGCTTTGAGCAGGGGGTTGGACTAGATGACCTCCTGAGGTCCCTTCCAACTCTAATATTCTATGATTCTATGATTCTATGATTCACGCTCAAATATCATACAAAACAACCAAATGGATTTTATTAAACTTACTAATAGATTTTTAATGCCAGAAGGTACCATTAGATCATTTAGTCTGACAACCTATATGTTACAGGACATTATATTTCACCTAGTTACCCCTGTATTGAGTCCAATAATGTGAGTTTGGTGAAAGCATCTCTTACAGAAAGACATACAATCTTGACCTGGAGATAGCAAGAGATTGAGAAACTTCTCTTGGTAGTTGGTCTCCATGGTTAATCACCCTCACTGTTTAATTTTAAAAAATGCCTTTTCAGATTTGACCTCTGTGTTGAGAATAAGCCTGAGAAAGAAGCAGCAATAGAGGACACAAGTTTGTATAGTTGGAAGCAACTGAAGGAAAATGAACGTGTCTCTTTATCAGTAACTACACTGGTTGTTATAATAGTCTACTCAAAGGAATAGCAATGTTTTTAATGGGGCAATATTAACAGGTCATGCATACTACCTGTTTTGCAGCAGGACAGTGGGTTAGCTATATGCATTGTGGCAAACTTTAATTCTGAATTTGAGGAAATACTCTTAACTTGCTCTGTGTCGATTACAGTTACTGCAGGCGATTTAAAAATATCTACTAGCGGGCGCATAAAGAAACCATGCCCTGCATATAAACTTTATAAAGGACATTTTAGTGTATTTCTGTGCATTTGAGAAACCACTTTATACTGTAAGTCTAAACACAGTCCGTAAAATGTCTTCCAAAGAAACCACAACATGGCCAAATTGAAACTGTAGTAGGCTTTCATCTCAAATTAATTTGTTCTTCGTATCCCTTTCAGGACAGTGAACAAAAGTAAGGAGCAGATGATGCATTATGGAGTAACTAACTTCCATGGACAATATGAACTTTTAAAAGAAATGAGACAGCAAAACAAAAAAATGGCCTAACTTAAATAGAGGTCTCTCGTCATTCATCCCCTTAATGTGGAGACTTTTGCCCTTTACCTAGGAAAGGTAGAATTTTTCAGGTGTAAACATGAAACAAGGTTTTCATTATCTATATTTAGTTTCTAAGAAATGTAACTTTTATAAAATAATAATAAAAGCCAGTTCTTAATGAAAGAAATGTCAGTGGCACATATGTAAGCAATAGCTCTAACATTCATTTTTCTTATTAGGAAGATGGCATTATCAAGGCAAATGAGTTTTTATATTGTCATAAAGTCCTGATCTTATACTTTATTTTACATACTAATGCTTTTATAAAAGAGAAACTTCCAAGCAGTGACAAACATAAAACTAAAAACCATGACTCTTTAAGTCCAGCCTTGAAACAGGCACACATATACAGATCTTAAAATGTTTTAGTTAAGGGTTGCTGTCATTTTTCTTATAACTCAGCTGTTGTTTTAAACCCCATCACTCTGGAACTTGGCCTACAAAATGTCAACCTAAGTGCAAATTTTATTTCTTTAGCAAAATTAAGGCCTTGGAGCAGCTAAGATTTCTAAAATTTCACCACAGTAAAAATAAATTCTGTTTTTTCCTGTACCATAAAAGGAACTATAGGATACTTTATCCTGCCAGCAGGTGGAGACAAAAAAAACCAAATTGATTTGGTTTTGGTTTGCTTGGTTGCATTTGTATATCTCCTCTTTTTTTTTGCCTGCATCTAGAAAAGGAATAGCCTGTGTTTGTTTTATAAGTTATTCCCAGGTTCTCTTGGATCAGAACTACCCTGTTTCTTTATTTTGGTTCTCTTTAAAAGGAACTTTCATAAACTACATTGTAAGACTATGCTGTTGATTATATGGTTATACACGGAACGTCTGTTGGGCTCTGTTGTGGCTTTCCCTCACAAGTTCAAGAGGAGAATATAGTGGGTTGAATCTAGTGTTTTCAAGGGAAATTCCTCATTATGTCTCAAAAAAGGATTCTTGTAAAATAAGTCTATTGTTTATCCTGTGTTTTTTAGGGCTTCAGGAACTCCGCTGTGGGTTTGTGTCAGAATTAGTGAAACTTGTTCACTGGAGTGCATACAAACAGGAACTCCATGAATTTAGAAACAAGTCAGAACATGTCCTTTTCCTAATGCTTGCAGAACAGGAAGTGCTGAGTAGCATTCTGTATATTTGTAATGTTACTGATCTTTTGTAAGTTCTAGCGTTCTGGTATGGAGCCAAGTTGACTTGAGAACCTGGGAAAGTAGAGTAGTTTTTCGTGTTGAGTGAGTGGTTTGGGGATTCAGAGGGTTGAAGCCAAGCATGCTGTGTTCTCCAATGCTTTATTTTTTCCCTCCACTTTAAATTGGTAACCTAAGGGTTAAAGCTTTATTTGTGTGTGTGTGTAGTCCTCTCATTACACTCACTGAGAATCATGTGACTGAAATCCCAGCCCATCACTATTGAAAAGATCCTCTAAAAGTTATGACCTATTTTGTTGAAGTAATTGAAGCACTGTGCATCCTGCAGAACTGGTGTGCTTTTCTTTTGCACATAGTATTAACATCGATCAGTTAAGTGAGGCAAAATGAAAGTGGCATACTCAATAGTAGGCTCAAATTATGTGCTTATTCTTATTTTAAAATCACAGCTTAATTGTGGAGCTAAAATTTTATGGCTGACAAATTGTTCCATCAGAGCTGTTTCAATTTAATTTACCTTAATTTTGTTTTTAAAGTTTAGAAACTTGTTTAAGTTTATGAAGGATTTCTTTTTTTTCTTCCTTGTGTTTTCAGTTTGTGGGCCAAATGTTGACGTTCGCAATGATATCCACGAGCTGAAGCGCTTAGAGAACTGCATGGTAATTGAGGGTTTCCTTCAGATTCTGCTGATCTCCAAGGAAGAGGACTACCGCAACTTCAGCTTCCCAAAGCTCACAGTTATCACCAACTACTTGCTGCTGTTCCGTGTGGCAGGCTTAGAGAGCCTCAGTGATCTCTTTCCCCGTCTCACAGTCATCCGCGGAAGGAACCTCTTCTACAACTATGCCCTGGTTATCTTTGAGATGACTAACCTCAAAGAAATTGGGCTTTACAATCTGAGGAACATCTGAGAAAAACTTTGACCTGTGTTACCTCTCCACGGTGGACTGGTCTCTGATCCTAGATGCAGTGTCCAGTAACTATATAGTTGGGAATAAACCTCCAAAGAAGTGTGAGGACTTGCGTCCAGGGACGATGGAAGAGAAGCCATTATGTGAGAAGATCTCCATTGCTGGACCACCAACCACTGCCAGGAAAGTAAGTGTCGAATAGATTGCCAAACTCAAATGCAACTTCTTTGTGTGTGCCTCTGTTTTAGTGTCATGTGCTGCTCTTTACATTGAGTATACTGCTGGGCACCAGTGAAGTTGGTGTCAGTAATATTTCATCTAATTCTATGGCCAACTCTTTAGCTGTTTCCATACTGAATATTTAATTTTTCACTTTGGAAAGAAAAACCGCAATGCAGGGGTGATAAGTGGTTCAGTAAAACGGGAGGCAAGAATAGATCTTTTGCAGCAGCTGACTTTGGCAGGATAACTACTTCAAATCCATCCTGAACCAGTAGTGCATTGCTCAAACACTTAATGAGAACTGTTCTGTAATAAATCTGTCTGGATGTTCACTTCTTATAATGTTCAGTTTGCAGGTGGTGGCTGTGGGACGGTATTTGAGCTGAGGATCAAAGCACTCCACTGCTTTCAATGGGCTTTGAACAAAGCCCTAAATTTTCCATCAGAATTTGCATTTTGGTAGCCTCCAGTGCCCCGTATCAATAAGGTTCACCACTGAAGGTCTTTATTAAGACTTTATGTGACTGTCTCAAATTTTCACTACTTTAAATAAAATTGAATACTTATTCCTGTTGGTAAAATCCACTTGATGGGAATGTTGGAAAACCTTGGCCTCATAAGCCCTTTTTTTAAAAAAAGCTACTTTTAAAGAGAGAATGCCTCCTGACTTTTTTATTATTATTATTAAGAGGTTTGGTCATTGTCAGATGTTCCACCAAGTGTAGCTAATATATGTTAAGGAATATTTTTTATAAATAAGTCAGTGTTTGCAATATGATCTGAAGTTTTTAATAGTCAGTGAAAGAGTTGATACTCTGGCTCGCAGAGAAGTTGTACTTGTGTCTCTGCAGTCTTGTCCTTATCTGCTATGGCAGCGTTTATCTCTTCTGTTAGCAGGTATAGACAAAAACAAACTGCAACACTTGGTCTCTTTTCACTTTTAAAAATAGGGCAAACAAGCTCATAGTTTACTCAAATCACTGTGATTGCTTTGTAGGCTTTTTGAGTTTATCCTGTAAACTTCAGAAGGCTATGAGCTAAACCATATCGGAAGGACTTAATTACAGGCAATAATCACTGGGAGGAGACGTCCCCACATTTTCCTGCAATCTTGGCTTGAGTTAAAATAATGATGGACAATCCCAGAGTGTGAGAGATGTTTCCATACAAATATAAAAGAGGGTTGGAAAAACCTGTACATCACTGAAGTTGGGATCTCCACTGAAGCAGCTGCCTCTTTTAAAGTCCCTCACTATTTTGAATATCTTGACTGATCCACCAAGAACTCATCAAACCTTGAAGTCCAATCAGATGTGAAATTTAGACATCTTGCCGTACAGTTCTACTCAAATAAACAAAAAACCAAAAGTTTCACAAATGGCTTTGCAGGGCTATGTTTCTCTCAATTACCCTTGTAGGAAATAGTCAGTTAATTTAAATAAATAAATACAATAAATCCTCAGCTGTCTGATCTATATAATTCAGTCTGAGGCCTGGTCTACACTTACCTTGAAATTCGGCGGCAGTCGATGGGAGTTATGCAAGCTACACAGAGTAGCATGTGTAACTCCCGTCAACTCCATAAGTAAGTGTTCAGACCCTCAGGTTCCCTGAGTAGTATTCAGTAACACTATACCAGGGGTGGCCAATCAGTCAGAGACTAAGAGCCAAAAAATAGCTATAGATACCGCAAAGAGCCACATTTACCTTTTCTGTGTGTGTGTATATATATATATACAGTACGGTATAAACACACACATACATACTGGACGCACATACATTGAAACAATAATTTACAATAAGACAAAACAATCAAAATGTTTATTTTAATGTATGCTGTGATTTTCGACTCAGTGGGACTTTTGGCAATCCTTGTTTTCAACGATCCTTTTAAAATCTGGCTCGTATTCGGTTGAGGCCACTCAAAGTAATTCCCTCACGTGTGTGTCAGTTAGAACAGATCGATATTTAGATTTCACATGTTTCAATGTTGAGAAAACCGATTCACAAAGGTAAGTTGACCCAAACATTGACAGAAGTCTGAGCGCAGCCTGTTTGACATTGGGGTATTTCTCCATCGGTACAGTTCTCCAGAACTCAAGGGTTCCTTCCTTTAGAAAAGACTTAAGTTTGTCGTCCTTGGAAAGTTCAGTCTTCTCAATCTGAGATGTTGCTTCATCTGTGACTAACGGGGCTTTCAAACAGTCAGCGTCAGCACTGAAAGGGTCGACCAGGAATGTTATCTGAGGCCTTTTTAGCTGTAGATCATGGAATCTTTCCACGAAACCATCCTGAAGTACTTTGATCAATGTTGCATACCGTGTTGTGCTCCTTTTCAAGATTTTGGGTGCTTGTTCACTTGCATTTAACACTGAGGGAAAATGTGTTAGTTCCCCCCTTTGAAGTTGTGCCTTGAACAGTCTGAATTTGTTGACAAACACAAATACACTTTGCACCAGGTCTGGCAGCATCTTTAACTACCCTTGGAGATCCAGGTTCAGTCTGTCCAGATGTCGCAGCATGTCCACCAGAAATGCCAGATCTAAAACCCATTGTGGCTCTGAGAGCTCGGAGTATTCCTTTTGCTTCACTTCCATGAACAGCTTCATAGCGTCCAAAAGTTCAAAAAAACGAAAAAGCACTTTACCTTTTGAAAGCCACCTTGCAGTACAGTGAAGCGGCATGTCACCAGGAAGGCCTTGGTCGAGCTCAGCAATGAGATTCTTGAATTGTCTGTGGTGAGAGTGTGTGTGCAAATATAATTGACTATTTCCAGGATGGGTTTCATGACGTGATCCAAATGCAGCTTTTTAGACACCAGTTGCTCCCGATGGATGATACAGTGAAACAACCAGAAGTCAGGGAACCTTTCGTCAGCCCTGCATAGCCCCACAAGTCCATTCACAGATCCAACCATAGATGGTGCTCCATCCATTGTGATTGCTGCAAGTTTTGGTAAAGGCAGATTTGTTTTTGCAAAAACATCCATTAGTGTTTCTTTCACATCGATGCCCTGGTTTCTGTCTTTTAATGGTACGATGTCTAGGAGTTCTTCGTTGATTACACAATCATTTGACACAGTCCGTACAAATATTGCCAATTGAGGTTTGTCCTGTACGTCACAAGACTCATTCAGCGTGATAGTGAGGTACTCGCATTTCTGAAGATCAGAATATAACTGTGATTCAATTGAATCATTGATTTCAGATATTCTGTGCTCAATTGTGTGGCATGAGAGTTGAAGGTCTGAAACCATTCTTTTCAGATTATCATTTTCTGGAGACAAGATGGAAACAACATCTGCGAGGCATTTTTAACAAACTCGCCTTCGTTGTAAGGTTTTTTAGCGCAGGCAATGTTCCAAGCGACTTGATACGAGGCATGTGTAACAGTCTGGGAGAGCTTGGCAAATTTACGGAACACTTGAGTCTGTTTCTTGATTTGACTTTTCAAAGTTTTTAGTTTGTGTGAGTGAAGTTCAGTACCTTTTGGAAATTCCCGATCGATGTTAGCATGGTGTGTGTTGAAGTGGTGCTGGAGATTTGAAGACTTGAAATGTGCCAATGAAGTCTGGCATATCAAACAGAGTGGTTAGCCATTATGTTCAATGAAAAAATATAAACTTTCCCATTCCTCTAAGAACATTCTGTGTTCTTCTTCATATTTGCGCTTATTTTTAAATTTTCATTCCATGTTTAAAGAGGGTTACCACTTGGTGCAAACTAAAAACAAAATTTCAGACATTGCCAAAACGTTCACCACAATAAACGTCAAATCCGCACATTCACTTTTTTTATTTTTAATAAAAAGCTACGCGATTGGTTAATAGTGTAGCGATCCAGTTCTAGGTTTTCTCTCTGGACTATTTTGCATGGACCATTGTTAATGGACAGCCTGTGAGTGTGTACCCAATCAGTGTACAGCGGAGTGTATGTGTGTGTGTGTGTGTCTGCGTGCAGCCCAGCCTCTTGCCCTGTTAGTGTAGAGCGGTCCTGGATATTGACTTTCCCCTCATGTCCTTAAACTTCAAACTTTAAATGCATACAACACACAAATAAAAATCAGTAATAGACGCAAAAATATTAACCGACCATTTCCTAAAATGTGAAATTTTATGTTTACTTATAAGAGATGCATTTGTATGAGCAAAGAGCCGCATACGGCTTGAGAGCCACGGGTTGGCCACCCCTGACATAAATAGGCTGTAATTTGGTTCCTAAAGGGGTGGAGAACACGTGTCTTCAGTTTTATATAAAATGTATTTTGAGGGGAAGCAGTAGTGTCAGGTGATAACAGGGGATTGGATATCAAGACAATCCAGCTCTTCTATTCCCAGCTCTGTCATTGATTCAGGGTAACCTTGGATAACTGATCCTTTTGCCTTCATTTCCCCTGTAAACTTGAGCATACTTAATGCTGAGACCATTGTGAGAAGAAACATGGGATCCCACAATGTCAGTATTACTGATAAATTTTTTGGAATAGAACTGTACATTAAAGCTGACAGTACACATCACAACCAAGGCTTTGCAGACAGTGTCTAAATCTTGAGGAAGTATGTGAAGGGCTGTAAAACAAATTTTTACTTTGTACTGTTGTTAGTTGATATTTGTCTTACGGTCATGCCCAGTGGCTCCTATTGTGATTGATGCTTGGTTGTAGTTCTCTACAAACACGCTGGAAACTCTTTTCCCAAAGTACATGCAATCAAAGAGTGAGATCACCTCTTGGGTTTAGATGTTTTTCAGTATAGTAAAACAACTTCATTTTTAAACTGAAAATTTGCAGATAAAGTTTCACAGACCATGTTGTGTGCAAAGCTCTAGAAAAAAATACAGTTCTGAACTATCTTGCACTGGCTGAATGTAGTTTTCTATTTCTAAATAAACTAGTTTAGTTTATAGCCTAGTAGAATATGCAGCAGATTTGAGGGAAGAAGAGAAATGCACAGAATGAAATAAAATCTGCTGCATCATCTTGGGAATTTCTCCGTACCTATTGTTGGTTGGATGCTGCATCCTTATCTGTATTTCTGGTTGTACGCTTTCTAGGCATGTCGTTCGGTTAAAGTTTCTTGTGTGGATTTGCTTAGGCTCTACTGGAGTCCTATTACTGAAACTTTTGTTTTATGCTGTTGTTGTTGATACTGTTTTCTAGCTAAGTTAGAAAGTGGAAAACAGTTACTTAATGAAAACCTGATTTCCTGTTTATTTACAGAGCCTTTGGCATATAGCTATAGCAGGGCTAAAAGGCCATAAAACATTGTAATCAAAATGTTGTTAAATAAATATAAATGCTGCTGCTTCTTATGATGTAACAATAGTAAGACTGTTTTTTGAAGATCCTGCTTTTTGCTCATTTTTTTCCAAACCCAGTGCCCACACCTACAGAGTAATGAGTTTTTAAATAAATATGCTTTTTACAAATTATGTCCTATTAGTCCAATATTTGGGGCTAGGGTGGAAATATACTATTCTCTTCAGGGGGGAAATAGTAAGTCTATGATTCTGTTGTGTTTGATGTGTAGCATCTATACTTTATTAAATCCCATTTTGCATACATATGGGTTCCAGTCCTCAATCATTCCTATTATCCTTACATTGACTTTGCTTTCCATAGTTTTCCTCATTACTTCACTGGCTCATATTTTAATTTAAGTCTGGGAGAAAGATTTCTCCAGGCAACTTAAAACTCTGAGAAGATGAAATTTAGTTTGCCAGCCTCTCAGGTGTCAAAGTTTTCGAGGGTTGGTTTAGACCTAAAAGAATATGAGCTCAGAGAATGTTTGCATGGCTGCTTTGAATCTCTGTATTTTTAAAAGGCCTACTGTTCACTGTTCCCTGGCTCTGTCTTTGCAGTGTGCCCAACTTTTGCGCTTGTGGCAAACGGGCTTGCACAGACCAAAGTGAATGTTGCCAGCCTGAATGCTTAGGGAGCTGCACTGCGCCTGACAACAACACTGCTTGTGTGGCCTGCCGCAATTACTACTATGAAGGGATCTGTGTGCCCACTTGCCCACCCAACACCTATAAGTTTGAGGGCTGGCTCTGCGTTACTAGAGACTTCTGTTCCAAAGTTGCTGCTATGGAGATGAGTGACTACGAGAGGTTTGTCATCCACAATGATGAGTGCATGGCAGAGTGCCCTTCTGGATTCACATGCAATGGGAGCCAAAGGTAATCCAGCCCTCGAAGTCCAGCACGTTTCTGGTGGCTTCTCTCTTCTATTTAATGGCAAACGCCTGTGATGCAGATTGTGTTGTTTGAATATTGAGGACATGGATTTGGGAAATACAGAAGATCACATTATTATTCTATAGATTCCCGCATGATTTTAAAAAGACAATTCCCCAGTTTCATGGAATTAACCATCTAAGGGCCTGATCTCATGCGGTGGTGAGCATCTTCATCTCCCGCTGACATCAGTGGAGATAGAGTATGGTCAACATCGTGAGGATGAGGACTTTAAACTAGACAACAGCACAGTGAAAAGGACCGAAGGTGGAGATGAAGAAGAAAGGTTCTGCTCTTGGAGAGCACTGCCACACACAGCAGATTGTAAAAGTAGTTTTGTTTTTCATGTTAATTGGTTGTTTGCTTACACGTATTGGCATTCCGATTCTTCTGTGTGGGGGTCTGTGATGTACACTCACATTGATTGCAGCCGTTGGGTTTGTGCATTCTCTGGTTCATTGTGTTTTTTCTGGAAAATGCCAACACTACTTTAGTACAGTGCAATAATGCCAGTAACCTCCGTGCAATTTTATGACTAACTGTTGTAGGGTACTAGTTTTTACAGGAATATTACTGTGATTTTGTCAGTCATACTTCCAGAATTTACAGTATTTGGAGTGACAGGTGTGGTGTTGGTTTGCTCATTTTGCCAGAGGCCAAGGCAGCAACCTTTGTTGCCCACCCATTAAATTAACCCAATGGCACTAAGAACTGTTATTTCCTCCCAGTTGCTAATATAGAGGAATTCTCAGTCCTGTAGGACTGCATTGAAAAAATTCGCCATACGAATGGTCTGTATTGTAGTTTCACCTTTATTTGTGCAAGTCAGTTATGTTCATAGTGTGGAAATCTCCACCACTTACTTTATAAAGCTAGAGAGAACAAGAGAGTATAATCCGAACAAACCTCTTCCTAGGGAAATTTCCAGTTTACATTTAGATGCAAACAGTGTTATTCTTTGCTAGCTTGAAGCCGGATGTTTACCTGAGAAACTGTTTTGCTACTGTCTTGCCTGAGCTGCTAGTATTGGCTGCCTAAAATGACCAGTCTAGACACAGCTTACCTTATCACTGTTTTGTGTTCAGTGGCAAAGGCGGAAAGGCATTGTAACTCAAGGTCAGTGAATGTTTAACACCATCTCTGGGAAACGGGGGACAAATCAGTAATTGCAAATGAGTTTCTAGCATTCTTTGTACACTTCGTTGAGTGCCTCTTGCATGTCTTCAGCTGTTAGGGTTTGTGGCGCATGATGCTGTAGCGTTTGAAAAAGGAGATCATGACTTTTAAAGCAAGGAATGATGGGATTCCATTGTACATGGAAGGAAGAACAATCCCGTATTGTCACAGTGGTGCTGGCCCATTTGTTAGGTGGACATATTGAGGTTAGTATATGGGCAGTGCCAGGCGCTAGAGTGCTTCTTGGTTTGGTTCCTATTTGCTAGACCTGGACTTAAAACTTGGCTGAGAAGGGGTGGGGGACAATTCCTGTCAGTGTTCACATTCTGGCTCCTCACCCTGCTTGTAGTCTTGGATTGTTTCAGCAGGTCTGGGCTGGATTAGAAGGTTATTCTGCAATTCTGTCGCTCGCTCTCTAGCTCTTACACATGCACACTAGGGCTGGGGTTTTCCAAAGGTGCTGAAGGAAGTGAGGTAGTGAAGTCTGACTTTCTTAGGCTCCTCTGAAAACTCCAGCCCAATTTCGGTAGCAGAGATGTTCACTAGAGCACTTCCTAGAGGGCCACCAGTCTGAGAGGGCAATAGCTTTTTCTATACCAGGGGTGGGCAAACTTACTCACCCTTTGAACCACATACAACAATTTTCAGACATTTGAGAGCTGGGGCACACCTGCTGGGCATCCAGGCTTAAACCTTGTGGGGTGGTGATAGGGCTCGGGACACGGCAGGCACGCCCCACGGGGCAGAAGCCCCAAGCCCCACCAACACCCTGCCACAGGGCAAAAGCCCGGAGGCCTGGCAGGTGCCTCTCATGGGGCAGAAGCCTCTAGCCCCATCACTGCTCCATGGGGCTGAAGCTGTGAGGCCCCCTTCCCTGCTGAGCAGAAACCTCTAGCCCCCACCACCCCACTGTGTGGCAGAAGCCCTGAACTCCCCACCCCAATCTGTTAGGTGGAGAATGGCGGGGGGAGGTGCATTGGGAGCTCCTTGAGACACATTTGAACTGTAAAAGAGCCGCACGTGGCTCCCGAGCCCCAGTTTGGCCACTCCTGTTCTATATTCTTGATAATTTGTCCTTCAGTTATGCTGCATTAAGTGTAGGAACCTTAGAAGATCTCTCTAATAACTGTTTTTCCTAGGGCACTTATTATGGGGGTCACTTCTCCTCTTAGAACCCATGCAGTCCTGGGTGCATGAGAGATTTGCTTTTCTGCTGGGCCTCTTCTGAAAAATGGTAATTTTCCTCCCAGTTTGAGGGATTTATATTTTTTAGGTTGCAGATAGAGTTCTTGCTTTCCAAAAATGCAACAGCAGTGGTTGTGGATTGAAAGTCATGTGTTTTTGTCTATTTCTGGTCTCCCTTCCTTCCCGATAGCATATTCTGCAGCCCTTGCGAAGGGCCTTGCCCAAAAATCTGTGAGGAAGAGAAAACAAAGACTGTTAATTCTGTTACATCTGCACAAATGTTGCAGGAATGCACCATCCTCAAGGGAAATCTGCTTATTAACATCCGCCATGGGAGTAAGTTACATTCCTCCTAAATGGAGCCTTTGATGAGGGTCCTTTACCTTTCTATTTTCTCTGTGTGTGTCAATACAAATTAAAAAAACACCAAACCTAAGCAGGATCCTCCAGAGGATCGTTTGTTTTTTACTGGCGCTCCAGCTGCATTAGGGATTTCTTCCAGAACCTCGACAAGGCGGCGTTCTCTGGCATGGCTGTAGACCAGGTATGTAGCCAGTGGCAAAGCTTTCCTCTGTGCATGAGGTAATGCAAACCGCTGTTTACATTCTAACAATGCTGATCTGCTCAACACCCATCATTACCGTGTTGGTCATATCTGGTATGAGTACTAACATAAACGAACTCTAGGTACAATTTGTCAGAGTAGCGATTCATCAGCTGGGAAAATTCCAACGGACGATGAGCTTTAAAAACCATTGAGAACTTTGTTGTTTGAAATATACCACCCTGTGCATTTAACGGAGTGTGTGGGGTGGAGTGCCTTGAATTTTTGTGCCTGTGCTAGATGGATTGAGGTGCCTGTGAATACCAAGTTTTCTCCTAATAAACAAGGGGGTTGGAAACAGCTGTAAGTGGATTGTTTCAATTCTGTGGTTCACATCTTTAAGTAGACCTTTAACTTCTGCAGGGAGATGGTCTGAAGAACTTCTATTTAAGTTAACCCATTCCGCTCACTCATCCTCTGGAGTAATTGATTTTATTTCTGAGTACTGTACAGTAACATAAATTGTGTCCAGTGTAATGCTCAGATGTAATCTCAAGGAGTTGAAGAGTATTCCTAAAGTACTCCTTCCCAACTCCTTTGAGGTGATAATTGGCCACGTGATATCCAGGCTATACACCCAACTTCCAAGGTCCTTGCCCATTTTGGACAGTGCCTCCTACACAGCTCCTGTGTAACTAGTACACAAGCTGTAGAAAATCCAGACTCTGATCCAGCTTCATTCCATGAAGCTGTTACGACTTGACCTTCCTTGTTTCAGTGTCCGAGGAGCAATGGCTGCTTAAATGATGTAGCTATACCTACGCTATGTTTTAAATAGCAGGAGGAAGCCCTGTGCTTTGGAGACTAGTATCTGTTTTCTCTGTTGAGAATGATGGCATGACTCTGTGCGGTTTTTCTTAACCTCCACCTATCTGCCAGCATAGGTAAATAATGATACATGCTGGGCTGCAGCAAGATGAATCTGCATTTTTGTTTGTAACAGCAGTGAATGTATTTATTTTGATACGCTAGCCCTGCACTGAGCAAAATGCTGAGTTAAACTTGTATGAATTACAATTTCTTTTCCTTTTAATGTAGGCGATATTGCTTCTGAGCTGGAAAATGTTATGGGTCTGATTGAAACAGTAACTGGGTTTGTGAAGGTCCGCCATTCCCATGCACTAGTCTCCCTGTCTTTCTTGAAGAATCTGCGATATATTTTGGGAGAGGAACAGTTGGACGGGTACGTGTTGAAACACAAAGACCTAATACTTACAGAGGAAGCTTTGCTTTAACAGAAAGCTATGGGAAATAAGTCTTATAATGAATATTTTGTACCATTTATGTAGTCTTTATCTCCACTGACATGCAGTATTTGTCTCCTACCAAACAATCATCATTCATTTAGAATCATAGAATCATAGAATATTAGAGTTGGAAGGGACCTCAGGAGGTCATCTAGTCCAACCCCCTGCTCAAAGCAAGACTAACCTCAGCTATATCATCCCAACCAGGGCTTTGTCAAGCCTCAGCTTAAAAACCTCTAAGGATGGAGATTCCACCACCTCCCTAGGTAACCCATTCCAGTGCTTCACCACGCTCCTAGTAAAAAACTTTTTCCTAATGTCCAACCTAGACCTCACGCCCTGCAACTTGAGACCGTTGCTCCTTGTTCTGTCATCTATCACCGCCGAGAACAGCCTAGCCCCATCCTCCCTGGAACTCCCTTTCAGGTAGTTAAAGGCCGCTATCAAATCCCCCCTCACTCTTCTCTTTTGCAGACTAAACAAGCCCAGTTCCCTCAGCCTCTCCTCATAAGTCCTGTGCTCCAGCCCCCTAATCATTTTTGTTGCCCTCCGCTGTACTCTCCCCAACTTGTACACATCCTTTTTGTATTGGGGGGCCCAAAATTGGACACAATATTCTAAATGCGGCCTCACCAATGCCGAATAGAAGGGAATAATCACTTCCCGTGACCTGCTGGCACTGCCCCTCCAAATGCAGCCCAATATGCTATTAGCCTTCTTGACAACCAGGGCACACTGCTGACTCATATCCAGCTTTTTATCCACCGTTACCCCCAGGTGCTGCCCAGTTCGTCGGTCCCCAGTCTATAGTTGTGCATGGGATTCTTCCTTCCTAAGTGGAGGACTCTGCACTTGTCCTTGTTGAACCTCATTAGATTTCTTTTGGCCCAGTCCTCCAGTTTGTTTAGGTCACTCTGTATCCTATCCCTACCCTCCAGGGTATCTACCACTCCCCCCAGCTTAGTGTCGTCCGCAAACTTGCTGAGGGTGCAATCTACCCCATCCTCCAGATCATTAATAAAGATGTTGAACAAAACCGGCCCCAGGACTGACCCCTGGGGAACTCCGCTTGTGACCGGTTGCCAGCTAGACATGGAGCCATTGATCACTACTCATTGAGCCCTATGCTCTAGCCAGTTCTCCATCCATTTTATAGTCCATTCATCCAATCCATACTTCTTGAACTTGCTGATAAGAATACTGTGAGAGACAGAATCAAAAGCTTAGCTAAAGTCAAGGTATATCACATCCACCACCTTCCCTACATCCACAGAGCCAGTCACCTCATCATAGAAAGCAATCAGGTTGGTCAGGCATGACTTTCCCTTGGTGAATCCGTGTTGACTGTTCCTGATGACCTTCCTCTCTTCCAGGTGCCTTAAAGTGGATTCCTTAAGGACCTGCTCCATGATTTTTCCAGGGATTGAAGTGAGGCTGACTGGTCTGTAGTTCCCTGGATCCTCTTTCCTCCTTTTTTTGAAGATGGGCACTAGATTTGCTTTTTTCCAGTCCTCAGGGACCTCCCCTGTTGCCACGAGCTTTCAAAGATAATAGCCAATGGCTCTGAAATCACCTCAGCCAACTCCCTCAGCACCCTCGGGTGCATTGCATCCGGCCCCATGGACTTGTGAATGTCCAATCTTTCTAAATAGTCTTGAACCCGTTCCTTCAGCACTGCGGGATGTTCGCCTCCTTCCCATTCTGTGCCACCCAGTACGGCAGTCTGGGAGCTGATCTTGTCTGTGAAGACAGAGGCAAAAAAGGCATTGAGTACCTCAGCTTTCTCCACATCCTCCATCACTAGGTCGCCTCCCTCATCCTCTAAGGGGGCCACACTTTCCCGAACCTTCCTCTTGTTGGTAACATGCCTGTAGAAACCCTTCTTGTTCCCCTTCACTTCCCTTGCTAGCTGCAACTCCAATTGCGCTTTGGCCTTCCTGGTTTCATTCCTGCACGTTTGAGCAGTGTTTATATACTCCTCCCTAGTCATCTGACCAAGCTTCCACTTCTTGTAAGCTTCTTTTTTGCGTTTAAGTTCGCCAAGGACATCTTTGTTAAGCCAAGCTGGACGCCTACCACATTCGCTATTCATTCTGCACATCGGGATGGTTTGCTCCTGTGCCCTCAATAAGGTCTCTTTAAAATACAGCCAGCTCTCTTGGGTTCCTTTCCCCCTCATATTAGCCTCCCAGGGAATCCTGCCCATCAGTTCCCTGAGGGAGTCAAAGTCCGCTTTTCTGAAGTCCATGGTCCGTATCCTGCTGTTCTTCTTTCTTCCTTTCGTCAGGATCCTGAACTCAACCATCTCATGGTCACTGCTGCCTAGGTTGCCACCCACTTGTACTTCCCCTACCAAATCTTCCCTGTTTGTGAGCAGCAGGTCAAGAAAAGCATGGCCCCTGGTTGGTTGCTCCAGCACTTGCACTAGGAAATTGTCAGCGACACTCTCCAAAAACTTCCTGGATTGTTTGTGCTCTGCTGTATTGCTCTTCCAGCAGATGTCAGGGTGATTGAAGTCTCCCATGAGAATCAGGCCCTGTGAACTGGAAACTTTCCCTAGTTGAGTAAAGAAAGCCTCATCTACCTCATCCTCCTGGTCTGGTGGTCTGTAACAGACACCCACCATGACTTCACTCTTATTGTTCTTGCTTCTAAGCTTACCCTAGAGACTCTCAACTGGCTTATCTCCAGTTTCATACTGGAGCTCAGAGCAGTCATAGTGCTCTCTTACATACAGTGCAACTCCTCCCCCCTTTCGCCCCTGCCTGTCCTTCCTGAACAGTTTATACTCATCCATGACAGTGCTCCAATCGTGAGAGTTATTCCACCAAGTTTCAGTTGTCCAGTTGTCCAGTTGTCTAATAAGGGCTGTTTTGTTCTGAAACAGCAATATGGCATTGCTTCAGACATCTACTGGTTGCATCGCCCCAAAAGAGCTAGTGTCTACCAGGAATCTGACATTTTTTGAATTCACTGGAGAGCCTCAGTGACAAAAACACATGCTTCCAACCGAAGGACCTTTGTTAGAGGCATGGAGCTGTTGGGATCACCCTCCCGAAAAGCTAATCATATTGTGTAGCACATTATAGTATGTCTACACTGCATCTGGCAGAGATTCTCCAAGCTTAGTTCCACAGCATTGCACTAGCAGACTAAATATAATTATGTAGATGTTGCAGATTGGGCTGGAGCTTGGTCTGTCGAGCTGGGTTTTAGAGCCTGAGCCCCTGCCTGAACCACCATGTCAAAACAATGTTTACACAACTCTTTTTAATGTGCTAGCATGAGCATCACTAACACTGGTCTTTAGATGAAGGTTGAGAGGCTTGATCCTTATGTAGTGCAGACTTCCTGTATCCTGATACTTCAATAGTTAATAACTGTATTGGTTGACAATTAGTATTAATTTAGTGAGCTGGGGATAATAGCTTTCTCATCCCAAAATCAGACTCAACAGAATTAAAAGTAAGAGGTTTAATATATTGCAGGGAACCCCACAGTGTATGGTAAAGACACTCACACTGAGGGCAAAGCAAAGTCTTAGGGAGAAGCAAAGGGCACAGGGTGGGGAGAACAGGGTAAGAGGAGTGATGATCAGGGTAAGAGAGTGGGAGGAAGGAGGGGAGGTGCCTCAAACAGCCAGTCAGCATTGGGCAGAGGAAGTCTAGTCAAACTGTAGAAAAGTCTCTCAATCTGTAGAGGACCAGAGGTCCCTGCTTTGGCTGCTTCTGCTCCACCTGGCTGGGGTCTCAGACTGGCTGGTTCCTCTCTGCAAAGTGTCCCCTATGAACTTCCCAGGAGAGAACAGCAGGCCCTCAAGCCATGGAAAATCTGCTTCTCATGTTGCTTAAAGGCCACAGAATGCTTGTGGGAAGAGCAAGGCTTTGGGTGTGACCCACACTGTCTGTTACCTTCATGCAGCTGGTAAAGCCCATGGGGTCATTCCCCAGTTTCTTTTTCCCTGAGTCTTTGCTTATCCCCAACTCTCACGGGCGAGAGATGAAGCCCTTGGACTCAAAATCCTGCACAGCTTTGAATCCTGCTCAAAGTCAAAGGAGGTCAATGGGGTTTGTGCTCTTCAGTCACCACGGTAATATTCAGAATCTGATCCCCTGTGATTCTGGATGATGGATGGTGATGAAGGAGAAGGGGGGAATCTCTGATCTCTGGAAGGAAAGGTCCCATCCGCAGGGGAGGCAGCTCCACACAGGACCACGGCTCTCAGGCACCCGGTCCTAGGCACTCTTTAGTGTCCTATATAAAGAGAAAAGGCAAGCAGGGTCCCAGCCCCCTCTAATGTGCCTCTCCTGGAAGAAGATCCCCTGGACATGTAGAAGGGAGGTAGTGGAATCTCCATCTTTAGAGGTTTTTAAGCTGAGGCTTGACAAAGCCCTGACTGGGACGATATAGCTGAGGTTGGTCCTGCTTTGAGCAGGGGGTTGGACTAGATGACCTCCTGAGGTCCCTTCCAACTCTAATATTCTATGATTCTAAGCTGAGTTGTGAGTGGGTGGGAGGGTCCCATGGGATAGAGGGCAGTGAAAGTCCCTCCTACGTCTGGAAACGAGGCAATGCAGAGTGGAAGGGTTTCACAGACCGCACAGCTGAGCCTGGAGGGTATCAGCAGCTATTGGGGGCTGGGACTGAGCTGCATTGGCAGCTGCACCAGAACAGGCAGGCTGGGATGGAGGGGCCTCAGAAATATTTCAATCCTTTCTTTGGAGATATGATGGATGCAGCCTCCGTTCCTGGGCCTTCCCCAGGGACAGGATATTTCTTTGTATAAAAAAGCTTCTAACTGAAAGAGGTGAAATGAAATAGCCACACTGATGTACCAGAGCCTAAGGAAAGAAATCCCCCATGGCTCCGCAGTCCTCATTGACTCTGAAAAGGGATTTATTTCTATTCCCTTTATTTCTCTGGCTAGTAAAATATAAGGACCAAGCTATTTCAATGGCTGTGACACTGGAGCTCTGGTTTCTGTGACTGTATCTCCAATTGTCACGAAGCCTGGGACGAAATGGTGGTAGTACCCAGATAATCCCAAAAAGCATTTGGTGTGAAGTGTGTTGGAGACTCCGCTTGGAGTAACAAGGCTGGTGCAAATCAATTTATTTGTCAAATTGATGAAATTATATGAGTTTACATTGTTCAGAAGACCCTAGGGTGGCATCTGGGACTGGGGGTTCTAACTGGGGTCATTCTGCTGTATAATTAAAAGAGTGGCTGGCTAGAAGCGCTCACTCACTGAGTTAGCTGCAACTTCTTTGCTGAAGGTTATGCATGAACAGCCCAGGAGTGGGGGGTTCTTACAGCAGAGCAGAGTAAGATGGGCTCCAGGAGCAGGGGATTGGAATGACAAAGTAGTTCTCCAGTCCACAGTGCAGCAGGGGAATGTCACATAGGTGGCATGGGAATTACTAATATTTTGAGGGTTTTTTTGACAAAGGAGACTGTATCAACAAGATTTATCTTTGTTCTTATTTCACCTTATGGTGTTACTTAGAGGAATCAGTATTTATTCTTCTGTTATATTTAATAAAACCAAAAGATTATTTAATCAGTCATAAACATTAGGTTTGCTGTTTGAATTCTGTATTTCAGATGATTTCAAGTCTGAGCATTGTGATTATTTACTAATTTCACTAGCAGTGAGGAACAGCCTTTGGCTGCATGGTTAAGATGTTAGACTTGAACCTTTGTGGGGTTCCCCCATGTAGATTCAATTCCTGCTTACAGTGTGGTTTGTGTTTTAGCCACAGTTCCTTGCCAGGGCACTACATCTGCACAAAACCCTGAGACACTCTCAATCCCAACAAACTCCCACTCTCCACGTTTCATATAGGTGCCTGGCATGCTATCTCACACGGAGTCCCTGAGGCCTGCCACAACCTGTTGTGCCTGGGATGGGACTGCTAAATCTGGTGAGCTGCTTCCCATAGAACTCCTGAAGGAATTCTGTGCCCCCAAAATTAAAAATTCTGCACGTTATAGTTGTAAATTCTGCAAATGTTATTTGTCAATAACTAACTGTGGAGACTCCAGTAGAGCAGGCTCCAGTATAGCACAGGCCACTAGCTGAAGGGAGGTGGGAGATCACCCTGCAGTTACTTCCCCTGTCCTGCCGAGTACACAGACATCAGACAGATTAGTTCCATATAACTACATATCTCAGGGGCGTAAAAAAAATCCCCCCCCCCCCCCCCCCCCCCCCCCCGTCAAGGAATGCGTTATACTGACTTAACCCATGGTGTAGATAGAGCTATGTCCACAGTAGGGCTTCTCCCATCATCATGCCTGGGGAGATGGAGTACCTAAACTGACAGGAGAAGCCATCCCATCAATGTAGGTAGAGTCTCCACTGACACACTATAGTCGTGCAGATGCACTGGGGCAGTGCTTAAGTGTTGATCTGCTCTTTGTGTGAAGGAAGGAATGAGTGCAGGGCTGTCCCTGAACTGAAAGGTGGAGATGTTTGTTGGGGACAAACGGGAAAAAAGATGGCACTAAACGACATAATGTTCACCAACAAAGGCACCAGTGTGGACAGTGCTATGCTAGCAAGAGAACACCAGGGACACGCTCAACGAGACTAACAAGGCAGGAATAAGGAGCTGCTTTTCCACAGTCATGGAGAGGAATCAGACAGGGAAGCTCCTCAATGAGTTGTGGCTGCTCGTGGAGCCAACTGGGAAGGGGGATGGTCTGGGATCTCGGGGGGGGGGAGAGTTGCAATAGCGATAAGGGTCAGAGTAGGGGTGTTGTCCCAGGACTGTTGAGGGCTTTGTCAGTGGGTTGGGAGGTGGCAGTGGGGTGCAAAATCATGCAACCATAAACAAAACCAACCTCACAGTGTGTTGGGTGGTGACCTCTGCTTAGTTTCCCATCTTGTGGTGGGAAAGTCTGACAAACAAATGTCCCTTTAACACATCACACCCCTTTCATTCCATTGCACCCCACTCACAGTTCACTGTGCTTGGTTCATGAAGGCGCAGAGTTCAGAGGTGTGTTCACAGATGTTCACTTCCCACCTCAGAAGTCTCTGCGGTTGTTGTGCGGAACTGCAACTGGCTGTTTGCCACTGCTACAGCTGCTTTTCTTGGCTGCTGGTACTTCTGCAGTGTTGCTAGGTCCACTGCTTAACCCAGATCATCAGTGATTTCAACTTTTAGTGATTTCACTGAGTAGCAAGGAACCTCACTGCCAGTACAGCCTCCCAATTGCCTTTCCTTCCACCTTGGTCCTGACACTATGTCTAAGATAGAACTAAGAGGTGCTTATCAGAAATCCAGCTCTGATAGTCATGGAACAGAAACAACAAATCTTAGTTGAGTTTTATTAGTTTTGTGTTTAAACTCTGAACAGGGAAAAGTCAAAGCATGCCTAGAACCCTTTACGCACCAGCCTCACCTCCACATAGGAGCAGCTGTCCCTAACCCCCTTTGCCTTACCCTGGGATTTGCCACCCCTGCTCTCTGCTTAGCGAGTGAGATTCAGTTTAGAGTCCCCTTCATCTGCTGTATGCAGTGCAATTAGAGATTTTACCTCACCCACTGAGGATGGACTAAATATTTTCTGCTACCCTTTACTTACACAATAAGGATAACAACACTTTCCAATCATGGAGTGATTTGTTACACCAATTCCAGCCAAAATTGGTCATTTTGGCAAAGCCGGTCCATTACACTGTATATCTAGGCAGAGTAGGTGTTTCTATGTAAACATAGCTCTTTCCTGAAGAGTTTTTCTCTAGCACATCACTAGATGTGAGGGTAGAGCTGATTGAGACCCTTTTTACACTAACATATTTAAAAATTCCTTATTGTCCCGATCGCTGCTGGACCGCGATTTCCTCTGGTTTCTCCCTCTCCCTCCCCCACCTACACCTCCAAATCACTCAGATGAGGGGGCTGAGCCGTTAATACACAAAAGTGCTACGTCTTTGTGCTCTGAATGTGTGGGTTCAAGTCCCTTGCTAATCTGCTGCATTCCTTCTTCTCTCATCTATTCCAAGCAATTACTTCCCCCTTTGGTGCAATGACAGGCCCACCCATGTCACCTACTAAAGAAATAAAAACCCTGTATTTCCCTATTTTTTTATGTGAAGGTCATATGAGACAGTATTAAAAGCCCTACTAAACTTCAGCTATATCACATGTGCTGCTTCCCCTTATTGACAACCTTGTTAACATGGCTTGACATGATATTTTCTTGAGAAATCCATGTTGATTGTTACTTATCACCTTCTTATTTTCTAGGTGCTTACAAACTGATGATTTCCTCCATCATTTTTTCTGATACCAAAATTAAGCTAACTTCTCTATATTTTCCTGGGTTGTCCTCATTCCCCTTTTTATAGCTAGGTACTACATTTGCCCTTTCCCTGTCCTCTGGGATCTCTCCCTTTCTCCATAAGTTATCGGAGTTAATTGCTTAAAGCTCAGAGAACTCGTCAGCCAATACTTTCAGCATTCTAGGATGTATTTCATCAGACCCAGGTGAATTGAGGAGAACTAAAGTTGTCAAATGCTACATCTGCACTAGAAAGTGTACAGTGGGACAGCTGTATGATGCAGTGGCACCGCTATAAGATTGCTTGTGTAGCCACTGTATGCTGATGGAACAGAGCTCTTCTTTCGACACAGTTAAACCACCACAATGAACAGCTGTAGAGTGGTGTGTCTGTCAGTTTG
Source organism: Emydura macquarii macquarii (assembly GCF_026122565.2). NCBI lineage: Eukaryota > Metazoa > Chordata > Testudines > Chelidae > Emydura > Emydura macquarii. The sequence continues at coordinate 36,846 of NW_027132540.1, read as the reverse complement.
TAAGCATCTAGACCGCCAGAATTAGCACATTCGGTGGGAACAGTGAGAGGGCATGCCATGTGGCCGGCCATGTTTTCCTAACACTTTCTGACGTTTTCAGCAGAGCCTCAGCAGCTGTCCCACATGCTCAACTGTGGGTGGCCTGCAGGGAATGTTTGATGTACCAGGATGTGGGGATCTCTTTCTAGCGGTGTCTTTCTAGCGGTCCGTACACCACTCATAGGCATGGCCTTCCCTACCTCTTGCCCCACCGTCCATTATTATATGGCTTTTAAGTCTTCCCTTGGATCTGTCAGCTCCAGCCACTCCTGCTCTAGATGCTCAGGAGAGGCAAGGTGGCCTGCGTGGCAGCCGGGGATTCTTGCCCCCTCCCATGACTATTAAGCCTGTCCCAGCACTCCTTCCTTTAAACACTATGTGGAGAAGAGGAAACAAAACCTTGGTGGCAAGTCTGGGGCCAAAGCTGGCGGACATCAGTTGAGGCAGGAGAAACACAACCATCAGGTCAACCCGCAGGACTGCAGGCATCTCTACTCAAAGTGTCAATTTCTAGGGATCCAACCAATTATGGCCAATCCATCAAGCCAGCCAGAGCAAAGACCTGGCTGCAGAGGGCTTGAGTAACCCAGCCGGAGGTAAAAGATGCACACTTGCACAAACGCGGACATGGAAGCCTAGCAGCATGAGCGCCAGGGCCTTGCACCAACCAAAGCAGCACCACTAGCTCCCACAGATGCTTGTACTCAGATTGCAGGATTCATGGTCCTGAACACAGACCATTACACAATGGGACCAGCTACCTATTGCTTCTCTGCATACATGGGGCCTTCAAGTGGCAGGCTTGCACAGAGAGCTCTATCTTCTTCCTCTCTTGATACTTGCTCTCCCCCCTTCTGTTCTCTCTTCCCTGTTGCATTCTCACAACCTATATCCACACCCTTTGCCTGGAGACAGAGATTGTGTTCTTTCTTTCCATCTCTGTGTATGTGGCCTCTATCCCTCTTCATAAGGGCTCACCATGTGAAAGGAGACTTCTCCAGAGAACAGCCATGGCACCTGGAAATCCATGGGTCCTTTTGAACTCTGCCAGGATTCACCAGTCTGCTGGGCACAAGGCAAAGTCAAACACAAATGTCAGACCATGGGCTGAAACCCTATTTTTTCAGAATAAGAGTCTGACACTCTACCCACTGAGCTAATCAGGCAGGCACCAAACTACATGCACCGCTTTCATCATAAGAGGAACCAAAACAAGGAAAAAACTTCATAGGAAATCTCACTCTTTTTCTTACTGGCCACTACCCATGAGCAGGATTTCCGTTCTCTCGTGTGCCTTGTTGCCACTAAGTCTCTGAACCTATGCAGCCGGCTTGCCCGCCAACCTGTCTGCCGCACTCCAATCTCCTGATGCGTAAGCCTCCCTGCCTGTGACCATTTCCTGCTGTAATCTGGACTGCTGTATTGCTGCATCACCCCAATCCCCCATTCTGGATTCCTTCTTTCTTTTCTCTGCTTGGAGAACCCCCACTCCTGGGCTGTTCATGCACACCTCCAGCATGCGATCTGCTCCCAATTATGTGAACGAGTGCTTATACACAGCCACTCTTTGGATTATGCAACAGAAAGACCTCAGTTACTACACCCAGTCCCACATGCAACCCTAGGAACCTCAATTTAACAATGATAGAATCATAGAATCATAGAGTTGGAAGGGACACTGAAGATTCATACTCTATTTTCAGTTTATGTACTTGACCTTGGCATGCTATGAATTGTTCATGCAGCTCCTTTTTTTCTTTGGATAACTTCCCTAACTCTTCAGTAAGGGTTTTAGATACTAAAATGAGCCTATGTAAAGCAGCTAAGCATTTTTTCTTAAGATCAGGCTTTGTCTCTGTGAATTGTTCCCACTGAAGCATCAAGTCTGTATATGCTGTTTTACCCTTAAATGCTCCTACAGACCATGGGTTTTTACCCAGGTTATCCACAAAAGCTTCCATATCTTAGACTGGTTCTAGTGAAAGGAGAATGGGAGTGGCAACCCCTCGACTGCCTGACTCACAACACATTCCTGTAGAGGACATAGTGCCCTCCTCCTGAAGCCAAATACAAATACATTTTCACGGAGAACAGTGCCAGACAGGTTGCTACCCTGCTGACAAGCAGTGACAGAAACCCTTGCACCGTGTGCCTCAAAAATCTTCTCACTCACAGCTGATCGAGCCCACCCAGGGACGCCAATTGTTGGTTCTGGACACTTTGTGATCAGTGTGGATACCAGTGAGACATGGTACACCTGGTTTGCAGGTCAATAAGGTTTAATGTGCAAGGTTTTCTATAAATATACTAGTTAGATACAAAGCCTAAAATTAACTACAATATATCATACTCGCTAACCCTGGAGAGTTCAGCAGTCATTCAGAAGGCTGTACTCAGGAACGGCTTTCTTCAGGAGCCCCGCCAGGGAGTCAGTGGATCCTCTGGTCCAACCAGCAGCACCTCCTGAGGAGTCAGGTGTTGATGGAGTGCCCCCCTTTGTTTACGTGGTGACTACTTATACCCTTCCATAAACAACCTTCACCTAATTATCTCTCTCATTATCATATATGCTAATTACCTACATTGGGTTTCCACCCATAACTACATTCCATTCTCACCATGATAATTGGGGTCATCAAAACAACATCTGGTGATAGGAGGGGCGCAGTAAAAATATGCCCCATGGCAATAAAACAATGTACCCCAGACGTTCAAGGATAACTTGTTGTTCCCATCACCGTTATCTATGTGCAGCTGCAAGCATACAGTATCTGTATTTTGTCTTGTTATGTGCTGGGCTATGCAGAAACTGAGACAGCTATACTGTTATTCAGTTTCTGCCAACTGGAAGATGTCATGCTACAGAGGTCAGAATAACCAAGCAAGCAACTGAAGCTATGCTAGGCCTGTAGGACAGAGGTCAAGCAACTCAAATTGTACTGGGCCTCCAACACTTGCTCCTTGTGAATACAAATACTCTTGTCTCTCAATGCAGAGGGACATGGGTGCAACCATCCTGTTTACCTCTCGCTCACTGTGCGGGTTTCTGGAGGTATATTAGACTAGGCCTATTTCTGTGTGTGAGACAAGGTGTCTAGGTGAACGTGTGTGTGTGTGAGAGAGAGAATCTGGTTGTGTGTGAGAATGCTTATGTGAGTGTATATGTCTGTGCAAGCATGTCACTGTGTGTGCGCGTGTCAACCTGTCTGACTTGAATACGAGGGAAAAGCACGTGGGAGTGATTAGCGTTGCCATGTTGTCTCCCCGGGGGATGCTCCCCCAGCTGCTATTACTCTGGGGCAAGGATGCTGTTTTTGGTATAAAACCAGCAGATCCAAGACATTAGGGAAGGCGAAAAGGTGAAAATGTCCATAATTTGCCATGTGTTTCTTCAAGCTTCTTCCTTAACTTGCTGGTCTCTCTTCTTTTCCCTTTATTCTGTTCAAATCTCAACTATTCTACAGGCCGTTCAGATTTATTCTCTTCCATCCCATGCTATTCTCTTTACTGATAGACTATGATATTTTACTTCCCTTTCTTCTCTTCTGTGCTCCTAGCCCAGTCCTGTTTCTTCTCTTCAGCCCTGCTCCTCACCCGGGTTTTGTGCTGGGTTCCCTGTGCACACCCTGCACCGTGCTCCATCGCACACAGATACACCACAGAGTCTGCCAGGCGGCTGCTGGTCAGGTACAGGAAGCTGCTCTTTGCTTTGGTGTCCAGGCTCATGGTGAAATTCTCTCGCATCTCCTTGCCACTCGAGGACAGCAAAGCCACAAACTGCGGCGGGCTCCCCGGGGACTGGCGGTACCACTTCACACTGTACTCTGTGCCTGTGTGCAAGCAATTGGACTGGATCGACTCTCCTTCCTGGGCAGTGGCACAGCCGTCCTGGGTTACCGTGTATTGGGCCAGCGCGCCTGCGGGGGAGGAGACTGGTTTTATTCCACGTTTCCTTCCTCAGCAAGGGCAGGAAAATGCATGAGACTCTTTAATGACAAAGGAGAAAACAAGCAAACAAAAATCCATCCTTTCCTCTGTGCTGTCTGTCTGTCCATCCTTCCCTCTGCCCTATCCATCAATCCACCCTTCCCTCTTCCAGCTATCCATCTCTCATCTGTGTATCCTTCCCTCTGCGCTATCCAGCTGTCTGGTGATGGCTGCCCATCACCGTGGTATCGGAGTGCCTTTCTTTCAGAAGAGCCATTCCCCAACTGCCATGAGCCCCTGGAAACCCCAACACGTGGTGCCCTGCTCAGGCAGCCTGAATAGCTGGAGCCAGCACCAGCACCAAGGCAGCATCTGCAGCTGAGCTGAACCTGAATGAGGGGAAGCTGTGACACAGCTCAGCGTTCGGGCTCCAAGGAAACAGATACATTTACCCTGTTCAAGTGGGGGACGAGAGACAGGAGTTTCCTTACGAGCGCACTATCATTAAGATAATGGACCAGATCTTCCATTGGTGCAAATTAATTGGGTGTCATCGGAGCCCTTCACCAGTTCCCCAGCTGGAGCAAAGTGGCCACAGTTCCACAGCAGCCAATGGACAGATGGCAGAGCCCAGCTGATGTAAATCCCTGGAGCTACATTTAAATCCTGGGGAGCTGCTGCAGCTTGTACCAGTTGAGGATCTGTCGGGATCATTCATGGATTTCCCTCCGGATCACACTCTCTTGATTTCAGCAATATTTATGTAGGATACACACCACATCAAGGAAGAGGATTATAAGCCATTGGACAAAGAGCGTAACAAGGCAAAGCATCAGCCTGTCTCACTATCCGGCAAAGAAATGCATCACACATTTTCAAAAAACGGAAATGAATGCGAACAGACTTTCAGGCAAATGCTGAGGGATGCAGTTCTAAGTGGTTGGAATTGAATAGCCAGTAAGTGGCAGCAGAGGGTGAGGAATCTGGAGACCAGGCTAGGTTGTACCATAAGGTGTATTCTGAGACAGGCTTGGAGGCCTCCGTTCATCCTGAGAGGAAAAGAGATCTCTGTTTCATGAAGCAGAGATCTCAACTCGGTCACTGCTGCTCCAGGGATCCATTTGGCCTGGTATCCCATCTCCAGAGCAGGCTGGTGCCATATCACTATTATTGCAGCAAGCACCAAATGGCCTCAATTGGGATTCTGCTAGGTGCTTAAAAACAGATCGTGACAAAGGGTCCCTGCCTTTAAAAACTTACATCGGAAGGAGGGAAAGGCAGACAAAAGGTGGAAGGGAAAATAGACGCATAGAGAGTGGAAGGGGCTTGGCCAAGTTCATATAGTAGGTCAGGGATGGAACCCAAGGGACCTAAACTGTGGGTTCTTTAGGGAAGGGACCAGACTGTGTTTCTACACCCCTTAGGCACTTCTGCCAATAGTAATAAAATCTTCCTACTTTCTGGTCTAATGCTCTATGTGCAAGACCGAGTTGCTTTCCTGTGTTCTTTTCGGTGAGAGGCAGAATAAGAAACAATGGGTAGAAATTCTAACCAGACCCATTCAAATGAGAAATACGCAGGGTGGGCAGAACTCCATTTTTATTTATATATAATTTTGATGGATCAGCTCTATGGTTATTTTTAAGCATTTTACTTTTATTTTTATCTATATGTGCACAATTGCAGGAGGGATGGTGGTCAACTTTGCATGTGAAAATATACAAAGTAAATAGCCTTAAATTAAACTATAAGTCCTCAAGCATAATTTTTCTTACTTTTCCTGTGTAAATTTCAGTCATTAGAGATGGAAATATTTTTCATCTGTTTATGTATGCATGGTGAAATTGATGTTTACTAACATTTACCAATACAAATCTAATCCTTCCAAGCCTAGGAATAAGACAGACATTTTCTTTAAGAGTGCAGATGATTAACTATAGGAATCAACTATCAATGGAAGTGATGGATTTTTCCATCTCTTGAAGTCTTCAAATCCAGACTGGAGGCTTTTCAGGAAGATGTTTTCATCAAACACAACTTATTGAGATGAATACAGGGGTTATGGAAAGAAATTCTATGGCCTGTGTTTTACAGGAGATCAGGCCAGATGATCCCAATGGTCTCTTCTAGCCTTAAAATCTAGGAATCTATATTTCAGAAGGTGTCAGTCCCTATAATTAATTGTATAAAACTAACCTGGGTGCAATTTCATCCAGGGATTCAGCTTTTCCCAAAGCATATTGATGCTAATAACAGTCCTGTGGTTGGACCAGAACTTGGGAGATCTAAGATGTGAGACTCTTTATTATTAGCGTCATGCTTTCCTGAGGTGCAGCCTAGCTCCTATCCGCAGTAGCCTTGCTGTCATTTAGTGTCACCTATTTCAGCATTCAGCAACCCTAACCTAAGCAGAGTTTTTATTCCCAAAAAGGAGAAGTACCAGAAACTCCACAAAGTCCGCTCAGGACTTTGGCTCAGACCCTTAAAGATATTTAGGCACCTAACTCCCATTGATTTCAGCAAGGATATGGGCTTTTAGTATTGCTATTGATTTTATACAAAAGTCGCTCAGATGCTGTGGTGACAAGAAACAGCATAACATCCCCAGGAAGGCAACCCAGATAGCTGCAGCAATATTTAAAAGGGACAGTCTGTTACTTCTCTTCCGGTTCTTATTTTGTAGGAGATACTTTATCCTTCTTCACAGAACGCTTTTGTCTTTGTAAAAAGTAGAATTAACAGCCCAGAATAGACAGGTGACCAGATGCTCAGCTGCTGTAAATCTGCTATACCCCCCTTGGAGTCAATGGGCCTGATCTGTAGCTGGGTGAATTGGTGTTGCTGCAATAATCATTGGTGCCAGATGCCCAGCTAGTGTAAATCACAGTAGTCGGCTTGCACCAGCTAAGGCTCTGACCTGATGGTGGTTGTGAAGCAGTGAATCTGCACAGCTGTAACTAGGGTTTTAATGATTAGATTAGATATTGTTTGCAGTATTTGCAGTTTTTGTTTGCAGTATTTGTGGTAGCTGTGTGGGTCCTAGTATCTTGCGAAGAAAAAGTGGGTAAGATAATACCTTTCACTGACGCAACATCTGCTGGTGGAGTGGACAAGCTTTCGAACCATGCAGAGCTCTGCCTCAGGTCTGGAGAAGGTAACCAGAGTGTCACAGCTGAGAACAAAGGACTTTGGCCCAGATCCTCAAAGGTATTTAGGCACCTAATGCCCACTAATTGCATTGATGATCCGGACTTTTATTATTGCTAATGATTTTACATGGAAGTCGTTCAGATACTATGGTGACAAGTAATAGAATAAAACCCTAAGGAAGATAGCACAGATAGCTACAGCAATATTTAAAATGATCTGTTTGTCACTTCTCTTCAGGCTCTTATTTTGTATGAGATACTTTTATCATAAGGGGTTCACAGGCTGTAGGAGACCACTTAAACTGAAGTGGTCGCTTAACATCTCTGCAGTCACAGGACAAAGGAGGGTTAGTAGACAACAGAGTATGTTATAGAATTGTTGTAATGAGCTGTACAACCAGTGGCTCTGTGTGCTGGGATTCCCTCTGAGATCTTTTCCACTTGGCTGATCCAGAACACTTTGTCCAGTTCTTGGAGAACTCTTCATCCAGTTCTCTGGGCTCCAAAAAACTCAGTTCAACTCCAGATCTCCTCACTCAGGTCCCTTTATTTTGCATACAACAAAGCTATGCTGAGTTAATCCAACTCAAGTGTAGGGGGTGAGTATAGGGTGTAGCACAGATCCAAAGTTACACAGCCAGCCTTTTCCTTTATACATATTATATATACACATTACATTGCATTTACTATACAGTGCATCACATGGTTTGGGGTTGGCTTGGTTACTTTGCAGCATGTTCTGTCCAAGCATTGTCCAACCACAGCCTACTCTTTACCTCGTCTCTACGTTCCTAACTTCTCTTGTCCACTGTTACCTTGTTCATAGTAAATGGTTCCTTGGGAGTTCTCCCTCTTATCTTAGTGGGCTCAGGCAGTCTGACCTTTTTAGCCTATTGACTCATTGGCTTATTTAGCACAAATGCTCTATTTTCAGCCTAATGCCCTAATTCTATCCTCCAAGAACTGAAGTTTGCCTCCATGTGTTAATTATTTATGTCCAGCCAGGCCTCAGCTTTATGTCCCTGCTTCTGTCTTTCCGTCTGATATTGACATTTATTTCAGCTGCATCATTTTCCTCTCTTTCTGTGCTCTCTTTTTCAAGTTTCCCCAGCAACATAAACTCAAGACCCCAGAAGTTGTAATTATTTGAACCACCATCAATGTGAGCTTTAAATACAAACCAGGGGGTAATATCACCTTATAAACTCACTCTGTCTTTAAAGCATCCTTTGGTAATTTTAACTTTGTTTTTATTTTAATGACATTATGAAAAATGTGCAAAATATAAAAATCTTTCCACTGATCACCACCGGAAATTTAGGTGTGAAACAGAACATGGGCCAAGTAAAGTAACATTCCCTGGGTCCATACCAGAAGTGATTCTTTTCAGCCACCACACAATACTTGTTATCAGAAGCATAGGCAGTTTTTTCTTTACCAATGTCCCAGTGTCTCAACCACACTGCGCAGTTTGGAGCCTTTCCCCACACAGCGATCCCACATGCCAGCAACTCTATTACACCTGCACATGTAAGCGTCCCCCAAGTGCAAACAGACGCACAAGTCTGGGGCTTTCGAGACCTTGCGTTGTCTTGCAACAGTATTGGAGAAGGGAAAAGAAACTTCTTCCACACAGCAGGCGTTGTAGTGCGTTCCACATTTAACTTCATGGCATTGGACCCTTGTTAATTTTCTTACTCTGTGCCAAGTTGCAGATGGGGAGGTCTAGGTTGGACATTAGGAAAAAGTTTTTCACTAGGAGGGTGGTGAAGCACTGGAATGGGTTACCTAAGGAGGTGATGGAATCTCCATCTTTAGAGATTTTTAAGCTCCGGTTTGACAAAGGCCTGGCTGGGATTATATAGTTGAGGTTAGTCCTGCTTTGAGCAGGGGGTTGGACTAGATGATCCTCTGAGGTCCCTTCCAACTCTAATATTCTATGATTCCGTGATTCTAAATGGTATTACCTCCCTTGTATCAAATTTTTGACTTTTCTGTGGTGGTGAGAGGGCAACCTTCTTTGTTCTATGTCTCTTAAGGCCTCTTTTACTTTATATAGCACATATTTCCCATATACTGACTGAGCATCCTTGTTCTTGCATTTTACCTTTCATGCTAGGAAATTAACTTTAACTTACACATGACAAACATTGACAGCATCATACATACACAATAGTTTAAAACTCTTCACCAATAAATTGTTTGCTTTGTTGACTTTCAGAACACAGTACTGTGGATGCTAATTGGGGCTGAAACTCTTGCTCATGTAATGGTTGCAGTACTTCTGCTGCTAGCTTCAGTTGAAATACTTGGCCATGTTCCCATAGCATCTCTCAGCTTGGTTTGAGAGAGGCATACCAGCCTTATGCATTTTAGAAGTTTACTTTTTTGTCCATAAAGTCCTTTCAATAGCTTTTTGACCAAACCCCAGTAACCACAGATTGGTGAAATTCAGTAACACTTGGCAAATTTATAAACTAAATATTATTAAACAAAATATTTCCTTAAGAGATTTAACTCTAAACTCTTAGTTAGATTTGTTTCCAAATGTAAGGCATTTCAACTTTTATATAATTGCTTAGTTTTAATACAATTATTATTTTTTCCATTTACAAAGCACAACCATATAGGCTTTTACTTCCGTATTCTCAGTTCCTGTAATACATCTGATCCATACCAGTCCTGAGACCAAATCATTCTTGCCACACTTTCCAAAAATTCCAGAATCCTTCCTTTTGTGTCATCTTCTAACTGCACAGTGTGTAACCAGCAGTCCTCTGTGTGTGTGTATGGGTGTCTGAGAGAGAGATTGGATTTAGGAAGGTGCTGGCCTCTTGTGTGTTATGGTATCAGCTGCATCTGTGGACTTGTCTTTTGTGTGTAATGACTTCGGTTTCTTTGCAAGGCCCTGTATTTGGATCTATCTTAGGCATGGAGAGAAAGTGTTTGCCCACAGGTCAGTTTCTGCAGGGCTTTTTTCATCTCCTTGTTCCTCAGCGTATATATAAAGGGGTTCAGCAGAAGGGTGACGGCAGTATAGAATGTGGCTAAGACCCCGTTGGATGTGTGGCTCGAAGAGGGACGCAGGTATATGAAGATTGAGGGTGCATAGTACAGCAGCACCACGGTGAGGTGGGCGCTGCAGGTGGAGAACGCCTGCTGCCTCCCCTGGGCTGTGCAGATCTTTAGGATGGTGGAGACTATGTAGGCGTAGGGGACGCAGATCAGCAAGAAGCAGACGGCCACCACTGCCCCGATGTTGGTCAGAATGAGGGCTCAGTTGGTGGCTGTGTCGGCGCAGGCCAGCTTCAGCTCAGCAGGGATGTCACAGAAGAAGTGCTCCACCCGGTTGGGGCTGCAGTAGGGCAGGTGGAAGGTCAGGGTGGCATGGATCGCGGCATGCAGCGAGCCGGTGAGCCGTGTGCCGGCTGCCAGCCCCACGCAGGCCCTTCTGCTCATCACCACGCTGTAGCGCAGAGGGAGGCAGATGGCCGGGAAGCAGTCGTAAGCCATCGCCGGGTAGAGGAAGCACTCGGAGCTGGCATGGAAATGGAAAGCGTTGAGCTGCACCGCACACCCGCCGAAGGAAATGGCATTGGGGCCAGGCCCCACCCAGCGAGCCAGGATTTTGGGCATGGTGACAGGAGAGAGGCAGGTGTCGAGGAAGGAGAGGTGGCCCAGGACGAAGTACATGGGCAGGGCATGGAGCCGGGGTTCGGAGAGCACGGTCAGCAGGAGGAGGATGTTGCCTAGCAGGGTGAGCAGGTAGATGAGGAGGAAGAAGAGCGAGGGAAGATCCATGGTGAATGGGAGTCCCCCCAGGATGAACACCGTCACCAGCGTTTGGTTTCGTGGCTCCATTTGCTACCCCCGCCCGGTGCGGAACAGCAATAGCCAGTGCAGTGTGAATCAGAGCAGAAGGGCCACAATCGTTTGTGGTGTGACACCTCCCCTCCCCCCCACACACACACAGTTCAAGGCAGTAACATGCCTCTGTAACCCAGCATCAGCCCTTCTACTCTAGCGTCCCTTTATCCCCTCATCACAGCAAATCGATTAGTCATCCCCTCTGGTATCTATCGACACCCATTACTGGTGCATCTGAGCACCTCGTACTTTTAAATGTACTGATCCTCACAGCACCCCTCTGAGGGAGGCACTTTGCGTGATCTCGGGCACAGAAAAGCTCAGGGACAAACAGCAGGCCTGTGCCTGGGCAGGAGATGTGCATTCAGGTGTCTCAAATCCAGGATTGATGCCTTAACCACTGAACTGTCCTACCTCTCATCTTGTCTCCTCTCACATCAGCTGTGAAAAATGTCCTGCTGGTGTAGATAGATACATAGATTGCCAGTCTGATTACCTCTCCTGGCAAACCAAAATAGACCACTGAGTAGATCATCTGTCCAGCCCCATACAAGCCCACCTTGCACACTATCTGTGTATCCTGGTTCTTTTACTGTCACCCATCCCCAGCCCGCTGCATTCAGGAGAGGAGCGGTGGAGAGGTGCAGAGTGTACAGACAAAACCACTGAGCAACGCTGGAAGCTGACTCCGTTGGCCGCTGTGTCTATGGCATGATTTTAGCTCAGATTTAGCTGTGCCCATGCAGAGAGACAGCAGCCAGAGCAGATGCACAGGTGACAGACACAATGAAATCAGGGATGTGAGCGGGAGGATTAAATGAAGTAGGAAGGGTGATAACCCCTCCTGTGCAGGAAATGAGCTAAGCTGACCTGCCCCCCCAAAGTGGGAGATGTTGGGGAGATACAAGCCACTGGAGGTAGGTGAACTCTGAACCGTCCACTGTAGGGTGTCTTGTACTGTGCTATGAAGCAGCTGGTACCAGCTGCTGTCCGAGACCAGAGCCTGGGCTAGATGGACCTTGGATCAGTCTGGTCTGGCAGTCCCTGTGTACCTAAAGCAAGGTGCGTTCTCCGGCTCAGACACGCTCACCTCTCTCACAGAACCAGGATGAGGCGCAGCCTCTCCATTGTCTCTGCTGTGCTAAGTGCCTGAGTCACTGAGTATTTGAATGATGTTTTCACCTTTGGGGACATGGCTCACCACACTCCCGGGAGCTGATGCAAATACAGGCTGAGCCCTGCAGCTGGTCTCCCATTATCAGGCCCTGTCGGCCAGGGAGTATGGAAGAACCCAAACTCAGAGGTCCTTACTTACAAGTCCATTGCCCAGCGGATAGTCCAGAATTAGCCAAACAACAGATTAGCAAAGTCAGAGTTTATTTTTTACGTAAAGAAGATGGTCCCTTCAGATGTAAGGGGTGACAACTTAACATAAAAACCTAACAGCTTTTTATAGGCTCATACAAACAAGTCTTTATATGTCACAGTTTCCATGGTCATACATACTAAAAAAAATATTATCTAGGAATTTTCTAGCTGAGTATTTGCAACTTTCCTTATCTAAGTTACAAGGTCTTTCTCTGCATTACATCCCTGCTGGCGTCTAAGCCTCTTAACTATTTTATAACTTCAAAACATTCTAAGATTAAATTACTGCTAAAAAGACATTTTCCATCTCAAGCTTTTTACAGCCATTTCTAAAATCAGTTCTCAGCCGAAACAGAGACCCCATCTTCTTTTCCCTTAACAGGAGTGCATGTATCCCATCAGAATTCTTTGCTCCGCATCTGACATTAGCTATCCAGGGTTGCATTGCTGCTAGATCCATGGAGATAATTCTAAGATGCCTCCAGCAGCTTCCAAGGTCCCAAGGATTGGTGGCACTGGGGGGAGAATCCCAGGGCTGAGATCACAGAGTGGCTGTGGGAATCCGCAAAGCTAAGGATGGGGAAGCCCACTGCTAGACTAGAAGTAGGTAACCGCAGCTAGTGTAAATCCACCATAGCTCCATTGACGTCCATGTGGCCAGACCCCCATGTGGTGTAAATCAGCCACAGCTTCACTGAAGTCACTGAATTAGACGTGTTGAGAATTTGGCTGATAATAATACCCACAGATAGGTCATTCTTGCCACATTCACCATACAGAGGGGTGGGAAGAACTGTTCCCCAGCTCTGATGGCAGTCATCTTGGGGGGGTTGCCTTCCTCTGCAGTGGGGGGTGCAGTCACTTGCCAGAACCATTTGGGTATTTCTCCCAAAATCAATTCCCTGCCAATGCAGGGGCCTCAGGCATTTGTGCACCTCAGTCCTTCCTATTTTCTGACTGTGGCACAGAAAAACACAGTTTCCTGAGGGCTCTAACACCTTGGGCTAATTTCATTTGGTTCAGTGGGAGGTTGCTGGGTGTTGTTGCTGGCCTGGGACATAAAGAAGATCACACTGGCTGATCTGCGGAGCCCTTCTGGCCTTAAACTCTATGGCTTTCTGGCATTTTACACAAATTCCAGAATCCTTCATTTTTATGTCATCCTCTGCCTGGCCAGCATGTTACTGGAAAAATCTTGGAGCAGGTCCTTAAGGAATCCATTTTAAGGCACTTGGAAGAGAGGAAGGTGATCAGGAACAGTCAACACAGATTCACCAAGGGAAAGTCATGCCTGACCAACCTGATTGCTTTCTATGATTGGCTCTGTGGATGTAGGGAAGGCGGTGGATGTGATATACCTTGACTTTAGCAAAGCTTTTGATACTGTCTCTCACAGTATTCTTATCAGCAAATTAAAGAAGTATGGGTTGGATGAATGGACTATAAAATGGATCGAGAACTGGCTAGAGCATAGGGCTCAACGAGTAGTGATCAATGGCTCCATGTCTAGCTGGCAAGCAGTCACAAGCAGAGTGCCCCAGGGGTCAGTCCTGGGGCCGGTTTTGTTCAACATCTTCATTAATGATCTGGAGGATGAGGTAGATTGCACCCTCAGCAAGTTTGCAGACGACACTAAGCTGGGGGGAGTGGTAGAAACAGAGTGACCTAAACAAACTGGAGGATTGGGCCAAAAGAAATCTGATGAGGTTCAACAAAGAAAAGTGCAGAGTCCTCCACATAGGAAGGAAGAATCCCATGCACAGCTATAGACTGGGGACCGACAAGCTAGGCAGCAGTTCTGCAGAAAAGGACCTGGGGGTAACAGTGGATAAAAAGCTGGATACGAGTCAGCAGTGTGCCCTGGTTGTCAAGAAGGCTAATGGCATATTGGGCTGCATTAGGAGGGGCATTGCCAGTAGGTCATGAGAAGTGATTATTCCCCTCTATTCAGCATTGGTGAGGCCGCATTTAGAATATTGTGTCCAGTTTGGGCCCCCCACTACAGAAAGGATGTGGACAAGTTGGAGAGAGTGCAGCGGAGGGCAACCAAAATGATTAGGGGGCTGGAGCACAGGACTTATGAGGAGAGGCTGAGGGAACTGGGCTTGTTTAGTCTACAGAAGAGAAGAATGAGGGGGGATTTGATAGTGGCCTTTAACTACCTGAGGGGGAGTTCCAGGAAGGATGGGGCTAGGCTGTTCTCGGTGGTGGCAGATGACAGAACAAGGAGCAATGGTCTCAAGTTGCAGTTGGGGAGGTCTAGGTTGGATATTAGGAAAAAGTTTTTCACTAGGAGGGTGGTGAAGCACTGGAATGGGTTACCTAGGGAGGTGGTGGAATCTCCATCCTTAGAGGTTTTTAAGCTGAGGCTTGACAAAGCCCTGGCTGGGATGATATAGCTGAGGTTAGTCCTGCTTTGAGCAGGGTGTTGGACTAGATGACCTCCTGAGGTCCCTTCCAACTCTAATATTCAATGATGGTTGTATAGAGGAGTGTGTGTGGGTCTCTGTTGTGTAGTGTCCTATTAATTGTGTGAATGGATGTGTTTATTATATATAGACCCTTAGGATGGAATCTTAAAAGGCGTAAAGAGATCTGGGGAGCTGGCCCTCAGTTCTAGCTGTCCTTCATAACAAACAGCTGCTCTTAAAAGGGTTTGTAGTTCTGATTTGTTTTTCTCTCTCTCAGATGATGGTGATTCACAGTGGTGGGAAATTCCCTCCAATCTTACTTTTCCAAGCCTGGGGTTTTCTTTTCCATTTCAAGTTGTATCAATGTTTTCCCATTAACGCTAATGGTCCACCATTGTCTTTGCCTGGCCAGACAATGGATGGATAACTTGAGTTAGGTTTGTGTAAATAGGCTTGAGCCTCTCCTTGCTGTGAGTACTGGAATTTGTCGTACCCTCATGAGCATAATTCTGTACACGTAAATACAAAGATGCATAACCACAGTCTGTGTTCGTAGCTCATCATGGCTACCCAGCTGAGATCATGACAAGCTTTCTTAAAGGACCTTACCTGATATATTTTTTACACAATAACACTGTACGCAACTGGCTGATTCAATTGCCTATTCTGGGGGGTTCAGACCCCCTCTGCTCTAACCCTCTAGACCACACTTAACCTCCCAGAGATGGAAATAGAACCCAGGCATCCCGACTCACACCCCCCTCCTCTATCCTATTACATCTCACTCACCTCCTGGAGCTGAGACATGAATCCAGAAGACCTGACTCCACTTGCCCTCCCACCCCCAATCTCACCCATCAGACTCCATTCCCTTTCCAGAGCTGGGGAAAGAACCCAGACGTCCTGTGTCCGAGTGCCCCCCTCCCCGTGGACTAATCCCCTGCACCCCAACCTTGACAACAGGACTCAGACAACCCTTCTTAAGTCCTTTCCGAGCCCTCACATTAGGACTTCAGTGACTAGTCCTTCTGTTGGCGCCTCTGCGCAGGTGTGGTTAACAGAGACAGTGGATCTTAAAAGAATGGCCCAGTGTGGCACTAGGGGGTGCTCTGGTGCAGGGAGCTGGGCAGGGGCTCAGTATTGAAGGGGACCCCCAACAGCCTCCCCACCAGTATCGCCTATTCTACTACACCCCACATTCCCCTACACAAATACACACTTGTTCCCTCTCCCTCCAGCACCCCATGTTCCCCTGCACACTCATTTATCAGTTTATCCTCCCTCCTGCACCCCACACTCACACACAAACCACTTCCTTCCTTCCTGAACCCCACATTCCTTCCCGCACACACACACACCAGTTCCACTTCTTGCATTCCTATTTTCTCCGCCCACACACATGATGTTTCTTTTCCCTTCTGCCCCTGTCCCTCCACAATCTAAGTTTCCTCTTACTTCCCTATCATCTGCTTTTGTAAAACAAAAACCTGTCATGTGAAGGGTAATTTTTGCTGTTATTTTTCATAACTGGAGGTTTATCTGCCAGCACAGAAAATCTTCTCTTTCAGAGAAACTCACATAGAACTTTCATCCTTCAAAATGGCCTCCCTCCCCCTTGGGTCTCAAGGGGAGTGAAACCACAGCTTCCCTCTGATAAAGTGCCCTCTTTCAAAATGGCCACTGCTCCCCCTTGTTCCCAGAAATCACCACTTTCAAGGCTCTTCAGCCCCCATGAGAACAATGGGCAATAGATGGCCACCAAACTGGGCAAGTTATTTTCTGAATCTCATTGAGAACAATCGATGGCAGCCATTTTGGAAGAGGGCCGTTTGACATGGACTTCTCTGTGGTAGAATGTTGTTCATCAGACCCTTCTGAAGGAGAAATTTTCACTTATGTAAAATAATGGAGGGATGACCCTTCACTTTAATTAATGTCTTCAACTGTAGCCAGTACACAAGATTTCCAGAGAGAGAGAATCCACCACTTCCCTTGGTTGCTTGTGTTAATAATGAATCAAGTTTACTGTTAAAAAAATGTATGGCTTTTTTCTAATTTGAGCTTGTCTGGGTTCAGCTTCCAGTCATTAGTTCTTGCTGTGACCTTCTCTGCTAGATTAAAGAGGTGGTTAGTACCTAGTCTTTTCTCCCCAGGAAAGTTCTAATACACTGTAATAAAGTCACCTCTTGATCTTCTTTCTTATAAGCTAACTAGATTGACCTCATTAAACCTCTCTCTGTAAGGCAATTTTTTCCAGCCCCCATTTTTATGGCTTTTGTCTGAATTGTCTCCAGTTCCTTTGTATAGAACAAAGGTTTTGAATCCTTGCTTTAAGTCCAAGCCTCAACTCCACCTTAACAATGGTCAACCACCTTCATAAGTGTACAGATATCTAGGTCAAAAGAAACTGCTCAGAGGTTAAAATATTTACCAATCAGCCCATCCTTGCTGGCTACCATTTCACTGCAATGATGCAAAATCCAGTTTTTGCTCAGTAGGTCAAGGCTTCTGTTTCCACATTCTTCAGAGAGCTTATCCCAAGGGTGAATGAAGAAAGATAAAAACACCTTCTCCTTTAAAGGTTTACTCCTTGTTTCAATTGTTTCATCTGGAAAATAATCATGGCGCGGTACGTGAAATCTCCTGCTCCAGGAAGTAAACCAGCCACTCAACAACGTGGGTTAAGAAAATACTTCATCTGTGCACAAGTAATCCTATAACTACCCATGATTTACCCAGTCCTCTGAAGCATAGACTCTAAGAATCACAGCAAAGCAGGGCTACAAAGGACCTCAACAGGTCATCTAGTTCAACCTGCCCATTCTAAGGCAGGACCAAATATACTTAAATGAGCCCTGACAAGTGTGGTCTAACCTCTTCTTAAAAACCTCCAGTAATGGGGATTCCACTACCTCACTTAAAAGCCTATTCCAGTCCTTAACTACCCTTATCATTAAATCTCCCTTACTGCAGATTAAATCCATTAGTATTTCTCCTACTGTCTGTGGACATAGAGAACAGTTTCTCACCATCCATAACAGCACTTAACATATTTGAAGATTATCTGCCCCCCCACCACTCCCCTCAGTTTTCTTTACTCAAGACTGAAGATATCCAGTTTTTTTAACTGTTCCTCACAGGTCAGGTTTTCTCAACCTTTTATCATTTTTGTTGCTTTCCTCTGGACTCCTTCCAATTTTTCCACATCTTTCCTAAAGTGCGATGCCCAGAACTGGACACAGTGCTTCAGGTGAGGCTTTATTAATTCCATGTAGATTAGACAAATTACCTCCCATGTCTAACATACGACACGCCTGTTAATACACCCCAGAATGATATTAGCCTTTTTGGCAGCTGCATCACAGTGTAAACAGTGAGATGGCAAAGTTTGCAAATGATACATAACTACTCAAGATAGTTAAGGCCAAAGCAGACTGTAAAAGGGATCTCACAAACCTGAGTGACAGGGTAATAAAATGGCATATGAAA
This sequence comes from Emydura macquarii macquarii, assembly GCF_026122565.2. Lineage (NCBI taxonomy): Eukaryota > Metazoa > Chordata > Testudines > Chelidae > Emydura > Emydura macquarii. The sequence goes on along the minus strand of NW_027132540.1, from coordinate 18,596 downwards.
TTCAATGTTGATAAATACAAAGTAATGCACATTGGGAAACATAATCCCAACTTTACATATAAAATGCTGGGGTCTAAATTAGCTGTTACCACTCAAGAGAAAGATTTTGGAGTCATTGTGGATAGTTCTCTGGAAACATCCACTCAATGTGCAGTGGCAGTCAAAAACACTAACAGAATGTTAGGAACCATTAGCAAAGGTATAGACAGTAAAATAGAAAATATCATAATGCCACTATGTAAATCCAGGGTATGTCCTCATCTTGAATATTGCATGCAGTTCTGGTCACCCAGTCTCAAAAGAGATATATTAGAATTGGAAAAGTTACAGAGAACAGCAACAAAAATGATTAAGGATATGGAACAGTCTGACCAAAGATTAAAAAGATTGGGACTGTTCTGCACAGAAAATAAGTGACTAAAAGGGGATATGATAGAGGTCTATAAAATCAAGAATGGTGAGGAAAAAGTGAATAAGGAAGTGTTATTTACCCCTTCATATAATACAAGAACTAGGGGTCACCTGATTAAGTGAATTGGCAGCAGGTTTAAAACAAACAAAAGGAAGTACATCTTCACACAATGCACAGTCAGCCTGTAGAATTCATTACTAGGGTATGTTGTGAAGGCCAAAAGTATAATTGGGTTAAAAAAAGAATGAGATCAATTCATGTCCATCAAAGGCTGTTAGCCAAGATGGTCAGGGATGCAGCCCTAAGCCTCTGACTGCCAGATGCTAGGACTGGATGACAGGGGATGGATCACTCAATAATTACTTTTTTTTTTCATTCCCTCAGAAGCATCTGACACTGGCCACTGTGGGAAAACAGGACACTGGGCTAGATGGACCATTGGTCTGACCCAGTGTGGCCGTTCTTAGATTTCTTACATTGTTGGCTCATATTCAATTTGTAATCCATCTGGGGTAGTGGCTATCACTGGAGGCAGAATACTGTACTAAACTGATCTCTGAGCAGCAATATCTATGAAGCCACAGTGCTATTCTTTCTAAGAGTGAGGAATATGTAATCTGTCTGTCTGTCCATCTGTCTCCTCTTCAGTCACTTAACCAAGATTTACTTGTAAATTCACCATGCTGGATGTGCTTCTTCCTCACTAAATTATATTGTTTTCTTTTCTGTATTTAGACAAAATCCCGTAGCAGTAGGAACCGTTTTAGGGACAAATGACAAGGCAGAATGTCACACCTATGATGGAATTTACCCTCTTGGGATTTTCTGAGGCTCAGGAATGGAAGATTTATTTTTTCCTGCTCTTTCTAGCCATCTACCTGTTGACTCTGATGGGTAATCTTGTCATCTTGGTGACCATCAATCTCAGCCCTCAACTCCACTCCCCCATGTACTACTTTCTCAGTCAGCTGTCCCTCCTGGAAATCTGCTATTCCAATGTCACCCTCCCCAAGATGGTGGCTGACATCCTGGCTGGCTCCCATTCCATCTCCTTCATCTGCTGTGTGGCACAGCTCTATTCTTTCCACTTCTTCGGCGGTGCCGAGTGCTTCCTGCTGACTGTCATGGCCTATGACCGATACATGGCTATCTGTGACCCCCTGCACTACAGCAGCACCATGAACAAGAGGGCGTGTGTCTGGTTGGTAGCTGGGAAATGGCTGGCAGGCTCTCTCCATTCAGCGCTGCAGACGGCTCTTACGTTCCGGCTCCCCTTCTGTGGCCCCAATAGCTGGACCATTACTTCTGCGACGTGCCGCCTCTGCTGAAGCTGGCTTGTGCCGACACCTCTGTGAATGAGGCTGTCCTTTTTGCCAGTGTCGGGGTGGTGGCCCTGAGCTCCTTGGCCTTGATCCTGGGCTCCTATATCTGGATCATCTCGGCTGTGCTTTGGATGCAGTCCGAGCACCAATGATAGGATTAACTGGGACTCATGGGCTATATCCCCGGCTCTGGGAAGGAAGTACTGGGTTGGGGCTGAAGATGGGTATCTCAACAAGATAATTAGTCTTTGAAACAGCATTTTCACTAGCTAAAGATCTGGGTTAGGGTGTCTGACAAATCGGCAGAGAGATTTGCACCTGCAAAGGATGCTCAAAACAGTTGGCTGTATGTAGACATGTGCATTGTTGTTGTAGTTCACGTTGTTATAGTTTCGTTCCTTTCCCAGACCTGCAGAAGAGCTCTGTGTAACTAGACCACTTGTCTCTCTCACCGACAGATGCTGGTCCAAATAAAAGATATTACCTCCTCCGCCTCGTCTCTCTGCATGCAGATAGTTTGTTATTAGACAAGGTGCAAGTAGATGGCACTCAAGAACACATAGCATGGCTCCTGGCTTCAGTAGGACCGATCAAACTTACCGTTACCATATGCAAATGGTTTATTGCGGGCCAGCTGTGACTCAAGAGACCAGGATTCAAGTCCCAGTTCAGCCCTAGGCTCTATGGGTGACCTCTGGAATTTCAAAGGAGCCTAAGGGAGTACTGAACTGCGACGGAGTGCCCCAGGCCTTCGTGGCCCCCTACTGAAGGCCCCACAGTCCTACTACACCCCACCCCAGAGAAAGAGCAGCAAAGGTGGGTCCTCAATTCCTGCCTAGAGAGCCTGCACCGAAGCAGCCGATCAAAGCCCACAGGGCTCAGATAAAAGGAGCAGCAGGGACTTAGTGGGTCAGGACCAGAGGGGCAAAGGTGGGGGCTCTGCTCTGGCTGTAGTTACTGGCCCTAGGAGTGAGAAGACCTGAGAACTGTAACCCTAAAGTAACAGGTGGAGGTGAAGGGACCTGGTGGGAAGAGGCCCTGGGAAGCACCAGCAGCTCATTAAAGGCAGCAACACATGGCTGTTGTGTACAGGGTCCCTGGGCTGGAACCCAGGAGTTGTGGGAGGCCTGGGTTCCTCCACTGGTGAAGTGGCCTAAGCCCGGAGAAGGAGTCAAGTCTCCGTTAGAAGCCCGAGTCAAGGATGGTAACCTGGAGGGGGTGTCAGGAGCGGGGGGGGGTAGGAAATTGCAGTGTCACCCCCAGCCACTAGAAAGCACTCAGGAGGTGGGTGGCCTCCACCACAGGAGCCCAGGTCTTTTGGACAGTTTTGGGAGTATTGGACTTAATATGTCTGTCCTCAGTCTGTGAAATGGGGCTGATAACCCTTCCCTACCTCACAGGCATGAGGATAGATGGAGGGGGTGGGTCATAGAGGAACCAGAGACATGCATGCAACCAAGTAGAAATTTTATCCTTCAAAGTCGCCTGACTTCTCCCCTTGCTCTCCTCACTTCAGCCAGCTGCCAGGAAGGACCTTTGAAATAGCAGCTCTGGATGGGAATTTTCTTTTGAATTTTGTTGTTGTTTTTGGTGAAAAATGCCAATTCAGCAAAACCAAAACTGCTTGCAAAACAGTTTTGGGTTCAATGGAAAACACAGCTCAAAATATTTTGTGGTTAGAAAATTTTCTAGGTGGTGAAAGCCCCCTGTTTTAAGACTGTCAAACCAGAAAGTTTTGCTTTTTTTAAGTCAAAATGACTTCATTTTGAAATTTTAGTAAATATTCACTAAAAACGTTTTAAATGGAAAAAATGGTTAAAAATGAAATAAAACATTGTGAAATTATATTAAAAATTATCATCATTTTTGACTCACCCAAACAGAATTATTTTTTTCCAGATTTTTGGTACACAAAAGTTTTCGAGATTTTGACTTTTTTTCCCAATTGATGACAAGAAAAATGTCTAAATATCAAAAATTTTCATGGGATGGGAAAACCATTTCCTGCCCAGGCCTCCTTTGAAAGGAGACTTGTCCACGTATAGTCTGATAGACATGCACTTTAGAGTCGCTCATTACAACCAACAGTCCAAGTGAATTTGTTCAGCGTAAAAAGGCATAGGGGCATTAACTCCAATGGTGCATGGGTGAGTTATGCCAGCTGGGGCACGAGCTGCCTTACGTTAGAGCTGTCTGCATAACAAGCATGGAATTAACTAAGGGCTTATCTTCACTTACCTCAGAGATTCAGTGGCAGTTGACTGGAGTTCTGCAAGCTACGCAAAAAACTTGCGTAACTCCCATTGATTTCTGTGCTTCTGTTCTGCGCGCCGTCTTCACTGCACTGCGCGGTTCCCGTCGACACAGAGCTATGCCACTTGAGAAGTTGGTCTTAGTACGTTGATTTCTGGGTCGACTGAGCGGGTCTTCACTGACCGCTCAGTCAATCCAGATAAGTCGACGAATTTGCTGCCCTCCGTGAAGACATAGCCTAAGTTAGGATTTATCCAGGAAATGAAGGTTAAAACATCTGTTTTGACCAAAAAGTGCCATGAGTTCTCCAGGAGCCAAGGGCTGCATTTGTAACTGGGGCTCAGCTCTGACTTTCAGGAGAGCTCATCCCCTGCTGAAAGCCCACGACCGTTCCCTGCTTCCTTGCTGGGACAGGGGGTCAGCAAGATCTCAAAGAGAACAAGGCCATCTACTGAGCCCCCCACCATTTTCCCAGCAACACTGTGCTCCCCTAGCAGCTGGTTGGGACACGGCTCAGCACTGACTCCGAGCACAGAGCACATCCTACTGAATAACCCGTTCCACTCTGCAATACAGCACCTCCTAGCAGAGTGCGGGACTCAGAGAGGGAGGCCAGGCCTGGAAGATCAGTGCGAGCAGTTTTCTGTGAGAACTGCTGCATTAAATTAAGCAAAGACAGGAGCTTCAGTGTAATGTTCCTAGTTAGCACCCGGTGCAATCCGCAACACCAATCCGTTCCAGCAAAGCCCTCGGACTCTCCTCACTCAGGGACACATGAGCGATCTCCTTCGCTGATAATGCCCATGGGAGTTTACCAATGGGAGGGCATCATGATGAGCTTAAAAACACAGCAAATGTCCAGGATTTAATATTGGCAGAGCTGTGAGTGACCCAGGGAGTGCAATACACCAGGGGGAAAGGGGAGAGAACACAGGAAAGGGCACAGGGAGGGTGCAGGGTTATAAGAAGCTGCAGAGAGAAAGGAGACTCAGAGCTGAAGAAGAAATTTAACAGAGCAGAGAAACAGGCAGTTTCTCTATTTCTATTGATGGGATCAGCACCGAGGCCCCTCCAGCCAGGTTTCCCCCAGTGGCTGGTAGCAGCTTCTTCAGACACTGAAGTGGGCAACTCTGGGCTAATCACCACAAGAACGTTTACCCATAAACCCTTCCAGTCCGACGTTGGTTTCACCTGGGGGGACAAATCCTCCTTCTGTGTGAAGAGGTTGGTCAGGGAGATGTAAAGGGGTGAAGGGAGCTCTCAGAGCATAGGGCTCTGCCCATGGCCTCGCAGCTTGAACACCCTGCCAGGCAGTGTGTCCAGATGCAGGGATTCACAGCCTGCTCGGTGTTTAATGCCAGAGGAGACCAGCAGCAACATCTAGTCTGACCGGGACTCACCAGGCCACAGAAGTTCACCATAGAGGGCCGAGCCCAACAACTCATGCCTGTGGAAAGCCTGTCATCCGCAGAGGCAATCTTGACTTGAAGACCTCAAAAGCCAGAGCATGCACTGCTTCCCTTGAGCGTTTCTGCCAGTGGTACTCACCCTCCCGCATATAAATGTGGGCTTTGTTACTGACTGGAATTTGTCTCTGTTTAACGCTGGGGTTTTATTCCTGGATGCAGGAGAGGAGTGGAGGGTGGAGTGAGCTAGAGTGGGGGAGCAGGGAGCTAGGACTCCTGGGTTCAATTCTGGCCTCTACATAGCAGTGCGTTTTAGCCCAAACGCCCCTGCAAAGATCACTCCTTGTTTCACCCTTGGTTAATCATTACCCCCTTGGGGGTCACTCGCAGGGACACTTGGAGTTTGGATCCAGGACCCCTGTATATTCTCTCTGTAACGCTTTTGTCCTAAAAGAAATGGACTGTGAAATCTGGCAAGTGACTGGTCATTCTTCTCCTTGTCCCTGAGACAGCGCAAACGACAGGTGCTCAGACCTGTGCAGCTAGTCACAGCAAATTGCAGGGCGGTTTCCAGCTGAAATCCCTGGTCTAGAGGGAGAGGCAGACAGCTCTGCACCCAAAGAGAGGTGACAACCGGAGCTGTGTGATGTAAGGGGCTTCCACGAAGGGGGCAGAGATGCAATTAACCCTGAAACTGCCAGACTCACAAGGGTCTGTTCTGGCCCTAAAGGCTATGAAAAGACGATCACATGGTTACCTTGTCCTTCCACCCCACCAATACTCACCCATTGCTTTGACTCCGACACTAGATTCCATCAGCTGCCAGCTACACGGTGAGCTGCTCCGGGGTGGAACTGTCTGGGCACCACTCGGCACAATGGGTTCCCGTCTCAGTTACTGTGTGTCTGCCAAGTGCCCGGCACAGTGTAGGGGAGGGGTCTGTTGCTGTGTGTCTAAACCGTGCCTGCCACAAAGGGGTGCCAGTCCCTGAGCAGCTGTGCAGTGCTTGGCACAAGGGAGCGTCCAGCCCAGGTGAGGCAAATACGGTTAAATTAGGTTAATTAACCTGCACCTGGGGAGAAGCAGGGCTGGAAAGGTTGATGGAGCCCAGCTGGGAAGGAACAGGTGGGGCTGGTATAAAGCCAGGAAGTTGGCAGCTGCCGTTCCCTAGGAGAAGGGGCAACGGGTGTTTGGGGCTATGGAGTGAAGCAGTGATTCCCTGGAAGGAGGGAGTTTGAGCTGATAAGCCCAGAAAGGAGGTGAGCTGAGAGAGCTCCGGGGAAATCGTGAAAGGGGCTGGCATCAAGCAGCCCATCGCTGATAGACAGAGGGTCCCCCTGGGCTGGACTCTGCAGTAGCGGGTGGGCCTGGGTTCCCACCCCACCCACTGGGGCAGCTGCACAGACCCGGCCATGGAGCAGAAGGCTGCCTCAGACAATTGTCTGCTGGGACTTTCCTACCCTGGAAGGGGAGGATTTAAATGACCTGGCCAGAGGGACAAGCCACGAAGATAGAGCACTCTGAGTTTCAGAGACACGGCGGGGAGCATGGATGAGCAGCGGAAGGAGGTGCTGGGCCTGGAAGGTGAGACTCCCCAGGCACCCTAGCGGTGAGTAGACCCGTGATGGTCCCGAGCTCTGTTACTGTTTGTCTGTGCAGCGCTGGCACACCGGTGTCCTGATCTCTGTGGCTCTGTGTGTCTGGGTGGCACCCAGCCAGGTGGGGTTCTGATCTCGCTGGTACTGTTTGTCTGTCCAGCCCCTGGCAGAACAGGGCTCTGGTCTCAGTTGGGCCTCCAGGCGCTACCATAATAGATGCAATAAGTATAAATGAGATCTGCCAGGCTGGCCTAGACCTGGGGCACTTGACTTCAGGCTGTCCTAGGAAACCTTTCACCTCTAGGTCTGCAGGCTGAACGCTGCCGAGATTGCGAGCAGCCAAGAGCCATGGCATCAGAGAAAAGGGATGCAGCCCTTGGGGTCATTTTCACCAGCGAAGGATCTGGGCCAGGGTTCTTCAGAAAGATGCAGAGACCTTTCCTCCTGCAAAGGCTGCTCGTGCGGTCGCAGTGCTGGGCTGCGTTCCAAGAGCTCTCTGTGAAGGAGAGGTGCCCGGGTGTGTGCACATGGCGTGTTAATAGACAAGCTGCCAGTATGCAGCGCTCAGCAACGTGTAGCAGAGTTCCTGCCATTTGTAGGAGCAACAAAACTTGTTGTTGTGGGCAGATTGCAACTCGGGAGACTTGGGTTCAAGATTAGCCACAGACTGCCTGGGTGACTTTGGGTCAGTTACCTATGCTGGGCATGCCAAAGGAGGCACCAAGTTCATTGGGCCCCTATGAAAATCCCTGACAACCTCTCTGCTGCTCAGCCTGTGCAATGGGGATGAAAACCCTTCCGTCCATCACAGCAGTGAGGTTAGATGCGCTGGTGTAAATGATGGGCCATGGAGGAACCCAGAGCGGTGCATGCACTCAAATAGAAATGGTATCTTTCCAAGGTTCCTCACACTTCCCCTAACCCTCCACTTAGCTCAGCCAGATGCCAGGAAAAAGAACCTTTGAAATTAAGCTGGTCAGGAAATTTCTGGTGTTTTGTGTGTGTGGATATCTTTTGTTGGCGTGGCTTTTTTGGGGGGGCAGCATGTTTTTGGTAGGCTAATGCCAATTTTTCTAAAACAGAACTGCTCATTAAACAGTTTTGGTTCAATGAAACATCTGACCCCAAAAAATATAGATATTTGGTTAAAATTTTTCAAGATTGTCGAAGCATCACGTTTCAATCTTGTCACACCAGAAAGTTGTAAGGTTTTTGAGTGAAAACAGCTCTTGGTTTAGATATTTTAAGAAGGGGAGAAGCTCAATATTGACTGAAAAACTTTTGAAATGATCAGAATAAAACATTTATTTTCCCCCAAGTGAATTTTACACTGTTGAGATTTTGCTTTTTTCCATTCTGACAAATTTCAAAATGTCAACAATTCTCATGAGACGGGAAAACCTTTTCCCACCCAGCCCTGCTTTGAAAGGAGACCTGCTCACATGTGGTCTGAGAGACATGCACCTTGGCATCTACACATTGCAGCCAGAAGCCAAAGTGAATTTGCTCAGTGTAAAAAGAGCTAGGGGCATTAACTGCAACGGTGCTTTGGTGAGTTTTGCCAGCTGGGGATATGACCTGCCTTACGTTAGAGCTGTCTCTGTACCTACAATGTAAAGAAGTGTCTGTGTTAGGATTTAGCCAGGAAATGAAGGTTCAAACCTCTGTTTTGATCAAAATGTGCCATGACCTCGCCAATGGCCATGACTAATGATCCAAGCACTGCATTCACGCCCTGCACCCTGAGTCAGAGAGTACATCTACACAGGGATAAAAGACTTGCCACACAGCCACGGCTGGCACAGGTCAGCTGCAGGTTTTTGATCCCTGTATAGACATACCCAGAGAAAACAGGGCTATCTACAGAAACCCCCACCCTCTTCCCTCCAGCACAGTGCCCCTGAGAACTTTTCTGGGACATTGGGATTAGCACTGACTCCAAGCACATCCGAGTGGGTCGCCCTCTCCACGCTCTGCAAAGCAACGTCCTCTAGCAGAGCACTGGGCTCAGACTGACTGGCGGGGGGGCTGCATGTGGGGAGAGGCCGGGCCTGAGATACCAGCCAGAGCAGTGCTCTGTCAGAATTGGTGCATTAAACAAAGCAAGGCACTTCCGTGTACTGGTCTTTGCCAGCACCAGGTGCAATCTGCAGGAGTGCTCCATTCAAGCAAGGCCCCCGGGCTCACGTCACTAAAGAAATACGTGGGTCGTCTTCACTTTGTCCAAACCACGTTTCTAATAATGTCCCCTGGAGGCATCATCATTATGTGCTTAAAAACCCAGCAAAAGTCAACAGCTTAATATTGGCTCACCTGTGAGCGACCTTGAGGGAGAAAAATGTACAAGGGGCCGGGCCGGGGGGAGTGAAGAGGAGGAATGGCAGAAACAAGGTGCAAGGTTATAAGACGCTGCAGAGAGAAAAGCTCCGTCAGAGCTGAAGGAGAAATGTGAACAAATGAGTCATAGAAACAGACCCCCACCCCTCAACCCCCTCATATAGACACTGAGGAACAAGGAGATGAAAGAGCCCTGATGAGACTGGGGGGGGGGGGGGGGGGGCAGGAAACTGCCCAGGCCTGAGCTATGATTTATCCTGCCTTCAGCAGGAGTTGCCTGAGAACTGGCTGACTTGGAGATGGTTCTCAGGACTCCTAGTTCTATCTGTGGCTCTGGGAGGAGCATAGGGGTCTAACACTTGAACTCCTGGGTTCAATTCTTCCTTCTCGGGGCGTTTGTTCCAATACTCTTATGGCTAGAGAAACACAGCTTGGCATGCATGACTCTTGCATTGCATTTCTCTTTCATGTGGTAAGAGTAGGGTGGGGTGGGGGGTCAGGACTCCTGGATTCTTTTTTCAATCTCTGCCACAGACTCAGTGTATGACCTTGGGCAAGTGTCTTGGCATTCATTTCCCCATAAGGGTTATTTTCTGACTGCACAATACCCAGGGCGGCAAGGCTAAGTCCATTCAGGCCTAGTTGAAGGTGGGGCTGCAGTCACAGGGGCCACAGACAAGCCATTCTGACCGCTGGGGAGGAGGGCATGGGATTAGCATCATGGTGCAGGAGCTGTGTCTTTGTTCTGTATTTGTACAGTCCCTAGCGCAATGGGGTCCTGGACCATGGCTGTGGCTCTTATGTTCTAATGCAAAAAGGAAAAGGAAAAACAGAATTTCAGGATCCTATAAGAAGGGATCCCAGGGAAGAATCCAGCGTGTTTGACGTTCTTTAGGGACATAGCAACAGCCAAACTGCATCAGCCCATTGGTTCGTCCATGCCCTTATCCCACCCCTTGGAACTGTCCACGCTCTTCAGCTCATACAAAGAAAATTACGTATGTCACCCCGTGGTCTTATTATTGTAAACCCCCACCCCGTCCCCTGCTATGCCACACGAACACGTCTTGTCTCCCATCAGCATGTCCCATCTTTGGAGCACACTCTGTCTGTCTGTCTAATGCCACACTCAGCACAATGGGGCCCTGAACCTTGACAGGGATCCTGGACAGGCCCTTCAGTGCTACAAAAGACCATGCTCAATATTTCACAAGAGAGGCTGGATCTGTGGTGAGGGCGCTGTAGTGGGACTCCAGACAGCCTGTCTCAGTTCCCAGCTCCGCCGTAGACTCCCTGTGTCATTTGATGTGTGTGTGCCTTAGTTTCCCATCTATAAAATGGGGATAATGATGCCTCCTTTGGCGATTCAGAGCATCAGCTCCTTAGGACAAGGACTGATCCTGCACAGAATTTGCCACAATGGAGCCAGAGCTCTAGGCATTGTTAGAGATCCACACGGCGTTAAATAGGACAGATCCCTGACTGCTGTGAATCTGCTCTACCTGCACTGGAGTCCATGGACCAGATTCCCCAACTGGAGTGAACCAGCTGTAGCTCTGCTGGAGTCAGTGGTTCAGATCACTGAGTGATGTCAAAGTGGACATCGCTATATGCAGTGAGATTTCTATACATTCCTGGTCCAGTAGAATTACTTTCCTTGGTGCCCAGTTGATTGTGTGTTGTTGTAAGCAGGTTTTCAGTTGCAGAAGCTCCCTTTCCCATCTAGAGGGTGATGTTTACCCCTGTGCAGGTCCCTTGAAAACCCATTTTCCATCAAAGAAAAGCTTCAAAGGAAAATGTACAACTAGTCCTTGACGACAATGATGAGGGGGTTTTATACAACTCACAATGTTCATGATTCATACAAATGTCTGATCCTTTTCTGAAATCTACTGAGCTGTTGATCTCAATAATGTCTTGTGGTGATCAGTTTTTCAGGCTAAGTTTGCAAATATAATAAATATTTTAGGACTTAAGTGGTATATAACCGTTAAACTCACCCTCTGCAAAAACAAATGAACATAATATCACACCTCCACTTTAGGCTGGGAATTTCAAAGAGGCCTAAAGGGAGCTAGGTGTCTAATTCCCATGGACTTCTAACTTCCCTGGGCCCTGTGGAAACCCCAGCCTCCAAGACCAACTTTTTTTCCCTTTCCTGTTTTTATTGTTTTGTTAAATTTCACTTTTTATTTGCCAGTCTCATAAATGGGTCCAGTCCTCTCCACACGCTGGTTTCCAGCTTTATTTTTAATTTGCACACCAAGAAGAAGCAACTTAGAGACAAGTTTCAATAAAACAGCTGAGGGTGAAAAACAAAAAAAAAACCCTCATTTTAGTCCTAGGTTTAGGTTTTATACACATTGAATGTTGCTCAAAATTCAAATGCAACGGATGCAGAAGACAGAATACATATGTTCAAATCCAAAACACAGTGCCTGTGAGGATGTAGAGTTCTCACATCCATTAAATCTCCTATTAGCATGTTTTCTTCTGTTTTTATTTCTCTTTCTATCTGTCTGTCTGAGCAGAGGGGAACATTTACAAAACCACTGAAGTGACTTAGCAGAGTAAGCCCATTTTCAAAAGCCATTAAGAAGCCCAGTTCTCCCTGGGAGCTAGGTGTTTTTGAAAGATCCCACTGGTGCCTAAATATCTTCTAACATGTGGCCTAAGGTCCAGATTTACAAAGAGGATGAGGTGCCTAGTGGGATGCACTAAGACTTCTAAGTAAGTCAGGTGCTGCTGACATTGGGTCCGTGCCAGCTGATGAAGGGAATTATTTTCTTCCTTTTTTTGAGTTTGCAGAAGATGCTGCCCTGACTTCTGTAGATTTGTGCAATGAGGCTGAGATTTTCAAAGTCAGCTAGAAGATTTGGTTCTCCAATTCCTATTAATGTTAATGCAGACTGAGTGTGCCTATCCTTTAGGCAGCTTTCAAAATATCAGCCTGAAAGCATGTCCAAGACAGCTAGATGCTTTTAGGAGCACGTCTATGATTTGTAGAGCTCCAGATAGATGGTTGGGACTCTATGGGGAAGAAGAGAAACAGACTCTCACATAAGCCACGTAAGAGCCATGCGGATGAATTCTTAGACATATTTCAATGCTCACCCACATGCTACTTCTGCAGATGCAGCACATCAACGTGCAGTCTTCTGACCCCCTCTCAGTTTCCTCAGAGCCAGTTTCACGTCCTTGTTCCTCAGTGTGTAGATGACCGGGTTCAGCATGGGTGTTACCACATCAGCAGAGATCTGGAGAGCGGTGGCCACCACTTTCCTCAGCTGTGGCTGCGTGTTGATGACGGCGCAGGGCCCAAAGAACAGTGTCACCACTGTCAGATGTGAGGCGCAAGTGGAGGCTGCTTTGCGTTGTCCTTCGGCTGAGTTCATCTTCAGGATGGAGTAGCCGATGCGGACGTACGACATGAGTATGAGGAAGAAGCAGGTCATGGGTACCAGGCCATTATTGGAGAAGCTCACGGTCTCGATGATGTACGTGTCCGCGCAGGCCAGCTTCACCACGGGGAAGATGTCACAGAAGAAATAGTCCACCACATTGGGCCCACAGTAGGGTAGTGTGAAGGCCAGACTGGTGAGAATGGTGGCGTGAAAGGAGCTGGTGACCCAGGTGCCAGCAGCCAGGATGGCGCACACCCTCCAGTTCATGATGATCAGGTAGCGCAGCGGGTGGCAGATGGCCACGTACCTGTCAAAGGCCATGACTGTGCAGAGGAGTTCCTCAGTGCTGCCTAGGAAGTGGTAGAAGAAGACCTGGGACATGCACCCACCCAGTGAGATGGTTCTACTCTTGGTCCAGAGACTGACCAGCAATTTAGGGGTGCTGATGGAGGCGAATCCAAGGTCCACCACAGAGAGATTGCAGAGGAAGAAGTACATTGGGGTGTGCAGGCGGGAGTCAGCTAGGATGGCTGATAAAATGAGCAGGTTGCCCAGGAGGGTGCAGAGGTAGAAAGCTAAGAAACTGATGAAGAGGATGGTCTCATGGCCTTTGGTGTTGGGGATCCCTAACAGAATGAATTCTGACACCATAGTCCGATTCTCCATTTCCATGCGAGACAGGGTCATTCCTGGAAGCACAGAGATAATGCAGCCAGATTAGCAATCTCAATAAATTATGGTTTGTTTATTCTTTAGCACACTACAACTTAATCTACAAGGGTAAACCTTTCTAACCATCTTAAATTAGGTGAAAGTGAGTGGAGAATCAAGACTCTAATATGTCATTGAGTCTATTTGATGCTACTCAATTTAATTGTCCTTTCTTCCTTTCCATTCAACCATCTTCTATTCTATTCAGTAGTTATAGATCATACTAGGAAGAAGTACATGGGGGTGTGCAGGTGGGAGTCAGCAAGGATGGCTGACAAAATGAGCAGGTTGCCCAGGAGGGTCCAGAGGTAGAAAGCTAAGAAGACGACGAAGAGGATGGTCTGGAGGCCGTCAGTGTTGCAGTTTCCTAAGAGGATGAAATGAGTCACCACAGTGTTGTTGACCAACCCCACAATGGACTCATTCCTGGGGTAGGGGAGAGAAATAATGCCAATGAGTTAGTGAAACAAAAAAAACATAACATCCTTTTTATACCTTCTATGCTCACCCTTCCTTCCACTGCCGCTGCTTTACGGCATGTCACCCCATTACTGCCTTTCACCCATAGAAGTTTATATTTATATCATTCTCATGCCTGTTGGAATCAGGTCCTCACTGTGCAGTGCAGAACACAGAAAGAGGAAATGTCTGCCTTCAAGATCTTACCATCCAAAGATGAACAGACAAAGGGGATGTCCTATTCTATTCTACTTGATTCCAGTTTCTTCTCTTCTCTCCTACCCTCTTCTAATTTCTTCAACTCTTTTCTATACAGGCTCTTACCCATCTTTATCACCACCATATCTTAGATTCTTCCACTGGCGGATGAGGTGATGTGACCAATGTTTGCCCTATGTGGTTTGTTCTTTCTCTCATCATCTCTGCAGAGGGATTATTGTGTGTGCAGTGGTGTAGTTTGTTTGGCAGGGATTCGTTTTATGTAGGTGCTGTTTTTTGTTTGTGTTAAAGGAGAGGGTGTGGATGCAACATACAAAAAATGAATCTGGTGAAGAATTGTCCCAGCTTTGTTAATGATATGAATTGTTTGGTGGTTTTATAAGGGTTAGAGAAAAAGGGAAAAGGAAGGAAAAGGAATAGCGACAGCTTGTCATCTGCTCAGCCATGATCAGCAGGCTGCGTTCTGTGAATGTCACAATGGGGCATTTTTAAGGTCTGGTTAGAAGGACAAAAATGAAGTGTATATTTGCATTTTCTAAGGGAGTTTTCCCCATGCATGAGAGATGCTGTTGGAAGGGAGAAGGGGCTGTGTTGGGTTTATCACATGCTGGCTTCACTACAGAACTTACAGCAGCGTCGCTGTAGCACTGCTAGTACAGAGAGGCTAAGCCAATAGACAGGGCTCTACCATCAATGTAAATACTCCAGCCCCCGTGAGCAGCAGTGGCTATGTCAGTGGGAGAAGCTCTCTCGTCGACACAGAGATGTCGACACTAGCGCTTAGGTCAGTGTAATTTACACTGGCTTATTGAACACCCTGAACAATGTAACTTATACTGACCTTAGCTGTGGTGTGTGCATAGCCACACAGAGATTAACGGAGAGAGGGAGATAAATGATACACAGCCACAAGAGAGAGACAGGCAGACAGGTACTGCAGAGAGAAGGAGGCACAGATGGATGGACGGATTTTTCTCCAAAGAAAATATTTGGGTGAAATCGTCCTCGAGTGAGGCGGAGACTGACAGATTTCAAGACAGAAAGAGACTGACGGACAGAGAGAAAATCTTTACCAGACCAGATGTCTTACACTGGCTGCATTGGGAGAGGACGATCCAGCTGAATCCAATGTATCCTCTTCCCCCTGGCCGTGACCCCTGTGTAGAAGCGTCCAGATTTATTACCCAAAACAGCACATCACACAGCAGAGGTGCCCGGTCTGCGCTTTTGTTATCCAGCCTGCAGATCTCATCGTCTCCGAAGGTAGCCAGGGATTTCCACAGCCTATTGCCACAGGCTGCTGCAGAGCACAGGAGCTTTTTCACAGCTTCCCACAGCCTTTAGGCTGTCCATGGTCTTTAAATCACCCAAGGTCCCTTTGGGACCCGGTCTCTCAATCCCCTCCAGGCTCCTGGTCTGAGACCTCAGCAGAATCACCAATTAACTGAGATTTTGCATCATTTTAGAGGACACTCTCAGACCCCCCAGGACCAGCTGCTCAGCTGGCATAAATAAAGGTAGCAGTATTAACATGAAAGGGCTGGATCCTCAGCTCCACCAGACTGCAGATTCTCCTCTCACTCGGCATGATCTGAATCTTGAGTAACTCCATTGGGTTCAATCGGGCTGATTCCCCTCTGTCACTCATCCTGCTGGTGTAAATCAGGACTAACACTATTCAACTCAAAGCAGCTATGGAGATTTACACCAGCTGAGAATCTAACCCATAAATGATGAGGGGACATGGGATGTTAATTCTCATCTGTCTCTCCTGCCGTGTAACACAAGCCAGTGAATTCCACCCAGGCATTTGAAATAGGAGTGAACTGGGCCAGGTGTTCAACTAGCGCTCTCTGTCACCAACAGAGCTTTCTCCTTGGTTTGTATTAGCCACTGCTCCTGTGCCCCCATCTGTCTCTTTGTGCACATGGATGTATTCATGCAGTTGTGTGATTATCTGTGAGGGTGAAAGTCAGCGCTGTGCAGATGGACAGTATATGTCCCGTGCACCACTTGGCATCACTTTTTGCAATCCAGTACAGAGTGGCAGTATTGTGGTCCCTAGCAACTACAGGAAGATCATAGTCCCAATGTTCTGGGTGCTGCTCAGACACAGCATGAGACAGTCCCTGCTTTTGAAAGTTCACAGAGGAAGAGTTACCAGCCCCATTTTACAAGGGGGAACTGAGGCACAGAGATTAGAGGGTGAGATTTTCAAAGGAGCCAGGCTCCCAAAACTCATTCTAATGCAGTGGGCTTTGGGCTCCTAACTCCTATTGGCTTTCTTGAAAATCTCAGACTGATTGATTTGTCTGAGGTCACAAAAGGAGTGTGTGGAAGAGCCGGGAATCTGACCCAGAGGTCTAGGATTCCAGTCTGAGCATTACCCCCAACACCATCCCTTCTCTTTCCACTGGGATGAACATCACTCTGCGTCTTGCTGGGTCTTGGGCATGTTCTCTTACCCAGCCCTTTGCACAACCAGTGTTCGTGGGGAAAGGATCTTTAGAGAATTAAGGTTCATTTAACTTAACAAAGCTGCTCCTTCACTAGCCTGGTAAGGCTCGTCTTGCACCTCTGCTGTGCCTCGATGCTAAAGGCTTAGCAGTGGTTAGCACATCGCTGGCATAGCCTGTAACCTAAACCAGGCCATAGACCCCACACGCAGAGGGTGTGACAGAGCCAGGGAAGCAGGGCTGTGTTAGGGGTTTGTCAGCACTGAGCTCATGGATCCGTTTGCTGCTGCCATAGCAGAGCAGTGTCAGTAAGGCCCTTTGCAATTCTTTTCATCGCTGTCATTTCTTGCTGTTCCTGTGGTGGGCATTTTATTTGGGAGCCGGACTGAAGTGGCAGAAGGCAGAAGTTATAATTAGTCTCTGTAGACAGATTATCCCAGCTCAGTCATAACATACCATGATGTGCAATGGCCTTTGGGGTTAATTAAAATGCAGGTGTTCTAATTAATACCCAGGGGGGCCCTTATCACTGGGCTGGGTAGCAGATCCCACCTTACTCTTGCTGGCACCAGCTGAGTTCCATGTGTCATTACCACAAACAGCAGGGCTGGAGCTGCATTTTACTCTTTTTATTTGTATTCTAACTGTTCCTATCAGAGGCAGCTGAGACCTGCTGATGGTGGGCAGAGGGGACGGTTCAAAGACACGCACGCGCTCTGCTCTCAGCTGCCCCTCCCTGCAGCTACCACAGCAAAGTATTTGCTTCTCCGTCTCTCCGGAGTCTCAGTTAGCAGCCTGCTCCAGGACCTGCTGGACAGGGAGGGGGCCTGGCCAGCAAACACTGGCAGAAATCTGCACGCATGTGACACCTCCTGCCCTTACCCTGGGTTTCCTCTGATTCTTATCCTTGGTGTTTTGGTAGGACCTACAGATTGGAAGTCAGATGTGGGCCTCTTTCTGCTGGGTGTTGCACTGTGATTGTCTGAAATAGATACACATTTAATGGATGAGAGAGACAAAGGATTTAATGATCCCTGTTTAACAGATGGGGAAACTGAGGCACAATTCAGTGAGTTACTCAAGGTCAAATAGGGAATCTTCCACAGAACCTGTACTTGAACCCAGATCTCCTGTGTCCCACTCCTTTGTCCTAGCCACAAGATAATGCCTTGCAAATAATCCCCATGGGCTCTTTAAATGTAGGTGTGTTGAACTGATACAGTTCTCAGTTACTAAACGCTATAGCCACCTGCTCTCCCTCCTTCTCCCTCTGCAGCCATCCAGTGACCAGGGTCTGCAGGTCAATGCAGCTTTCCCATTGTCCATCAGAAGTTACAGCCGCTTTTAGAGTCAATGTCCACAGCTGTGCACCTCTCTTCCATTCCAAGTTCTCTTTGCTCAGTCGCCCTCTTCTGGGTTTGTGGCTCTTTGGAAATTGGTTTCCTGGACAATGGCAAAGAAATAACAGAGAAAATTCAGGCTGATCCCCGGCCGTGCAAAGGGGATCTGCAGTGCAGGGGGTGGTGCAGGCAACTCAGGAGGGGTGCTCGTCCCTCAGTCAGGGCTGTTTTCAATGCCGGGATGCTGTGATAGTGTGGACTGTCCTGCAGGGAAAAGGACAAGCATCATGGCTTACATTATCTGCCTCGGGTTCCTTTCCTTTTTTTATTTATTTTTTTTATTTATAGGTAAACTTCACTTCATAAGAGTCGATGACAATTGACAAAAATATTATTATTTTTGTTTGGTAGAAGGCCATGAGAGGGTAGTGGGCACTGCACCCACACCGGTGAGAGACAGACCCTGCCCCAAAGAGCTTACAGGAGAAATGGGTGGGAGAAAAGAATGATTTGTACCTCAATGCCTCAGGTGGGGAACTGAGCTCTAAGGAGATTAAGTCACTTGTCTAACTTCCTGCCAAGCTCTAATACGAATCCGGGCATAAATATATTCACTTCCTGCCTTATCCAAAGCCTGGATAATTTTATTGATTTCATGCGTAACCTGACCCTTAGCATA